>NC_137192.1:35060751-35113251 GCF_960531495.2 Zeus faber | reverse complement strand
ACATCAAAACCTGATAACAGGTCAATGTGTGAGAAAAAGTGTTGGATTAAACAGCGTTATTTCCTATCGATACGCTTTTCAAAACTTTGAGATGCCCTCTATGGAAAATATTAAAACAGCATAGGAAAACAATTGTGGATATAAATACCAAATATATTCAAATATTCCAAAATGCTAGACACTGCTTAATACAATTTAAAATCATACATATTACATTATTTTAAAGGGAAGCTACACAAACTCTTTCCAGAAATGTCACCTCTATCTGATAGATGTCATCTAATTGAGCCAACACAAAGCTTGCACTCTGTCATAAACTGCACAACTTCTGGACAGAAATGTTTCATTTATTCTCACACATACTTGACGTGCAAATAGAGCCAGAACCAAACTTGATGATATAAGGAATATCCCAAGACTTCAGGTTTCCGTTCATCTCCTATGGGATAATTGCTGCCATAAAACATTCTTATGTGCTGGAAGAAGGCGGAGGTACCATCAGTGAAACAGTGGCTTATAGAACTGACCAGTACATGACACCTGGAGAGAATTAGGTATGTTCTGAGGGATAAGATTGTAGAATTTGAAAATATCTGGCATCCCTCTATTTCCTCTCCAGAGATTGTGATCGATCCAAATAATCAATTCCCCGTCTGCAACTTGGCAGCGCTCGTAGGGGGGGGGGGGGGGTTAGGGGTGGGAAGGGAGATGTGTCTGAGGTTGCACATTTAGTTTTTAATTTTTAATTATTCTTAATTATTATTTCTTGTTTTTAATACATATCTTCGGCTTCTTTGTTTATATTTACAATAACAGGCAGACATTTTGTTTGAGTATTGTATATTGTTTTATAAGCTGTTTAATACAGAAGCATTTAAACTGTCAGAATGCCTGTAAAGTACAACGCTTCTTCTCAATAAAAACTTTCTGAATGTAAACATCAATTACATGAACATTACATAAACATTAAACATGTTCCAACAATATTCAAGTAGGATATTTTCAAGGATTAGATTGTATGGTGTGGGGATGGTGTGGATTGAGCAGCCACACTTGTCCTGGGTTTAGGTAATTGGGGTTCAGGATCAGAGTGGCTGCACACCTGTTGCTCGTTAGTTGGTCTAACAAGCAACAGGTAAAACCCTCATCCCCCACACTCACTCAGGAGAGGAGCCTTTATCATGACATGCCCATCTGCTCCTGGGCTTATTCCAACTGGCCCACTCTCTACAATAAACTGCTGTCTACAACCCCGTCTTCTGTGCTGGAGGTCCCAGAACATGCCACTTGGGTGGTGCCTGGTAGATGAAACTGCCACACATTGTAAAATATATTCAATCTTAGGATGGAACTAATATTTCTAATATTACTTCTAGGGAAGGATTACATTGTACAATAACTTCAATCTTAGGATGGATAATATTCAACAGCACAAAGAACACAAGGCAGGGTTTAATTCAGTTTGGATGCAATGTTTCTTCAGCTATGATGACCTGGTGGAACTCTTGGACAGTAGTACCGTCTATCTCCTGTTATTATGCTGATATACTTTGAGTTGACACTTTGCACTTCACACAGGGAGAACAGAGAGACGGTGCTCTCTGGAGTGGCGGGGGGTAAAACAAAACAAAAACAAAACTGACTAGCGTCTCCGTCTCATGTTTTCGTTTTGTTCTCAAAAGGTTGCAACGCAAGCATAAAGACCGAACTAACATTGCCTTGGTCTGCTCAGCCTTTTTGAAGTGGGTGGTTGGAGTGCTGCAAAGCATGCAACTCCATTAAAAAAATGAAGAACTGATGTCATGCCGTCCTGTTATCCAATTTTAACATTCCACATATTCATAGAGTCGAGCTCTAGTGCTGAGGTTGCTGTGTAGTGTATCACTGCTCGTATTGTAATATTGCAACTTGGACTACTGGATTGACTCTGTACATTTCACTGCTATTTGCTGATCTGCCAACAAGCTTGTGTTCCAGACACACCCCCTATTCAGGTAAGTCCTCTCTTATGTGGGCCTGCTCTTAGCCAGGTGCAACCCTAATCACACGAGCAGCTGTATTCTATCACCTATTTATGGTCCTGCCCTTGAAGCGTTAGCTTCAAGCGTTGGCCCATTTGTAGTCGCTCTCGTGTGAAGACGCTCTGTGTAAAGACGCACGTCTACCTCTGCACGTCAAATAGAAGTGCATAACTGACTAAATCTGTTTTATTGTTGTCGTTTGTTGTTGTCCCTTGCTGTTGTTTTTCTTGTTATTATTGCTGGTTCAGTCTTATTTGGCACTTACTTTGTCCTAGCTGGTTTCAGGGTAGTACCGGCATATCTGCTGCTAACTGCTCAGCCATCAGCAAGGGTGTGAGCCAAGCAACTCCCTCTAATCAGTAAACCCTTTGTCTAACTTTCTGGGCGTGTCCTCCTTCCGCTGGACAGGGATAAATACCCTGCACTACAAACTAACTCTGAGTCGAGCTCTAGTGCTGAGGTTGCTGTGTAGTGTATCACTGCTCGTATTGTAATATTGCAACTTGGACTACTGGATTGACTCTGTACATTTCACTGCTATTTGCTGATCTGCCAACAAGCTTGTGTTCCAGACACACCCCCTATTCAGGTAAGTCCTCTCTTATGTGGGCGTGCTCTTAGCCAGGTGCAACCCTAATCACACGAGCAGCTGTATTCTATCACCTATTTATGGTCCTGCCCTTGAAGCGTTAGCTTCAAGCGTTGGCCCATTTGTAGTCGCTCTCGTGTGAAGACGCTCTGTGTAAAGACGCACGTCTACCTCTGCACGTCAAATAGAAGTGCATTACTGACTAAATCTGTTTTATTGTTGTCGTTTGTTGTTGTCCCTTGCTGTTGTTTTTCTTGTTATTATTGCTGGTTCAGTCTTATTTGGCACTTACTTTGTCCTAGCTGGTTTCAGGGTAGTACCGGCATATCTGCTGCTAACTGCTCAGCCATCAGCAAGGGTGTGAGCCAAGCAACTCCCTCTAATCAGTAAACCCTTTGTCTAACTTTCTGGGCGTGTCCTCCTTCCGCTGGACAGGGATAAATACCCTGCACTACAAACTAACTCTGAGTCGAGCTCTAGTGCTGAGGTTGCTGTGTAGTGTATCACTGCTCGTATTGTAATATTGCAACTTGGACTACTGGATTGACTCTGTACATTTCACTGCTATTTGCTGATCTGCCAACAAGCTTGTGTTCCAGACACACCCCCTATTCAGGTAAGTCCTCTCTTATGTGGGCGTGCTCTTAGCCAGGTGCAACCCTAATCACACGAGCAGCTGTATTCTATCACCTATTTATGGTCCTGCCCTTGAAGCGTTAGCTTCAAGCGTTGGCCCATTTGTAGTCGCTCTCGTGTGAAGACGCTCTGTGTAAAGACGCACGTCTACCTCTGCACGTCAACCGAAGCAAGGACACCGAACAAGGCAAACCTGCCTTCTTTCTCTCACTCCATACAAAATGTGCTACTACCGCATCCCTACAACTTCAAGGTCACCCAGAAAGCGTCGTTATACCATACGCCGATGCAATCCGGGTAACCTCAGGTCCCTGCAGCAAACATCTTCTGCAAAGACCTCCTTCTCTGTTGGCTTGTGGAATTGTCGATCTGCAGTTAACAAGGCAGACTTCATTTCTGGTCATGCCAACCAACTCTCCTTAGAGCTCCTTGCTCTCACTGAGACATGGATTAAACCGGAAGATAGCGCAACCCCGGCTGCACTCTCCACTAACTACTCATTCTCCCACACATCCAGACCATCTGGCCGTGGTGGTGGGACTGGCCTGCTAATTTCCAACACATGGAAATTTAATCCACTGCTGCCTTTAAACAACTTTGCCTCCTTTGAATATCACGCCGTCTTGGTGACTGCTCCGGTGAAAGCCTATGTGGTCGTCATCTACCGTCCACCAGGACAACTAGGTGACTTCCTACATGAGCTTGACACCCTGCTGTCATCAATCCCTGAGCACGAGTGTCCCATGCTCGTCCTCGGAGACATGAACATCCACTTGGACAGTGCGAGCTCGGCTGACTTCCTGTCTTTGGTTCGCTCGTTCGACCTAAGACAGATCCCGACTCCACCGACTCACAAGGCTGGCAAAGAGCTTGATCTCATTCTTGCTCGGAGCTGTACCACCGACAACCTATGGGTCACTCCTCTTCATCTCTCTGACCACTTCTTCATCCACTTCAATGTCCAGCTACCAAAACAACCCCCCACCTCCCCACCCATGGTTACTATCCGCAGCAATCTCCGCAACTTGTCTCCCACCCACTTCTCCTCTGTGCTCTCCTCTTCTCTTCCACCCCACGGCACTTTCTCCTCTCTGCAGGTTAATGATGCCACTGACTCCCTCTGCTCCACCTTGAGCTCATGTCTGGATAGCCTGTGTCCACTATCCACCAGACCTGCTCGTTCAACCCAGTCGCACCCTTGGCTGACTGACACCCTCCGGACAACGCGCACCGACCTCAGAGCAGCCGAGAGGAAATGGCACAAATCCAAAACAACTGAGGATCTTGCTAGCTACCAGACACTGCTGTCCTCCTTCTCCTCCAGCATCACTGCTGCCAAGAAGGCCTTCTTCAACGATAGGATCAACGGTGCCACAGACACACGTAAGTTATTCGCCACCTTCAAGTCTCTGCTTTACCCTCCACCACCTCCCCCAGCTACTAACCTCACTGCCGACTGCCTTGCCTCCTTTTTTACTAACAAAGTGGCAGCCATCAGCAGCCAATTCACTAAACAACTTACTCACAACCTGTCTTCTCCAGCCCTAGGCTCATCGTTCCCTGGTTTCACCCCCCTCGCTGAAAGTGAGGTATCTAAACTACTAACATGTAGCCGTCCCACTACCTGTCCGCTAGATCCGATCCCATCCAACCTCCTTCAAGCCATATCACCGACTATCACCCCGGCAATCACACATGTGATTAATTCTTCCCTAACTTCCGGCACTTTCCCTTCCGCTTTCAAAGCGGCTCGGGTCGCACCACTGCTCAAAAAACCCTCACTCGATCCCAATCAAGTAGGAAACTATCGGCCGGTCTCTCTCCTCCCATTCCTTTCCAAAACCTTAGAGAGGGCGGTCTCTAGACAGGTTACAGAGTACCTGTCAAGAAACAACCTTCTTGATACACTTCAATCTGGCTTCAAAAGTGGTCACTCCACTGAAACAGCCCTGTTGTCTGTGACAGAGGCCTTAAAAACTGCTAGAGCTGCTGCCAAATCCTCGGTCCTCATTCTGCTAGACTTATCAGCTGCTTTTGACACTGTCAATCATTGCATACTCCTGTCCATACTCTCAAGCATGGGCATAACGGGCAGTGCACTTTCCTGGTTCGAATCTTACCTTACTGGGCGCTCGTTCAGTGTGACATGGCGAGGCCAGCTGTCTGTGCCTCACAACCTCACCACAGGGGTGCCCCAAGGCTCGGTGCTAGGACCCCTCCTCTTTGCCATATACACCACCTCACTGGGCCCGATCATCCGCTCACATGGCTTTTCATATCACTGCTATGCGGATGATACTCAACTCTATCTGTCCTTCCCGCCAGACGACCCTACTATCTCGACGCGGATCTCGGATTGTCTCACTGACATATCCACATGGATGAAGGATTATCATCTTCAACTAAATCTGGCGAAAACGGAACTGCTGGTCTTCCCGGCCAAACAAGGTATTTATCACAACATTGATATTAAAATCGACTCTCTATCTCTTGTTCCTACCAAGGCTGCAAGGAATCTTGGTGTCATTATTGATGACCAACTGACATTCTCGGACCATGTTGCCGCAGTCTCCCGGTCCTGCCGCTTCGCACTACTCAACATCCGAAAAGTCAGGCCGTACCTGACCCAATATGCCACTCAACTGCTGGTACAAACCTTGGTGATGTCCCGTCTCGACTACTGCAATGCCCTCTTAACAGGCTTGCCGGCCTGTGCGGTGAAGCCACTTCAGATGATACAGAATGCGGCGGCGCGACTGGTGTTCAACCAGCCAAAGAGGGCACATGTCACTCCGCTGCTCATCGAGCTCCACTGGTTACCTGTAGCCGCCCGCATCAAGTTCAAGTCTCTTATGCTGGCCTACAGAGTGATTGTTGGGAATGCTCCCGCCTACTTAAATGCTCTTGTAAGAGCACATGTTGCCCCCCGGATGCTGCGCTCGTCAAATGAGCGTCGCCTGGCTCTGCCGGCCATACAGCCACGGCAATCCAGGCTATTCTCATTTGTAGTTCCACGTTGGTGGAACGAGCTGCCAAAAATGACCAGAGCGGGGACCTCCCTCTCTGTCTTTAAGAAGCACCTGAAGACCCAGCTCTTCAGTGAGTACCTCCTGTCCTAATCTACAATTACTTTGCACCACCTTGCAGTATTTATTGTTACACCAATGTTGTTGTTACACTAATCTCTGTCGCAATGTAGCTGAATGTTATTCTCCCTTGTAAGTCGCTTTGGATAAAAGCGTCTGCCAAATGACTAAATGTAAATGTAAATGTAAATGATTCTTTGGGAGGTTTCTCTAATGGGTCCATGAGTCCCGGTGAGAGACTTGGCCGCTCTCACCCGGTACCAGTAGTTCAGGTGACGACATTCTGCATAGTGGTCTCTTTAATTAGTGACTAAGATTATGTCTATTGAGATGACTTTAAGAACAAAAGCTCTTCCCACACTGTTCAGTCATATGGTCTGGCTTGGTACCATTGCAGTGTGTAATCGCTGGTGTGTTTTGAGATTGAGGTGTCTAAATCTTTTCCCACAATGTTCACAGGGGTACGGTTTCTCTTCCATGTGTGTACGTTGATGTACTTTTACTTTAGCCCTTGTCGCAAAGCTCCTCCCACACTTTTCACAGTGGTAAGGCTGCCCTCCTGTATGTGTAAATTTATGAATTGTGAGACTGACTGAATGACTGAATCTCTTCCCACACTGTTCACAGGGGTAAGGTTTCTCACCTGTGTGTGTACGCTGATGACTCTTGAGATTACTACGGTCATTAAAGCTCTTCTCACACTGTTCACATTGGTAAGGTTTCTCTCCTGTGTGTGTACGTTGATGTCGTTTGAGATTCCCTAATCGACTGAATCTCTTCCCACACTGCTCACAGGGGTATGGTTTGGTTCCTGCATGCATTTGCAGATGTACTTTTACTTTAGCTCTTGTCGTAAAGCTCTTCCCACACTGTTCACAGTAGTATAGTTTCTTTCCTCTATTAGTAGGATGATGTTTACTGTAATAACCTAAGAGAGGAGAGGGAAAGAGACAAGAGTGAATTATAAAACAAGTCAGAGAGGGCACTTAGAATTTAGGCTGTTGAGTAAAGGGGTTAATTTGCAAGAGAGTAGAGTTATGTTATGTTAGTTATATAGTTATGTATATGGGATAGGCTATTTGTATATACAGATATGTGCATGTAAATAATGTGAGTACGGAGATATACAATACACAACAGTACGACACAGCAATACAGTAGTCAAGTCAAGTCACACTTTATTTATAACGTGCATTTCATATCAGGGCAACACAATATCCTTTACAAAGGAATACAATCTAAGAAAGAACATTATTGTCAGCTGGTCATTTCAAAAGAATGCACCAGCAACAGCAACAAAAAAAGCAACAACAAAGGCAACTACAACAACAGTAGCAACAACAGCAACAACATCAGCAAAAACAGAAAACAAAAACAATAGCAGCAACTATAGCAGCAGCAGTCACAGGAACAACAACAGCAAAATCAACATCTGAAGCACCAACTACAACAGCAGAAACAACAACAGCATCAACAACAGAAACAACAACAGCAGCAGCAGCAGCAATAGCAGCAGCTACAGAAACAACAGCAACAACACCAGCAGCAACAAAAGCAGCAATACAAACAGCAGGAACAACAACAGCAGCAGCAGAAACAATAGCAGCAACAACAGAAACCACAGCAACAACACCAGCAGCAACAAAAGCAGCAATACAAACAGCAGGAACAACAACAGCAGCAGCAGAAACAATAGCAGAAACAACAGCAGCAACACAGGAACACCAACAGGAAAAGAGACAACAACAGATACAGCAGCAGCAACAAGAAAAACAGCAGCAACAGCAACAACAAAAACAGCAGCAACAACAACAGCAACAACCAGGCTAGCCATGACAAAGTCCACATTCCAAAATCCAAAAAAAGTTCAGGCGAGCATCAAAACCAGGAAATAGTAAGGGTATCACAGTGTGAACAATCCGAAATCCAAAATCAGGTAGAGTTGGGAAACGATTCACCGCAGTATTGCACACACAAAGACGTCGTAAGAATCTAACCGGTAGCTCTCACTGGAACCGGAAATCTCATCTGTACTAAGTCAAACGTGTGCACCATCTCATCTCAAACCGCAGCGGGGCTTTAATTAACGTCCATAAATTACGGTCTCTCTCTCTCTCTCTCTCTCTCTCTCTCTCTCTCTCTCTCTCTCTCTCTCTCTCTCTCTCTGCTGTTTCTTGATTACATTTCACTGCATATATGTATGTGACAAATAAAAATCTCTCTCTCTCTCTCGGCGCTCCGGTTGCTTTCTTACTCTTTAGTATTTTTTTTCCTTTTTTTATCACAATGTTCGCCAGAAAAACATCAACAATTAACTCATACGGCCGCGATGCACTCATGGATATAAAAATTTCCCTAAACGAACAACTTTGGGACTTTTTATCCGTGGGAGCAGAGTGGCCGGCGGAAATCCTACGCGGGAACACTCGCAACAACAACAAAAATGGAGTCGCTGTTCCACGAGCCGGCCCACGGAGGAAGCACCGAGGTAAACGAGGCGGCATTCGGGTCAGAATGAGGACGCAACCTTACCGTCCACCTCTGCCAAGCATCCTTCTTGCTAACGTCCAGTCCCTGGAGAACAAGATGGATGAACTTCGAGCGAGGATTCAATTCCAGCGTGACACGAGGAACTGTTGCGTCCTCTGCCTGACGGAAACATGGCTGACCCCACTGGTGCCGGATGAAGCCATACGTCCAGCCGAGGCCTTCTCCGTGTTCCGCGGCGACAGAACGGGAGAGTCGGGGAAATCCAAAGGTGGAGGCGTCTGCCTAATGGTAAACAACCGCTGGTGTAACGCCAACAACACCAAATTCCTCTCCCACTCCTGCTCGCCGAACCTGGAACAGCTGACCATACTATGCCGTCCATTTTATCTCCCCCGGGAATTCAGCACGGTCATCATTACAGCCGTTTATATCCCACCGCAAGCGGACACCGACGCAGCTCTGTCGGTTCTGTACGATGTGTTGTGCGGATTTCAGAACAGACATCCCGACGCGGCTGTGGTGGTGACTGGGGACTTTAACAGGGCCAACCTGAAAAAAGTTCTGCCGAATTTCCACCAACACATCACGTGTGCCACCAGGGGAGACAGAACTCTGGACCATTGTTACACTCCTTACAAGAACGGATACAAGCCCGTGTCGCTTCCTGCTTTCGGGAAATCAGATCACGCCGCAATCTCGCTGCTTCCTGTTTACAGGCCTCTGATCGCGCGGGATCTGGTGATGACGAGGGAAGTGAAGCGGTGGACGGACCAATCAGAGGCTGCGCTTCAGGACGCTCTGACTGACGTAGACTGGGACGTGTTCCAAGCGAGTTCAAGTGACGTCAGCGAGTTTACGGAGGTTGTAGTAAGTTTTGTAACTACGCTAGCAGACAACATCATTCCCACGGTGAAAGTTCGGAGATTTCCAAACCAGAAACCATGGGTTGATAAATCCATCCGCTGCGCTCTGAATGCGCGCACGGCCGCTTACAACGACGGACTTGTATCTGGTAACATGGACAATTACAAAGCGGCGTCGTACAATCTGCGGAGGGCGGTGAGGGACGCCAAACGGACGTACAGAGACACCGTGGAGCTGCAGATGGAGCGGGGGGACACAAGACGCTTGTGGGAGGGGCTGCGAACAATAACAAACTACAAGAGCAGCTCCTCCCCAGCCACGAGTGCGGACGCCTCCCTGGCCAACCAACTGAACTCCTTTTATGCGCGGTTCGAGTCTGGCAGCAGCACCGCTAGCTCGCCGGCTAATTGGAGTTACACCGCTGGGGACGAGCGCGCACTCTCAGTGTCCGTGCACGAGGTCAGGAGGGCTTTGATGCGGGTGAACACCAGGAAAGCTGCGGGCCCAGATGGCATATCTGGGCGAGTACTGAAGACCTGTGCTAACCAGCTAGCTCCTGTGTTCACCACAATATTCAACATCTCCCTGGCTGAATCAGTGGTCCCATCCTGTTTCAAGAGGTCCACCGTCGTTCCTGTCCCGAAGATCGCCTCTCCAACCTGCCTGAATGACTACCGTCCGGTGGCCCTCACCTCGGTGGTCATGAAGTGTTTCGAGAGGCTGATTAAGGATTACATCTGCGCCTCCCTCCCCCGCACCTTGGACCCGTTGCAGTTCGCGTACCGGCAGAACAGATCCACGGATGACGCGGTCTCCCAGGTACTGCACACCACGCTCACGCACCTGGATGGCCAGAAGGGGGCCTATGTGAGAATGCTGTTCATTGATTATAGTTCAGCTTTCAACACCATAGTTCCCACCAGACTGGCTGTCAAGCTGATGGAGCTAGGATTGAATGGTCCGCTGTGCACCTGGATCCTGGACTTCCTCACAGGCCGCCCCCAGGTGGTCAAGGTGGGGAAGTACATGTCAAGCTCCCTCACCCTGAATACAGGATCCCCCCAGGGCTGCGTCCTCAGCCCCCTACTGTACTCCCTGTACACACATGACTGTGTGGCCAGGTCCAGCTCCAACACCATCATCAAGTTTGCTGACGACACCGTGGTCGTGGGCCTGATCACCGACTGCGATGAGAAGGCCTACCGCGAGGAGGTGGCTGACCTGTCACTCTGGTGCCAGGACAACAGCCTCCACCTGAACGTCAGCAAAACCAAGGAGCTGATTGTGGACTTTAGGCGTGGATCACAATCGAGGACGCACGCGCCCTTGTGGATAAATGGGACTTCTGTCGACAGGATGAGCAGCTTCAGATATCTGGGAGTCCACATCACAGAGGACTTAACATGGACTGTTCATACAGACACTCTGGTGAGAAAGGCGAGGCAGCGTCTCTACCACCTCAGGCAGCTGAGGAAATTCCGGGTCTCGGTGAGGATCCTCAAGTCCTTCTACTCTGGAGCAGTGGAGAGCATCCTGACAGGCAACATCACTGCCTGGTTTGGGAACTGTACTGCCCAGGACAGGCGGGCCCTGCAGAGGGTGGTGCGTTCAGCTGAACGTACCTTTGGAACTACCCTCCCCCCCTTGCAGGAGTTATACACCAGGAGGTGTAGTAGCAGAGCCCGTAGGATCATGAAGGATCCTCATCACCCCAACAACGGACTGTTTCAGCTGCTGCGTCAGGCAAGCGCCTCCGCAGTCACGCAGCGAGAACAGAGAGACTGAGACGGAGTTTCTTCCCTCAAGCCATCAGAACTGTCAACGCTGACCTCACCAGGGGTCCTAACTGAGCCATGCACTAGGCTCCACTACCTACTGTACTGTATGTAGCATACTGTACCGCATACTGTATCACTGTTCAGGGTTGTTCGTGATGCCGTATTGCTGCGCCGTACTGTTGTATACTGTGCTGTATTATCCCAAACACTACCTCACACTATTCACATTCACATGCCACTTTAAATGCACATATCTGTATATACATAGGCATATTCCTTCTACCTATTCCATTTTATTTCAATTTATTTTTTATTGTATTTTATTCTATATATTTTTTATCTTATTCTATAAGTATTCCACTTACTGTATTACGTTTTAGGAGTCAGTTAGTCGGTCTATTAGAAAGGAATTTTCTACTTTTTATTTTATTTTTGTACTTTTTCCTAGGACTTATTGTGTGCTATCACCGGGTGCGTTGCATTACATTTCACTGCATATATGTATGGAAGTATGTATATGTATGTGACAAATAAAAATCTCTCTCTCTCTCTCTCTCTCTCTCTCTCTCTCTCTCTCTCTCTCTCTCTCTCTCTCTCTCTCTCTCTCTCTCTCTCTCTCTCTCTCTCTCTCTCTCTCTCTCTCTCTCTCTCTCTCTCTCTCTCTCTCTCTCTCTCTCTCTCTCTCTCTCTCTCTCTCTCACAACAGAAACAGCAACAACAGCAGACAACAGAAACAACAATCGAAGCAGCAGCAGAAAATGTCTGTGCAAACATAAGAACAATCACTGCAGAAAACAACAAAAACAACAACAAAAGCTACTACAGCAGAACAACAGCAGCAACAGAAACAATCGCAAAAAGCTGTCACCAGAAACAACAGCAGCAGCAGCAGCAGCAACAACTAGCGCTAGCTGAGTACTAGCCAAGCCAAAGACCACATTCCAAAATCCCAAAAATAGTTCAGGCGAGTGTCAAAGCCTGGAAATAGTAAGGATACCACAGTGTGAACAATCCAAAATCCCGAATCTAAATCAGGTCACTGGAACCGGTAGCTATCGCCGGAAATGAAAATTTCAACAGTGTGCACCATCTCATCTCAATCCAGTCACGGTGCTTTAATTTGCGTCCGTAAATTATGGGTCAAGTTTTCATTCATACCTCGGGAGGGAGATCCTTTTGACTCTCTGAAAACACACCCTTCTTATGATCCTCTCACTGTAATCTCACAACAGATAAAACAACAGCAGCAGCAACAGAAACAAAAACATCAGCAACAACAGCAGCAGCAAAACTCGCAGCAACAGAAACAGCAGCAGCAGCAGCAACCACAGCAACAGAAACAGCAGAAAAAGAAACAACAGCAACAACAGAAACAGCAGCACTAACCCTTAATTTCACACCATAGAGAACACACACACAAACAAATAAAACAGCAGCAGCAGCAACAACAACAGCAGCAACAACAGCAAAAGCAGAAACAACAGAAGCGACAACATCAACACCAGCAGCAACAACAGAAAGAAAAGCAGCAGCAACAACAACAATAGCAGCAACAACAGAAACAGCAGCAACAACAAAAACAGCAGCAACAGCAACCACAGCACAAACAGAAACAAGTTGATCAACAGGAGAAGAGCACTTTATTGTTGTTAATATTTTAGGTGCAATGTTATCAATGATATTTTGTATTTTGGAGTAGAAGTTGTTCACAGGATCCATTTCTCTCCAGCCAGTTCTCAGTCAGTAGAGAAATCAAGGTTATGGGTGCTTATAAGCTCTTTAACTAAAAATTACTTATTAGTTAGTGACCTGACATTTAATAGAGCCATTTTATTGTTCTGGGTGCATGGCTTTGCAGGGGACTGATAGTTGGAATTGGAATGGTAGTCAATTGTTTAGATTCCTGTATGTTACAGGGAATTTATGTGATTTCGGTCTATGGTTTATAATTATAGGAATTTGTAAAGCAGAGTGACAGACATTAATGTCAGTAGAGTGGATCGGACTCACCAAATATCAGCAGTGAACAGAGGATTTCAAGTTCCATGTTCAAGGCGAGGAGGCGTGATCCGTTAAAGTTTGGATGTACTTCATCATGTCTGGAGATGTTTGGACGGTTTAAGAAGCTGCCAAAGTTGTCCACAAATGGTATGTTGAGGGAGCAGCAGTATCCCTTGAGCCATGTGTATAGCTGAAGGACACGCGTGAATTTTCCGTCTCCAAAGCTGGGACACGGCGGCAGGTGAAAACCTGCTGAAAACAGTGGGTCCGCAGTGGCGGAGGAGCCACCAACTGGCTCAGGAGCGGAGTCCAAGGCAGATGATGGATAGTCTGGTGGCAGTGGAGACAAGGCTGGAGGCGGTAGAGACCATCTTGGTGCCCTCAATGCCACGGTGGACTGCCCCCCCCCCTCCCGCATATCCGTGACATCACTGTGGGCTCCAGGGCTTGGAATCTGATCTCCAGGCTGCAAGTCTCCAGCATAGAGCAGCGCAAGGAGTGCACACAACGCCAGCCATGGCTCGCCGCTAGGGTCCAAGGTTCTAGGGTGGAGCAGGTCCGGGACTTGGGCCATGGCTCCTCTATCACAGCTGGCGGGGTGTCAGATGGATCCGACTCACCCACAGTGAGAATGGATCCGGGCCATGGGAGAGTGGAGTCCGGTCCAATCACAGCACAGGACATGGAGCAGGAGCTGTGCTTAGCCTGAGTGCTAGCGATTGAGGTCAGATGCACAAACAGTTCATCCTTTTTCTTCAAATCCTTACGCAGGCTCTGGATGTCTTTGAAGACCGACTTCTCTTGAGCGCTGAGTCTGTCGACCAGGCGTAAACAGTTCCCACAATCCGTGCAGGTAGGCATCGATGCCGGCATAGTTAGCTAAATGCTAAGCAAAAAGGCTAACTAGCACTAGCCGAGCACTAGCCAAGCACTAGCTAAGCCAAAGCCCACGCTCCAAAAAACAATTCAGACGAGGGTTTAAAGCCAGGAAATAGTAACGATATCACAGCGCAAACAATCCAAAATCCGTAATCCAAAATCAGGTAAAGGGAAATGATTAAACAAAGTAACGCAAACACAAAGATGTCACCGGAACCGGAAGCTCAATGTAACACCGAACAGAAAAGCAATACAGCGCAGTATGCAGTAACCCAGAACAGTGATACAGTATGCAGTACAGTATGCTACATACAGTACAGTAAGGCAGTGGGGCCTGTGTGAGTGTCGCAGTGCTTTTTGTTAGGACCCCCGCTGCTTCCTCGCTGTTGCGCACATACATCCACATAAATCCTTGTCGCGCAACTGAATGAGGTTTGTCCATGTGCTCTGCTGCTGCGTCCGTGGCTCCCAGTGTTCCCACGGACAGATGGAAGATATTTTGATACTGTGAAAATATTGCGATATTGGATATTATCGAATGTCAGCCCAAGCCTACCCGCATCACCCCCAAAATCGACCTCGCTAAATGCAATCTTGGCAAGAAAACAATAACTAGTAAAGGCAAAGATCTCTCCAGTGAACAAAGCTAAATGAGAATTCTAACTGTACCATTGAAATGCTTCTCACTCCATTAGAAAACAACGGAGAAAGAAAAGTATTAGGAATATAACACTTAATTTAAAACAATAAATCATCAATTTCATTATAATTCTGTAATTTGTTCTGGAGAATGTCAATTGAGTCCAGTCACATTAAATCATTATAAACAATGTTTTTTTTATTTTTTTATTGGAATAAATATAAACAAAATATTTCATACAATTTCAAGTTAAAAAAAATTATCGGGAGACGTCAGATAACTTTTCAAGACCACTGCTAGTGGTCCTCCGCCCTCCTCGTCCATGTCCGCTCTGTACATTCCTCTAATTCTACTCATATCACAGCACCATTGTCCATTGAATATTATTATCTTATATTTGATATCACAATCCAAATCATATCCATAACGTTAACTACTGTTATGGAGTGCATACCAGTGCGTCCTGGCACTTCTCACAAGCTGCTGGTCTCTGTTCTGCCCTCTCAAGTGGACATATAAAATGTATGTATTTTATTGAATCTAAGTGCAATTTTTCTTTAAATTATTAGAATGCACACGCTCCAGCTCGAGCCACGGCTCGCTCACTCACTCGCCCCTTGCCTCACTTGCACACGCAGCTCAGCTGGAAAAGCTCCGCTTCAGCGATATAGTATGCAGTTTATTTTAAGATAACTTTTCATGAGAGATCAGTTATTTTTCACCTGCCCGATTGGATAACTGCATGAGGCATTCCACTTGCCCGTACACAGAGTTTACTTGCCCCAGACAAGAGACCAAATGTCATGTTGAGCCCTGCGTTCAACTAAAAATGTTTGTTTCGCTGCTTTACGATTGGCTGTTCGTGTCACATGGTTGTTTCTTTGAGATATGATTGGCTGTTTAAGTCGTGTCTTTGTAGGCAGAGGAAAACTGACTCAAATAACTGTAATCAGAACTAACTCATGAATTTGTCATCGTTATCGTAGAAGATTTTATAGTGAAATTATCGAGATCCGTTTTTTGTCCAGCTCTAGTAGAAAGCAGAGGTAAACCTGGTTCTAGACCACAATGCTTTAATAAATAATTCATTTAATAAACATTTGGCAACCCCTTCCCGGAGGTCAGAACACATAGTTTGATAACCCCTGTTCTATACCACAAGGTTTTAATAAAATCTCAATGATATCACCAAACTATAAATGTCAAAAAAGTTAGATTAGTATTGTGAATATCTGTAGTGCTCATATAATTTTGCTTATTTCTATTAAATGGAAAATCAACAACGGATGAAGTTATTACCCGCTGACATTCATCCGGTTACCATCTTGGTAGGAGAAAAAATAAAAACTTACCTGACAGAGGTTCTGTGGTCACCTTCCAAACTCCATCACTGTCTTCAGTCTCAGGTTCAGAACAGCGTGAAGAGGGGAGCTGCTCAGAAGCTGGATCTTCTGGATCTACTTCTTTTTCCATCTGTTGAGTTGAGGTGCTGGCTACAGGTTCTGCCTCTCTCTTCACCTCAGTTTGGCTTTGATGAAGCTGGGACCACTGAGCACACTCTTCATCATGTTCAGTCTTCATAGGGAACTTAATGTGTGGGGGCTCTGGCTCCTCCTGGCCCAGACTGGGGCTCAACTCCTGCTGCCCAGGGGGAAGCTCCTCTTTACAGACAGAGAGCTGCTGGAGCTCTGGAGGCAACATTGAAATACAGACACAGGGAGGAAAAATAGGACAGTGAGACCAAGCGGAAGTAGAAACATCAGTAACGTCTTCCAGAGAAGAGTAAGTAGATGTAGCAGCAGCATCCTAAAATCCTAAAACCTCCGCCACAGCTGCAGCCAGAGGACAGCTGATATCCGCTCTCAGGGTTTCTAACCTCCACATTTAACACGAGGACAAAAAACTGCTGCAGGGAACATCAACAAGCAAAATAAATCAGCTTCTGGACTTCTGCTGAGTCAGTGAAAATGTTCCCCTGGAAACACTGACTACGTGGTTGATTGTTTTTTTGTTTTTTTAATGGTGTGTGAGAAACTTGCAGCTATAAGGGATGTATGGAATAAATGGGTCCAGCCATTGCCCGTCCTTTACAACCCAGGCCCACATGTGACTGTGGATGATTGCCTAGATGCCTTTGATGGGCAGTGTCCATTCAGACAATACATACCAAGCAAACCAGCAAAATACGGCATTAAGATAAGGGCAGCAAGCCTAGCTATGCAGCTATGCCAGTCCAGCCATGCTTGGAATATTTATATTTTGCAGGGGCAATTAAGACATTCAGAGCACCAACACAAAGCAGCTGGGTCATACACCTGGGTAACAGTTTAAATTACAATCAAATTTGGTGGTTTTAACCTGCTGGGGTCATATGGACCCCAAACATAAAAGTTACCAGTAAATTTTAACATAACAAGAAGGTTAAGTGATTAATGCAGCATTCCATTGAAGTCAGAAAGGAACAAACAGTTAAGTTGGAACTGACTCAGTAGAAGAGCTTGGTGGGAGAAGAAAAAAAAAAATAGTCACCTGACGGAGGTTCTGTGGTCTCCTTCCAACCTCCGTCACTGTCTTCAGTCTCAGGTTCAGAACAGTGTGAAGAGAGGAGCTGCTCAGCACCACTTGGTTCTAAAGCAGGAGCTGGATCTTCTGGATCTACTTCTGTTTCCACCTGTTCAGTTGAGGTGCTGGCTACAGGTTCTGCCTCTCTCTTCACCTCAGCTTGGCACCAATGAAGCTGGGACCATGGAGCGCACTCTTCATCATGTTCAGTCTCCACAGGGAACTCCTCCTCTTCCCCTTTAATGTGTGGGGGCTCTGGCTCCTCCTGGCCCAGACTGGGGCTCCACTCCTGCTGCTTAGGGGGAAGCTCCTCTTTACAGACAGAGAGCTGCTGGAGCTCTGGAGGCCTCGCTGTGATACAGACACAGAAAGGAAAACTAGAACAGTGAGACCACGTGGAAGTAGAAACATCAGTAACGTCTTTCAGATCTTGTCTTCCAGAGAAGTTTTTAGATTTAACAGCAACATCCTTTGCTGCGTGAGCTCCACTAGCTCCTATAGATTTTACGGCGAGACCACATTAAATGTGTCGCTCTTAATAATTGAAACATAAGGATATTTGATTTTTGTCACGGATTGTACAAAGACATTCACATGATAAATGTAATACTAATATTGGCTGAATCTCATATCCACAACTGAAAATTCACAAAATCAAAGCCCTTTTCTTGTGTCTTTGTAAAAGTGTGAAAAACATGTTGGTTTAGGACTCAAATAGCTGGTATAGCTTTTGATAAATTGATCATTTTTTATAAACTATATGATATTGCTTTAATTGATGTGTAAACTACTCCCCCTGGTGTGTTTTTTCTCTTTCCACAACCTTCAATTGGCTAAGAATTTACAGCCCAACTCATACATAATGTTGGATTGTACACACACACACACACACACACACACACACACACACACACACACACACACACATACATACATATATACATACATACATACATATATACATACATACATACATACATACATACATACATACATACATACAGTGGGGCAAAAAAGTATTTAGTCAGCCACCAATTGTGCAAGTTCTCCCACTTAAAAAGATGAGAGAGGCCTGTAATTTTCATCATAGGTTCACTTCGACTATGAGAGACAGAATGGGGGGAAAGAATCCAGGAAATCACATTGTAGGATTTTTAATGAATTAATTGGTAAATTCCTCTGTAAAATAAGTATTTGGTCACCTACAAACAAGCAATATTTCTGGCTTTCACAGACCTGTAACTTTTTCTTTAAGAGGCTGCTCTGTCCTCCACTCGTTACCTGTATTAATGCACCTGTTTGAACTCGTTATCAGTATAAAAGACACCTGTCCACAACCTCAAACAGTCACACTCCAAACTCCACTATGGCCAAGACCAAAGAGCTGTCAAAGGACACCAGAAACAAAATTGTAGACCTGCACCAGGCTGGGAAGACTGAATCTGCAATAGGTAAGCAGCTTGTTGTGAAGAAATCAACTGTGGGAGCAATTATTAGAAAATGGAAGACATACAAGACCACTGATAATCTCCCTCGATCTGGGGCTCCACGCAAGATCTCACCCCGTGGGGTCAAAATGATCACAAGAACGGTGAGCAAACATCCCAGAGCACGGGGGGACCTAGTGAATAACCTGCAGAGAGCTGGGACCAAAGTAACAAAGTCTACCATCAGTAACACACTACTCCGCCAGGGACTCAAATCCTGCAGTGCCAGGCGTGTCCCCCTGCTTAAGCCAGTACATGTCCAGGCCCATCTGAAGTTTGCTAGAGACCATTTGGATGATCCAGAAGAGGATTGGGAGGATTGTCATATGGTCAGATGAAACCAAAATATAACTTTTTGGTAAAAACTCAACTTGTCGTGTTTGGAGGAGAAAGAAAGCTGAGTTGCATCCAAAGGACATCATACCTACTGTGAAGCATGGGGGTGGAAACATCATGCTTTGGGGCTGTTTTTCTGCAAAGGGACCAGGACGACTGATCCGTGCAAAGGAAAGAATGAATGGGGCCATGTATCGTGAGATTTAGAGTGAAAACCTCCTTCCATCAGCAAGGGCATTGAAGATGAAACATGGCTGGGTCTTTCAGCATGACCATGATCCCAAACACACCGCCCGGGCAACGAAGGAGTGGCTTCGTAAGAAGCATTTCAAGGTCCTGGAGTGGCCTAGCCAGTCTCCAGATCTCAACCCCATAGAAAATCTTTGGAAGGAGTTGAAAGTCTGTGTTGCCAGCGACAGCCCCAAAACATCACTGCTCTAGAGGAGATCTGCATGGAGGAATGGACCAAAATACCAGCAACAGTGTGTGAAAACCTTGTGAAGACTTACAGAAAACGTTTGACCTCTGTCATTGCAAACAAAGGGTATATAACAAAGTATTGAGATGAACTTTTGTTATTGACCAAATACTTATTTTCCACCGTCTTTTGCAAATAAATTCTTTAAAAATCAGACAATGTGATTTTCTGGAATTTTTTTCCTGATTTTGTCTCTCATAGTTGAGGTGAACCTATGGTGAAAATTACAGGCCTCTCTCATCTTTTTAAGTGGGAGAACTTGCACAATTGGTGGCTGACTAAATACTTTTTTGCCCCACTGTACATACATACATACATAACATTAAACAGACGCTTTTATCCAAAGCGACTTACAATTATTCAAACAGCGATGGACGCAGCCATCCGGAGCAATTAGGGGTTAAGTGTCTTGCTCAAGGACACTACAGCAGGAGGAGCCTGGGATCGAACCAGCAACCTTTAGATTACTAGACCACCAGCTCTACCTCCTGACACACACACACACACACACACACACACACACACACACACACACACACACACACAATGCCTACAGGGCCATAGTGCAGCACCCACATCAATTCTGCAACTGTGTTCTTGTATTGTATATTACTTAGTAGTGTAAATCATAGCTCGAAAAATAAATGACATTTATCATGTGGATTTCTTCATCCAATCTGTTATCAAAACCAAATATAATTTCCCCCAGTATATAGAGAAGACAATAAATTTGGTCTTCCCAAAGCTGAGCTCCCCCTCCCTCAGAATGATTGACGGTTTGATATTTCAAGATTCAAGAGGTTTATTTGTCACATACATATACATACGTTCACACATATATGCTGTGAAATGTCATTGCAACACACGGAGGCGCTTGTTGCCTATTTAATTAATGAAAGATGTTCCCATGGCTCCTGTGAAAGGATGGGATATATTAGGCAACAAGTGAACAGTCAGTTGTTGAAGTTCATATGTTGGAAGCATGAAAAATGGGCAAGCATAAGGATCTGAGCGACTTTGACAAGGACCAAATTCTCACGGCTATACGAATGGGTCAGAGCATCTCCAAAACAACAGGTCTTGTGGGGTGTTCCCGCTATGCAGTGGTTACTACCTAGCAAAAGTGGTCCAAGGAAGGACAATCGGTGAACCGGCAACAGGGTCATGGACGCCCAAGGCTCACTGATGCACATGGGGAGCCAAGTTTATCCTGCCTGGTTTGATCCCACAGAAGAGCTACTGTAGCACAAATGTGTGAAAAGCAAATGGTGCTATCATAGAAAGTTGTCCGAACACACAGTGCATCGCAGCTTGCTGTGTATGGGACTGGTCAGAGTGCCCATGCTGACCCATCCACCCCTGAAGCAGCTACAATGAGTGAGCGTCAGAACTGGACCATGGACCAACGGAAGAAGGTGGCCTGTTCTGATGAAGCTTCTTGAATCTTCATGAATTTTCTTCTACATCATGTGGATGGGCAGGGTTAGGATCCGATCCGATGGAGCATCTGTGGGATGTGCTGTAACAACAAGCATGATCAATGGGGGCTCATCGCCGCAACTTCCAGGATTTCCAGAATCTGCTCCTAACGTCTTGGTGCCAGATACCCCAGGACACCTTCAGAGGTCTTGCAGAGTCTATGCATCGATGGGTCAAAGCTGTTTTGGCAGCAAGAGGGGGACCCACACAATATTATTGTTTTTAGTGAAGGTTTTTATGTTGTGGCTGACCGGTGTATTTCCTCATTCCTGTTTGCTTGGTGCCGGTCACTGTTCGTGTGGTAATCAGGAGATCATTTCTGCACGCACGTTATGTGAACGCCTACTCGCAACTTCTGAGTTGGAGTGGCATAAACCGGTGGCATAAAGTGGTTCCCTGCAGTTTGGCAAAAAGTTTCAGCGTTTCTCCAAAGAAAACAACACACAAGAGAACAACACAAGAGTGTTTAATTGTAGCTACATCTACCATGGGGGAAGGAGGTAGAGTAATCTGAAGTTTGCCGGTTCGATCCCCGGCTATTCCTGGTAGCGTGTTCATGTGTCCTTCAGCAAGACATTTAACCCCCTTACTGCTCCCTGGGCACCGCTATATCGCAGCCCACTGCTCCTAGATACGTCAGTAACTAGGATGGGTACAATGCAGATAAATGAATTTTGTTGCTTCAGTACTTGTACTCTGTGCAATGACAATTAGTTGAATCTAATTTCATGTAATTGAGTGAAAAGAAAAAAGCGATGTGCGCAACCGGGCGTATGGGAACACTTTCTCTGTGACTCTCTTACTGGTCCCCATCAACAACGACTATATCATGTATCGCGATATTTGGGGGGGACTGCATCACAGTATTACATTTTGGATATCCCCCAAACCGAGTGCTCATATCACTTTGCTTATTTCTATTAAATGGGGAATGAACAATTGATATTGAAATTATTACCCGCTGACATTCATCTGGTCGGAACAGCTTGGTAGGAGAAAAAATAAAAACTTACCTGACTGAGGTTGTTTGGTCTCCTTCCGATCTTCATTACTGTCTTCGGTGTCAGTTTCAGAAAAGTGTGAAGAGAGGAGCTGCTCAGCACCAGCTGGTTCTAAAGCAGCAGCTGGATCTGAGCTACTGGCTGCTTCTGACACTCCCCAGTCCTCTCCATCAGCTTCTGTTTCCATCTGTTCAGTTGAGGTGCTGGCTACAGGTTCTGCCTCTCTTTTATCCTCAGTTTGGTTTTGATGAAGCTGGGACCACTGAGCGCACTCTTCATCATGTTCAGTCTTGACAGGGACAGGAGGGAAGGGGAACTGGGTGATACTAGCCTCCTGACCGTCAAGGAGGTCCTCCTCTTCCTCTTTAATGTGTGGGGGCTCTGGCTCCTCCTGGCCCAGATTGGGGCTCCACTCCTGTTGCTCAGGGGGAAGCTCCTCTTTACAGAAAGAGAGCTGCTGGAGCTCTGGAGGCAACACTGAAATACAGACACAGGAAGGAAAACTAGGACAGTGAAACCAAGTGGAAGTAACGTCTTTCAGACCTTGTCTTCCAGAGAAGAGTTAGTAGATGTAGTAGCAACATCCTTTGCCACGTGAGCTCCACTAGCTCCCATAGATGTTGTGGCAAGACCACATTTAATGTGTTGCTCTTTCTATTGGAAAAAAATATATTCATTTGATTTCTTGATCTCGATAAACAGATTGGATAAAGTACTACAATTACTCATAGTCTAAATCATATCTTCATATCTACAACTTATATCACATCTTATATTATTTAAAATATCATATTGTTTATCATATTAAATAATCTGTATAACATTAAACTGTCATTTTAGACTGCATTTTGCTCTGTTCCTTTTTTGCACACATAAGCCTACAAATTGCATATTACTTCGTAGTGTAAATCATAGCTTTAAAAATAAATGACACTTATCATGTGGATTATTTCATCTAATATGTTATCAAAACCAAATATAATTTCCCCCAGTATAGAGAGAAGACAATAAATTTGGTCTTCCCACATCATCTGTGGGAGCTCGCCGGGATCTACTGGCGCTCGAGCATCAAAGGATGATGGGAGCCCCCCCCCCCCAGAATGATTTATTACCTATTAAATGATTATCCATGAAAGCATGTGGTAGTAATATCAATCAAAGTTTGCCTGGTTCCAGACCTGCTCTGTGCAGCACAACTCGGGGACTCAGTGCAGCGTCCAGTAACTCACGTTGGTCGTTGTTTTCTTCTTGTAAACGAGAAACTTTCTCCTCGTATTCTGAGATGGTTTTTTCAAATAATCCTAAAATCTCCTCCACAGCTGCAGCCAGAGGACGGCTGATATCTGCTCTCAGGGTTTCTAACCTCCACATTTTAACACGACGACGGGAAACTGCTGCGGGGAACATCAACAAGCTACACTGACGAGCTTTCCGACTTCCGGTGCGTCGCTGAAAATTCCCCCCTGGAAACATGTCTACATGGTTCCGCTGTCACATTAAATCCACTATTTGCAACTTAGTAATCATTGATATATTAACGTTGCGGAATCGTCACAATCTCATAATGTATAAGTGGTCCTTGTTTATCTTCATATATATTTTATTTGTACGTTATTTCATGTACTGTCTGTAACAGTGTTATTATTATGTAGTGCATGCTTCCACACGGACGGGTTTTAACCCACACACAGTGGTTAGCGTCTCTTCTGATTGGACGACAGATATCCAAACTGACCAATCACATGGCTTCTCTGAACGTCGTCGTCACCTCCTTGCGCCGTTTTTTTTTCTCCGTCCAAGAAACCGACGTCATCCGTGATCGATGAACGAATGGACTTGTTCTCTGACGTCACGTTAGGCGCGGACACCGTCCCTGTCAACTCCGGTTTGCAAGCGCTGCTGCGCGTGTGGTGCGTGTGGGAAGAACAGAAAAACGTTTCACGTCCCAGGTTGGAATAACTTCAGGGCCTCGTGCAATTCCACCTGCGTGTGGGCTCAGGCTGCAGCACTGGACCGCACCACCAGCCGCGGTTCCCGCAGCACCCACTGGGATGACGTTGCATTCATTCAGCACCGAGTCCTTTTTTGAAACTGTTTGAAGCTACTTGACATATTTTGGCCTGATAACGTCGATATAGCGAAGGTGTTGGCAAACAGACACGGAGCAACTGCTCCTCCTTCATTTTGAATGAAGGACAATGAAGAACACATTGATCAAGCAATGTCAATGTCCCCATCGAGATAATTACATTTGGACATGACATTTCACTGCATATATGTATGACCGTATGTATATGTATGTGACAAATAATCTCTTGAACTTGAACTTATATAGTGCATCAGTGCATCACCTGGTGATGTCACAATCCTATTACTGCACATGTCTGTTGGCATGCACCCCGCCAGTGGGACGGCAGCAGAGGAGGAAGATTATCTTGTGTGATTGGTTACTTTAAAATCTTTGTTTTTCAATGAACACACGTCACATAATGCCAGAGACCCAAGTGGTAAAGTGTGATCACCTGAAAGAAAAGAAAGTGGTTGCACCAGTAAGAACTGCTATGGTGTCAATCTTGCAGAGTTCATCTTACAGACCAGTTGGGTTTCTTTCTTATGTTTTATTCCTTTTCAGCGAGCACATTTGAAAAGACTGGGAGGTGTAGATGACGTGGGTGTGGTTCAAAAGTTGATGGCTGCATCAGTGTTAAGCACGCTCAAATCTGCACCCCTTCTACAACGTGTCCAAGGGTGTCTATATAATATTTACAACAGTAAATGTTTTTAACCCTTTGTAAGTTGTACTGAGGCTACATTTGTTATTTTCTAACCAAAATATTACATTCAGTATTTGAAACCTCAAAATGTTTGTGTTTTTCAGAAATCTCTCAAATGCCATGATGGCCAAGATGAGTTGAAAAGGGGAAATGTGGGAAGCTGCCATTTTCCCAGTCTCTGCTTTGCCAGATCATCTGTGGTAAGTTAAAAAAATGTTGATTGAAAATAGGAGCAGGAGGAAAACTCAGAAGGAAATTTGTGTCCGTTGGAGATAATTATTAGAAGCACGTTGCACTAAGGAGCACTGTAGGAGATCTTTTGTGGCTGGCGCGGTAAGACTGTAGCACTCCTCCTCCGGCTGCTCCATGGTGGTGATCAGAGTCAGGCTGGACTGGACTCTTCTTCTTACTTGATGTCATGTTTCATACATCTATTCCATTCTATTGTCACTTTATTTTAATGTTGTTGTTGTAGCATTGTAACGCCTCAATTTCCCCCTTGGGATCAATAAATTACGTCTATCTGTCTGCCTGTCTTTCTGTCTGTCTGTCTGTCTGTCTGTCTGTCTGTCTGTGCTTATCCAAATGACAAGACATTTCACCAACAAGTCCCAAATTGTAATTTCCCATCAGTGATGTGATTTCAGCATTACTTAAGTTAATGTCTTCTCATTCATTTTTGTGCCTCTCTCTCCGTGAACGTGTCTCGTTGAAAACCATTAAAACCGTACATTTTGGTAAAAAGCTCATTCTATCATTAATCCATTCAAATAGGTTAGACAGGTTCTTAGTTGGGCACCCTGTTATTTTTGGGGTGCAGTGAGTAGAATATGGTCCTCATTCGACATGCAGTATGGGAAAAGCACCCTCCATCAGCTGGTTACTAGTCTGTCATTACTTTTGAACTTGTCACACATTATCCAAGAGTGGAAAACTGTCCTCTGCCCATCCAGGTTTTAGACAAGTAATAGATCATCTTTTTCTATTTTATTTTGTTCTGTTTTATATTTGTCTAGTGTTGATGTTAAACCATTTAAACTTTTTTTTAACAACATTCGGGCGTTCACAGGGGGGGGAAGACAGGATTTAGATGTTGTTTGGTTTCTCACACCCCATTTTTCCATTGTTTTAATAATTGCCTGGAGTGGAACTTGTTTTTGTTTGTTTTATTACAGTTTCATGTTTTACTGTTCACCGTGGCAACAGTAAAACATGGGACTGTTGCAAAACAATCAAAAACAAGTTCCACTCCAGGCAATTATAAATGCATGCTCAGGCTATAACAATAATGATTAGAATTATTGGTTATCAGTTAATTATTATTAATTGATAAATTGTTTGGTCCATAAAATGTCAGAAAATCGTGAAAAATGTTGATCGCTGTGTATTTATAAAATATATTGTAGCCATGTTGCAGTTGTTGTTGTGGTGTTGCATGTGGTTCTCCCCCCTCACCACGTGTCTGCTCTCCTTGGGTGCAGCTCGTTAGATGGCTCCCCGACAGGACCAGATATTCCCTCTCTTGCAAAATAATTAAGAATGTCTCCTGTTGAAGTGTTTGTGTTTCTCCAGTCCTCTGTTTCCATCACTCTGTCAGCCACTTTGGTTTTGCTCCTGGTTGTCTACCTCTGGTCCAAAGGTTACAGCTTTCCAAAACAGCGAAAGGAGCCTCCTGGTCCCAGGCCACTGCCCCTGCTTGGTAACGTACTGCAGCTGGATCTCAACAGGCCACATTACACCTTTTGTGAGGTAAGTCTACCTATAATCCAGTTTCATTTGTATTGCGAGAGGGCGTTGTGCGTATTATTTGGTGATTGTGAGTTGTAAAAAATAATTGAATAAATTGTTTTATTCTTTAACTTTGAATCATTTTAGCTTTCCAAGAAATATGGATCTGTGTACACAGTCTATTTTGGACTCAAGAAAGTAGTGGTCCTGGCGGGATACAAGACAGTTAAAGAACCCCTGGTCCACCATGCAGAGGAGTTTGGTGGTAGAAGAATATATCCTATCTTCAGAGACCTTAATCAAGGACACGGTAAAGCATTTACAAAATTTAAACAGTTGTTTTATCAGTTAAGGCCTGGGGGAATCTAATCCAGCAGCGGGATTCATCCTCAACCCATCACCTAACCAACTATGTGCTGTCAGCTGGTTCTGGGGAACAGGAATTCCTTGTGAAGGACAGACTAATACATTATTAATAGATGTGTAGGGTATCACAAAGAGTTGCATTGCAGGTTGAGAAGTTGAACCACACTTGCAAACTCTGTCCTAGATGCAATGGCACAAATACTCGGTGTTGTATGCCCAGCATGCTGACAGAACAGGTAAAAAAAGTAACACAATGAGTATTCCAGAACATCAATGTGTTGAAAATCGCATGATTATTTATCAATTTAAAGCGGAGAAAATGTACTTTATTCTCAACTGGCATGCATTCCAGCATTCAAGTTTTCTCCAACATCAGCGATGCAGTTCATTATATCACTTATTTTATTCACTGGCTTTACTGCTGAGTTCTGCTTCAGAAGCGTTGTCCTGTTTAGGATTTAACTCTCAGACAGGTTTAGCAGTTAAAATAAAGGAAGTCATGTTGGAATTGTCCACTTCGATTCAGCTTCTGTTACGCTCTCTGACTCACAATAGATGTAAACCCAGGAGCATGACAAAAAAACAATCAGGTACGTCCACAAGGTTTATTCCAAAAAACAGGCAGCGATCAAAGCCAGGAGATCAGTCAGAGAAGGCAAACTTATCCGGCAGTAAACAGGCAGAGAATCAGGGTCCAGGGAATCAGGCAGAGTTTAAAATTGAAGGGACAGGAAACAGGTATGTGGCAGACTCGGGGGCGTGGTCGAGCGGGTTCCGGGAAGCCCCTTGGGGAGCCTCCCAAGGGGCTTACCTGGCCCCAGTGTGCTTTCCTGAAGGGGACTTTCCCCTCAAACAGTCTGTGCGTCACTCTGTGCGTCGTGTTCGAACAGGTAGAGAGGATTGATGGGGCGCCAGTGCGCCAAGGCGTCACGCTCACGCAACCGTACTTTTCAATGATTAGGGACAGATTATATCGGGTGAGCCGTGACACCCAATCAGGAGAGGAGCTCACCCAGTTGTTGGTACCAAAAATCCGCCAAGAAATGCTTTTACAGGCGGCTCACAGCAACCAAATGGCGGGTCACCTTGGACAGGAAAAACGCTGCAGAGGATGATGATAGGCTTTTACTGGCCGGGCATCTGGGCTGACATGTGCAAGTGGTGCGCTGCCTATCCAGAGTGTCAGCTGGTTAACCCACCGGCCACGAGCGAGGTGTCAAAATTCGACGCGTACCCAATGCCCTGGGTCCACGAGCTACTTGACCCTTTGTTTTTTCATTTTTTTTTATGACATTGGATCTAACCAAGGGCTACTGGCAGATTCCCTTGTCTCCAGAGTCCAGGGAACAATCTGCTTTCTCCACTCATCAGGGGTTGTACCAATTCGTTACGCTTCCGTTTGTGTTGTTCGGGGCCCCAGCCACCTTTAAGAGACTCATGGACCGGGTTCTGCGGCCGCATATGACATGCTGCCGCCTACTTAGACGATGTAATCATTCAAATCGATATCTGGGGGCGGCACATACAGAAGGTGAGGGCAGTACTTGAGTCCCTGAGGTGGGCGGGGCTTACAGCCAACCCTAAGAAGTGTGCGGTTGGGTCGAAGAAGGTACAGTATCTGGGGTACAACTTGGATGGGGGCTGGTGCCACCCCAAGTAGATAAGGCCGCGGCGATAACGGCCAGCACGAGACCCAAGTCGAAAAGGGAGGTAAAGAGGGTCTTGGGGCTTGCCAGTTACTACGGGAGATTCATCTGACTTCTCGTAGGTGACCACCCCTCTAACCGATTTAACTTGAAAGTGCGTCAGAACTGGTCCAGTGGATGGAGCGGTGTCAGCGAGCGTTTGAGAGGATTAAGATGGCCCTCTGTGGGGCGGCAGTATTGCGTACACCTGACTTTACTCTCCCTTTTTGTCTCCAGACGGATGCGTCGGACAGAGGGCTAGGGGCAGTGTTGTCCCAGCAGGTGGAGGGGGTCGACCACCCGGTCCTTTACATAAGCAGGAAACATGCGGACCGGGAGACCAAATATAGCACAGTGGAGTGCCTAGCCAGCAAGTGGGCAGGTGAAACCCTCCGCTATAACCTACTGGGTCGCCCTTTCACACTCTGTTCAGACAACACCCCGCTGCAGTTGTTCAACCGCATGAAGGACCCCCATGCGCAAGTCACCCATTGGTACCTGACTCTTCAGCCCTTTAAGTTCAAGGTGATCCATAGGCCGCAAAGGGTGGTAGTGGTGCAAATGGTGGTAGACAACTTGTCGGTCGGATGGCTCCCCAGCCTGAGTCGGGCGCTGGGGTATATGGCAGACTCAGGGCTGTGGTCGAGTGGACTCTGGGAGGGAAGGGGAAGTCAGCGTGGTAGACTGACACTCCCC
The DNA here is from genome assembly GCF_960531495.2 of Zeus faber. NCBI lineage: Eukaryota > Metazoa > Chordata > Actinopteri > Zeiformes > Zeidae > Zeus > Zeus faber. The sequence continues at coordinate 35,083,675 of NC_137192.1, read as the reverse complement.
GCCTGAGTGCCTGGCCAATTGAATGACTGGCCAGTCACAGCAGCTGGGAAGATTTCTTATATGTCTGTTATGTCTTTCAGTGAGGGGGATGGCAGGGGCCATGCAGAAGCGCTCTAAGGGAGTCCCGGTCAAAGCCTGGTCCTGCTCGCGGACCGTCGTCATTTTCGGAACTGCAGGGTCGTGCATTGTGGCGAGGGCCAGGATTCTGCCTCGCCTGCTCCATCCTGTTCAGGTGCCAGTTATGGAGGTGTGTTCTGGCCCTTGGCCAAGTAATGAGAAAGAGGAGGCAGGTGTAGGCAAAAAAGCACCGGCTGGTGTGTATTTATTTACAGTTTTTGAAATAAAAGGGACTTGTGGCCCAAATGGAAAACTTAAAGGCTCGCAGGAAAACGGAAATAATACGATCGTTCAGCGCTTAGATGTGCTCCTGCCGTGTCCGGCAAGTTAGATAGAGCGCTTGTCTTGCCCGGGCCGCATCATGTCCTGCAAGCAGGCAGTCCTTCACTGCGGGGACAACAAACCCTAAATTACTTGCCGGTCCTGGATCGGACATATCCGCGGAGTCCCTCCGTTGATTTGCCTGATCCGCAGCAGCTGATCGGCCGGGACGGGAGCCTCCACCGCGTCTGCAGCGGGGGCTTGACACGCTCCCCTTGGCCCACCACAAAGGTATTGATGTTGTGAGAAACGAACAGTAGAGAAGTGAGTGCGTATTTTGTTGTAAGATTATAACAGAAACAGCATGTGGAATCAGAACTGTGATTGGGCCATAAGTCCCAAGCGGTGCAGAGACTGTGATAGCGGCTGACACAGCAGCCACAGACTCCATACATGGAGGGAGGCTGTGCTCCACAATCAAGCCTCTGTGAGTAGGATGCCACCGACCTTTGTCAGCAAAACCAGGGCTTAATTTGTGGCAGAGCTGTGGCTCGAGCTGAGTTCACACTGTACTCAGAAGGCTTCAATCCTATTATTATTTGTTATAATTTATCAAATCTTTTTAAATTCTTATTGTTATTATTATATTTATTATTATCAATAATATTATCTACCGTTACTTGTAACTACTGTGTCTATTCCCCGAATAGTGCTCACGATCGTTTCCTTTACACCTATTCCCCAAATACGATTTTATTTAAACCTTGTCAAGGCTATCTCCTAGCCACGAAACCTCAGTCTCTTAGTATCCCAGATACCTCAAGAAGTTTTGTGTTCTCACCTTTTAACATAGGTACTTTGGTTTTGGGATTGCATATTAAAGAGTCCAGGCCGTCATCTCGCTGTTTGGGCACCTTCGTCCCACTCCCGCTCTCTTCGATTACGTCGCAGGGGGTAGGGCTCTAGCGGTCCTGGACCCCAGCCATGCACGATTTACCTTCAGCAGGGACTGGAATAGAAAAATAAAGTTTACCATCCCATCCTCATCACCAAGAATTGTCATGGAAATTCCACAGCACGCTTCTGAATTTTTTCTAGTGTACCCAAGTGTTTTCAGATGGTTGCAGCCAATGGAAACACAGTACACGCAAAGAGGTGCAGCAAGGTTTTTTTAGCGACGCTGAGACCCTACAATACCTATATACTGTACAGTATATAGGTATTGTCGCAGTATATATATGTAGCAGCTGGGTCGATCCGCCCCTGCTCCCTCCGAGAAGGCCTTGGCGGTGAGGGTATAGTGGGAACGTTGTGAGAACTGAGAGATAACAGAAGGTTGTTTTCTGGACACAATCTCATGTCATGTTGACATACAGTTTACCTCAGTGCACAGGGCTCAGTACATTTCCATCCACAGTAAGTTAAAGTGGAAATCCATCAATTTTGGGTCGAGCAGGAATACAATAGGAGGGCAAATTTTATTGGTGATGGCAATATGGCTGGCTATTTTAAGGCAATATCTATAAATCACCATGACAGAACATTTCTTGGATCTACCCACATTAAGTCAAGATGAGCATGATAAACTTAGAAATTACAATTGAGGAAGTTTCTGAGACCATAACATCTCTGAACTGTTGTAAAAACCGCTGGACCGGACGGGCTTGGTAACCAAATATATAAAAAGTTTAATAATCTACTCTCCCCATATTTGCAAAAAATGTACAGCCGGGCACATGAAGGCCACATCTAACCCCCACATTAAAAGAGGCAGTCATCGCCCTAATAAACGGGAAGGACATGGAGGACATTGGATCCTAACGGCTGATTGCGCTTTTAAATTTAGACCAAGAAATTCTGGCCAAGACCCAGGTGAGTAGGCTTGTCTCCCGGGACTAAAGCGCCTTACAACGCTCCGGACCACCCCTCCTTCTAACGGGTTTGATTTTCATCCTGCAAGGCATTGCAACTAAACAGAATTCTAAAGATACTCAGGCTAGTAGTCGAGAAGATTGATCCAGCTGCTGTCTATGCCATGAAGCCTCCCCCATTTGAGCTTCTGCGATATCCCCTAAGTGACCTACAATAGGATACAACTCAAAAGCCACTTCAGGTAACGACAGCTCTTCTCGAATCAAGTGCAAGTTGATGTGGCTCCTGAGGATTTATTTATACCACAAGGAAACGTTTTTAATATGGAAAGCTAGACTAACCATATACATCCTACCATGCACAGTTTCTTAACTTTTTACAGTGAGCAAGGAGGATTATCAAAACTTCACGGTGACTGTGTTCTTTCCATAATAGATAAAGCTCTTACTTTAAATGCAGGAATAATGTTTATTTAGTATGAGCATTACAGTGGGGCAATCAATCAATATCATAGTTTGGTTAGAATAAGAATAAAAATATGAAGAAACAAAAAATAAAAAGTAAAATATTTATTAAAACTTAAGTTAAATAATGAAATGATGAAACCCATTCATTACCGATTCAATCTAATTTAGCGAGAACAGAGCGGTCCTGGTCCAATTACATTTGAGGTTCCATCCGCTCTGTTTGGCAGCGTTTTCATAAATAGCCTGATTCTTCATCCACTGAAAAAAGGTCTCAGCCCCGGCTCCGAACGTAAAAAAATAAAAAATACCTACTTCTTTACCCTACTTGTCTGATTCAATGTAAATTAGAGCGGAAATAGATGCACTGATCAGGAGCTCTCGCTTCCTCTTACATCTCCCATGACTGTATTCCCAGAAAGACCTGTTTCCCCATCCAGGGAACAGAGTGTCACCAAATTAATTCTGTAACCTAACAGCCTCTGGGCTGGGGGCTTCGATCCAATTCTCCAGAGATGAGTTTGGCTTGACATGATCCCTTCCTGGATGTTATTGCGTCCATCTTCGCACCCGAATGACCAATGACTGCAGCAGGTCAGCTGCTTTTATATGGCTCTGTCCGTGGCTCCTCCCTTGGATCTCCCTCCCATCAGTAATTCATACCTCTCCACCTATCAAGATGTCAGCCCTCAGGGGCATTTATGGGCATAGGAAATTACTCAGAGAATGCTCCATTTTCTCTCTCTCTGAAATCCTAAAATGGCCAACAATGTTACAGACATTAAAAGTTCACAATCTTACTTTGTTCACTCTTTCCCCCCAAATCGGTCAACACAATACCGTTGACTGTTTCTATCACTCCAACCATGAAATCACATTTCTAACCATCAGATTATCTAGTATGTACATCATAGCCATTAAACCATCATCTTCTAACTTCCAATGCTCCATTATTTTATTTTCTCCCCGGGAAGGCTTTATCCGTGGTGTTATCTGCCGCGGTGTCCTTGACGTGCTTCTCTTTCCTTCAGCCTTCAGTTCTCTTCTCCGGACTTCAGAACACAATACATTTCTACGATGAATACAACTTCTCGTATAATTATAATTGTAATCTTTAGTCACTATCTTTTATCATGCATTCTTATATGCTTAAATCCCTAACATGAATCACTTGTTATCTAATCATTGCATTTCAAATTATGGAAAATTATAGAGTATTAGATAGAAGAACACTACTGAAATACATCATACTTTAGTATGTTTACTCATCTAGCGTTGGCCACAGTAATTCAGAGTCGAAGAGGCTCGGTTGAGGACAATCTCCTCCCTGCTCTGAACTCTTTTGGCTGGTTTCAGGTTGCATTCTCTCGCTTCTCTTTCTTTACCTCAAGCCCATTCAGCTGTATCATTTTTTCCTCTCTAAGCTGGCGCTTATCACATAGAGACTGCGGCGTATGGTGTGTCAGGGTGGTGGGTGTGTGTTAGCTGATGTCGTTTGAGATGTCCTAATTGACCAAATCTCTTCCCACACTGTTCACATGGGTAAGGTTTCTCTCCTGTATGTGTAAGTTGATGTTGTTTGCGATGTCCTATTTGACTGAAGGTCCTCCCACACCGGTCACAGGGGTAAGGTTTCTCTCCTGTGTGAAAGCGTTGATGTTTCTTGAGATTACCACGGTCAATAAAGCTCTTCCCACACTGTTTACAGGAGTAAGGTTTCTCTCCTGTGTGTGTACGCTGATGGACCTTGAGAGTTCCTAAATGACTAAATCGCTTCCCACACTGCTCACAGGGGTATGGTTTCTCTCCTGTGTGTGTACGCTGATGTTGTTTGAGAGCCCTTAATCGACTGAATCTCCTCTCACACTGTTCACAGTGGTAAGATTTCTCTCTTGTGTGTGCAAGCTGATGTTGTTTGAGATATCCTAAATGACTGAATCTCTTCCCACACTGTTCACAGGGGTAACGTTTCTCTCCTGTGTGGCTGCGTTGATGTATCTTCAGGTGACTTGGTGCAGTAAAATTCTCCCCACACTGTTCACAATTGTATAGTTTCTGGGGAATGAAAGACTTCCCACAGTGTTTACAAGTGTGAATTTGTTGTGAGTCTTTCTGTTTCCGGGTGGTTCCGGAGGTTCCTATCAGATGACATTCCGCCGAGGGGAGAAGGCTCTCTGCTCTGATCGTTTCAATTCCCAGCTGTTGGACGCTAAGAAAACTGTTTCCACTCTTAATGTGGTGATCAGAGATCTGAGATGTGAAGGAGGACAGACACTCGGGACAGGAGAATTCCTTAGTAGGAGCCAACTGGGTTTTCTCTGCTGGAAGAAGAGAGGGGGAGAAAGATAAGAGTGGATTAAAAAACAAGACAGAGAGGACGCTAAGAATTTAGGACATTGAGTTAAAAAAGTGTCAAGTCGTAAAGCAGTGAAGTGACAGCACCATCTACAGCTTCAGAAGCAGAAGTGAAGTCATTTTATTTTACTACATAATTTCCTTAACGTGATCAGGAAAATATAGACCTGGCCATCAAGGTTCCACTGTGATTTTCCCCAAAGTAGCAGCAAGTAGATCCCACTATCAGTAATAGTATTGTTATGTTCATCGATGAAGCGATTAATCATTTAATTCTTTTACAGTTATAACCAATAAAAGGTAAATCTTTGGACTAATAAGTTAGACATGCATTTTATATGATACTACTTGCATGACATCTTAGAAGTAAGGGATCATGTGGAGTCAGCTATTGCACAGCTACTTACTAAATAAAATACATTGAGACGGAATATTGATTTTTTTCAAATATTCCTATCCCCTTCTGCAGAACTCCCAGAAAAATAGTCCACAACAACTCTAAGTCTGTAATAAATGAGATTTGAGTATTCTCTATTTCCCCTATGACGAAGACATATCATCCATCTTTGTCTATTATAGTTTTGTATGGATGGAAAGATAGCTTTTAATTTATTAAAATAGCCACTCTTCTTCCTGCAGGACTACGTGATGAGCAGAAGACGTATGTGGAGAACATCATTTCTAACTTGTGTTATTTTTTAGCAAGGTGTGTTTCCTGCAGAAAGGGAATTTCTGCTTTATCTTTCTTAAACTTCTTAAACTGCTGTGCTGTCCACTTTCTCTTTATAGGGTCATCTCATCCATTTATATCAATATTTAATTTCATTCATTTTCTGATTTCACCAGATCCCCAATTTTCCCAACGTTCCTTAATATTTTAAAGTCTGAGGTTTTATTTTCTTCATATTGTACCTTGCTGTCCAGCTCCTTGAATTTATGTTTTCCTTGAGGGTTTGTGTGTGTAAGTTTTACGTAAACAAGACATACATTTGGCAAACACAGTAATTTCCCAAAGGAGGAGCCCTGTCTATTAGTGGTGTGACGGAATGTTCACGGTACGTTGCACTGTGTTGCTGCTACTTTACCACGTGGTGAATGAGCTGCTGTTAGTTGACGCTATGCGCCTGCTTGTCCACCATATTGGAGCGGTCACGATCTGCTAGTAAACAAATACAATGTGTATTGAGAGATTCAGACTTCTCTACAAAATTGACTGTAACTCACTTAATTATAAACCGATTTTCAGGAAATGTAGTTTGTTATAAATGTAATACATTGAACATGATACTGGATATATTTTATATATCTATATTTTATATAATATATTATTTATTAATAATATTTATATTAATATTTAATTGAAAGATTGGACATCTTGGATGTTGTTCTTATTTAAGACCATGGGCGAAAGTTCCTAACTTTCAGTGTTTTACAGAATAAATGGAAAGCAAAGTTATAATTGTCTAAATTTTTTATTTTTTTGGATCCCAAAAATGATCCGATACCTGACTCCAAACTGTAACATGATCTGTACCATGAGTTTTGTGATCCGTTGCACCCCTACTGTCAAAATAACCAACTCTTTTCTCCTGATGTTCAGACTTTCCGCAGGCTGCCTTGTTGTACACTGTGAAACTCTCTCTGAATTACCACCCCAATTTGGAGACGTCATCAACTGTCTGGTCTAAACGTTCAACTGCCACGTTAGGTTTTTCAGCAATATTAGCTCCGTCTTCATTTCATTTCATCTAATCTTTTCTTTTTTTTCTGCTCTTGATTCAGAGAAATCGTTTCTCAATTCGGCCAGCTGCGTGGCGATGGGGGCGGGCACGGCCTGCGTAGTATCCATTGTTTGTTCACTTTGATCTGCGTCTCTGTTTCTGGCTACTCAACAGTTTGTGCTCCCCAGACGTTAGATGCATTCCTCATATATTTTTAAGTTTGATTAACGACTACTCGGTTTTGATTCCCAGTCTCCTATATTTTAATAATTTATGGGAGTTGACCGTGAGAGAAGTTTAAGCAGCCATGCTGTCTGGCTTACGCCGGGAGTCCTAAAGTTTTGTCTTTTCTGCTCTGCTCTCACCATTCATCCACAGTTCCCTCCCTTAGCCGTGCAGCCTACAATAGTGAGTTTCAGAAATGCATGATGGGAACTGTAGTTCCTGTGCACATTGCAATATTCCTCGAGAATCCATTACTTTTTAAAATGGTCCCTATTTTCAAAATTTAAACATCATTTGATAAAAGTAAAATCTGCTCCTGTTACAATTCAGACTAGCTGAAGTGTATGAACCCAGATACCATGAGATTTCTTTTATAGCAGAAAGCAGAGTTAATCTCTTTCTTTACCACAAGGCTTTAATAAACACTGAATGATTTGGCCAAATAAAAAATGTCAATAAAGTTCAGTAGTATTGTGAATATCTGGAGTGCTCATTTAATTTGCTTATTTTTATTCAATCGGGAATCAACAATTGATGAAGTTATTACATGCTGACATTCATCTGGTCAACAGCTTGGTAGGAGAAAATCTAAAAACTGACCTGACTGAGGTTGTCTGGTCTCCTTCCAATCTTCATCACTGTCTTCAGTCTCAGTTTCAGAAGAGTGTGAAGAGAGGAGCTGCTCAGCACCAACTGGTTCTAAAGCAGCAGCCGGGTCTGAGCTACTGGCTGCTTCTGACACTCCCCAGTCCTCTCCATCAGCTTCTGTTTCCATCTGTTCAGTTGAGGTGCTGGCTACAGGTTCTGCCTCTCTCTTCATCTCAGTTTGGTTTTGATGAAGCTGGGACCACTGAGCACACTCTACATCATGTTCCCTCTTCACGGGGAACTCCTCCTCTTCCTCTTTAATATGTGGGGGCTCTGGCTCCTCCTGGCCAAGATTGGGGCTCCACTTCTGCTGCTCAGGGGGAAGCTCCTCTTCACAGGCAGAGAGCTGCTGGAGCTCTGGAGGCAACATTGAAATACATACACAGAAAGATGTGAAACCCTCAAGATTGGTGCATTCCACTATATACACTTTGCACTGAGTTTTGTAACACTCGAATCTGATCAAAATGTCAAATAATTCTCATTCGAATCCAATAACAGTTGACAATTATATGAAACGTAATTTTAATAATAAATTAAATAATGTCACACACCCGTCTTCACTCAAAATCATCATTTCAATGTGAGATTCAAGACAGCTGACTGTTTATTACATGTTGGAAAAGGTAGAAAAGGTACAGCCTGTGCAAATAACACCGAAGTTGCCATTTTATTTCTGGTAAATAAAAAAGGTCATAATCTGATTGGCCGTCTGAAACCTGCAGTCATGAAAAGGCTGCAACTTGCACTGTTTCATACAAGATAATATTTAGCAATTGCTTGATATAACTGTACATATGTCAGGGCTCCAGATGAACTGCTTCTCCCTACTGAAAAATGTAGGAGCACCAGCACAAGGTCAAGGAGCGCCACTGAAATCAACATTCAACACAACACATTCATATGTTTTCCATCTTAACTCTATTACTCATAAATGGTTTGGTCATTAATAGACAATTTACAGAAATAACAATTTTCTGTTTCATTTTAAAGGAAAAAGTCACAAATTTAAGTCGTGCTTCAACAGAAAAAATAATAGATAATAATAATAAATTATTTTTCTTTTTAGATCTGTGCTATTTTAGAGATTTTTTTTATGAACTAAACCCATTCGTCCTTGATTACTTTTCATATACTTTTCACATGATTCATGTTAATAAATAACTGACAGTTTGTATGAACTGGACGTGATCAGTAGTGAAAACTGATGACCCGCCTCTTTTACAGTGGAGGAAATAATTATTTGATCCCTCACTGATTTTGTAAGTTTGCCCACTCACATAGGTTTATTATAACAGTGAGAGACAGAATATCAAAAAGAAAATACAGAAAATCACATTAAATAAAAGATGTAAATTATTTTGCATTTCATTGAGTGAAATAAGTATTTGATCCACTATCAAAACATGACTTAGTACTTAGTGGAGAAACCCTTGTTGGCAAGTACAGAGGTCAGACGTTTCTTGTAGTTGATGACCAGGTTTGCACACATCTCACAAGGAAAGGTGGACCACTCCTCTTTGCAGATCCCCTCCAAATCTTTAAAGTTTCGAGGCTGTTGCTTGGCAACTCCAAGCATAGGATTAAGGTCCGGAGACTGGCCAGGCCACTCCATGACTTTAATATGCTTCTTCTTGAGCCACTCCTTTGTTGCCTTGGCTGTATGTTTTGGGTCATTGTCGTGCTGGAAGGGCCATCAACGACCCATTTTTAGTGTCCTGGCTGAGAGAAGGAGGTTGTCACCCAGGATTTCACGGTACATGGCCCCATCCATCTTTCCCCCGATGCGGTGAAGTCGACCTGTCCCCTGAGCACATAAACACCCCCAAAGCATAATGCTTCCACCTCCATGCTTGACGGTGGGGATGGTGTTCTTGGGGTCGTAGTCAGAATTCCTCTTCCTCCAAACACTGCGAGTCGCATTGATACCAAAGTGCTCGATTTTGGTCTCATCTGACCACATCACCTTCTCCCAAGCATTCTCTGAATCATTCAGGTGTTCATTGGCAAACTTCAAACAGGCCTGTACATGTCCCTTCTTGAGCAGGGGGACCTTACAGGTGCTGCAGGATTTTAATCCATTACGGCGTAGTGTGTTACCAATGGTTTTCTTGGTGACTGTGGTCCCAGCTGCCTTGAGATCATTAACAAGCCCCCCCTGTGTAGTTCTGGGCTGATCCCTCACCTTTGTCATGATCATTGATACCCCACCAGGTGAGATCTTGCGTGGAGCCCCAGACCGAGGGAGATTGACGGTCATTTTGTGTTTCTTCCATTTTCGAATAATCATGCCAACCGTTGTCTCCTTTTCACCCAGCTTCTTGCCAATGGTCTTGTAGCCCATTCTGGCCTTGTGCAGGTCTACAATCTTGTCCCTGATGTCCTTAGACAGCTCTTTGGTCTTGCCCATGATGGAGAGGTTGGAGTCTGATTGATTGATTCTGTGGACAGGGGTCTTTTATACAGGTAACAAGTTGAGACAGGTGTCTTTTATACAGGTAACGAGTGGAGATTAGGAGTACTTTCTTAAAGGGAGAGGACTAATCTGTGGGAGCCAGAATTCTTTATGGTTGGTAGGGGATCAAATACTTATGTCACTCAATGAAATGCAAAATAATTTATATCTTTTTTTATGTGATTTTCTGGATTTTCTTTTTGATATTCTGTCTCACACTGTTATAATAAACCTACCAAAAATTATCACTAAAATTATAGACCGTTCATTTCTTTGTCAGTGGGCAAACTTGAAAAATTAGTGAGGGATCAAATAATTATTTCCCCCACTGTATCTGATTGGCTAAATGACCATAATGTGACTTCGACGAGCGCCAGTGCTGATCGGCTCAGGTGGCACGGGAGATGAAAGTGGCGGCGCGTCATACAGAAGAATAAGAGATTGCAAGCGGCTCGAAACCATAATGTTTAGTGAAGGCACGTTTGGCAGATATTTCACCAGGCAGCTTGGGCATGGCACTGAAATCTGCGTCGCGATCGGCTCCAGTAGATTCAGATCATATAGGAACCAGTACCATAGTGGTACCGGGAAGCTGTACAATGAAATAAGATTATTTACGCATTTTAAAAAGTAAAAAAAAAAAAAGGTGAAAATCAGTATGTGATTGATGTATTTGTCAATGTTGATATTGTGGACACTCAGATAGCGTCAGCTCTCCATCTCTCTCTCTCGAGCTCTCTCCCTCACTGACACACACCAATTCTCGATCCCTCCTAGTGTTTCACATGATATATCTTGATTAAAAATATATATATATATTGCATATAGTTGCAAGTCACTCTTTTGCTCCTAGTTATAAAGATTTGGAGCACTGTCTCCAAAAATGGTTGCAATATGTGACAAAATGGTCACAGTCTGGAGCCCAGAAATCATACCATTTCATACATAAATCGAGAATGTCCACCATGCTTTCGGAGCACGGGGAGTGTACAATGCATCGAGGAAATACTTTGTTTATATAGCTCCATATGTATTTTTACTCACCATGTGATAGATATGATATAAGCCTTTTAAGATATATTAGAAGGGCCCAGACCTGTTCTGCTCAGCTGGACTCCGGGTCTCAGGATGAAAGCCAGCCCTCTGTACAGCCTCCGGGTCTCCTGCACCGAGCGCCTCCGTCTGCTCTCGCAGTTCACCACAGACCGTTCAAACTCTCTGAAAATGTCTCCTCCTGCCGCTATCACCTTGTCGCTCAGCACGTCTCTCACTTCCTCTCCCACCTTCACCTTGTCACACAGGAACAGAAGCTCTCCCACCAGCGCAGATATTCGCTCTCGTACGGAAAAGGTGAACAGTTGGAGCTGCTCAGCCATTGTTGTTGTTGTCGTGGAGCTTCTGGTCACGTGTCTGTGTTGGAGGCAGCAGGAAAGTGAGCGGTGTGATCTACTTCGGGGTCAACAAGCGCTGATGAGAGCTTCTCGTTGTTCTAGAATGAGAAGAAAATGTAAATGTTTATTTTATATTTCATTTATGTTCATTGTCTTGAACTTAATTGAAGGATGGTATTTTATTTTAGATCCATGTTAATCATACATTAATGTGCCTATCTAATGAGGTGATCAATTCATATTAGTAAATGTTTATTTCTTTAATCTGACCCAATTTGCTTGTTTAGTTTCGTGTAGTGAACACTGACAGGCTGCGGGAACGAGACTGAGACTGAGAATGGTGATGAGATTAGATGTATCCAGGGTATATAGTATATATAGTGTCTATGTGACCCACCACAGCAAAAGCCACCATCTCGCGCATTTCTAAAACGGCCAGGAGCAGCCAAATAAGTTGAAAAAACCTTTCTTAAAGGAAAATGAGATTTTTCCAGATGTGTGTTCCTTTGTGGGTTTTTTTTAATCTCTTTTTATCTCTCAACGTTTATTAAAAACCTAGTTTGATTTATGAATGGTTGAAAAATGTTAAACCATGGAGTTAAATATTCCTGTTAGATGACATGGGGAAACACAGTTCACTTACAGAGACGCAGAACAGCGCTGAACAACGCCGATCGATCGTTCTCTTTAAACCGAGAGTCCAGGTGAAGATCATTCCTCCATATTCCATGTGATGTGAAGTCACAATTTGAAACCGTTTTGATAGAATTCAACCTTTAATTTGTACTACTTTTACACACACGGAGCCATTGCTGTGAAGCGGTTAAGAAGAAAAACCCTTCGCGTCACGCATCTACGTCACTTCCTTAAACAGACGGTTAAAGCGCAGCACGGGGCTGTTTCCGTCTCACTTGTCTGTGAAAACTTTCCTCTCCATATCATTATGGATTTACGTGAAGCGGGTGGAGGAAGCTCTGAATCATATTTCTCACCTTAATCTGACCAGTGCGATAGATCCAAGTCAGTGTTAGCAGCGCGTACCGGACTTCATTTTCCGTGATGAGAGTCAGTTCTCCCACAGCAACGCGGAGAACAACAGCAACGCTGAACATGATATTACTCTGGACTTCTAAACATTTCAAACAGCAGATATGTCCGTTGTTGTTACATACAGACTCATATTATTGATGGACTCTACATCACTCCAAAATAATTCCACTTTTATAAAACATGTATATTCTTAAGGTTAAATAAAAGCTGGTTTGAAAACAAAATTAGTTGTGTCGAGCTGTTCAAAGCTGTTCATGATTGGCTCATTCAGCAGTATGTTAAGTAGCCATGAGGCTTTGTTTGTCCTCCAACCCCGTTTGCGTTCTGGGAGCTGGCTGAGTGAACCTGGTGTGGGTAAAACTTTGGAGTTGATTATGTCAGAATCACAGTTTGCCACACCCTTGTCATTAACAAGTCATAGCTTTTAAAATATTTGCTTGATTTGCACAAGTGACACCTTGTTTGAAAGCTCTGATTCTCCACTCTCAAATGATGGGGAAAGAAGTATGCTGTGGGTCACATATTGTGTATATATTATATAAAGGGTGATGCATGATGAGATGCTTGATGCTGAGACTCAGTGCACAATACTGACTGGTCAGAGAGCTGGTCATGAGTCTGAACGGTCGTTAAGCGAGAAGTACCTGTACCATTTTGAATTATAAATCTGGATTATGCTCTGCATATCATCTTGAATTAAAAGGAGGGTATTTGGGATGGGGGATGAGAGGCTCATCCAAATCTGGTAATCTCTGGTCCAGTTCAGGGTAATTATTTGCTCCATTCCTCTTTAGGTTCCCACTTCATTTGTTCTGCAGTTATAATTCTTTACTTTAGTGGTTTTTCCATTATTAATACTAATATTATCACCATAATGATTTTATTCTTATCATTAGTTATTATTAGGACTGCTGTTATTACTGTAAAATACAGAGCACTTTCCAAATACGCATAACTTTCTCTGTAAACACCTATTTTCACCACAACAAATAAAGTAAAGTATGTGAACAGAAGGTGCCTGTGTGTGTATTCCAGTTTCCCCTGAGCCTTTTAAGTATATTATGAGAATATGAATTTATACTACTACTACTACTTGGTGCAGAGTGCATTCATTTGATATTTTTAAATCAATTATTTTTATGATCCTCATTTGTTTGCACTACAATGCACATTTTATACAACTATTTGTTATTTTATTACCAATACAGATCCCTTGTATATGGAAATGTACAAAGATGTATGTACATGTAAAAACATTCTGCTTTGACTTATATATGATCTAATTATAATATATACTCTGTTATAATATTAGAAATGTCGCAGGGGTTTGTTAATAGTAATAAACTATTACATAGTATAAGTAGCGGGGGGCACCGTTTTCTTTCCAGTAGAATATAAAGTACAGTCATGTTTTGCTGTTAGACAGTCCTCGCAGGGCAGAATAATATGAACCCAGTTGTTCCTTGTTCCCAAAAAACAAACTAAAGTCCAACAGGAAAACAAGCGTAAAGTGCACTTGACTGCACGAAAAGCCCTAAAATCCATGTTCGAGCAATAAAAAGGAAATAAAATCAGTGCTCAAGACTGACCTGAGCTGAGCTGGGCTCAAAGCGCCGCTGTCTGGCTGCGGGACTATGAATAATAATAATAACAATCATAATAAAAGCAATATAATACAATATAAACGATATTCGATCATTTTGATGTATTTTTAATACTTAAATTACTATTAATGTTCAACGTCCCAATTCTGTTCTAAAGAAGGAGAAGGTGACGACAGCGTTGACAGGAACCATGTGATTGGTCAGTTTGGAGATCTGTCGTCCAATCAGTAGAGACAATACTCTAACGTTGCGTGTGGCTCAAACCCGTCCGTGCGGAAACATGCACGATTCAAGATTTTTATTTGTCACATACATGTACATACTTTCATACATGTACATACTTTCATACATATACATACTTTCATACATACTTTCATACATATACATACTTTCATACATATACATACTTTCATACATGTACATACTTTCATACATATACATACTTTCATACATACTTTCATACATATACATACTTTCATACATGTACATACTTTCATACATATACATACTTTCATACATACTTTCATACATATACATACTTTCATACATGTACATACTTTCATACATGTACATACTTTCATACATGTACATACTTTCATACATGTACATACTTTCATACATGTACATACTTTCATACATACTTTCATACATATACATACTTTCATACATACTTTCATACATATACATACTTTCATACATGTACATACTTTCATACATACTTTCATACATATACATACTTTCATACATATACATACTTTCATACATATACATACTTTCATACATGTACATACTTTCATACATATACATACTTTCATACATGTACATACTTTCATACATATACATACTTTCATACATGTACATACTTTCATACATACTTTCATACATGTACATACTTTCATACATGTACATACTTTCATACATATACATACTTTCATACATGTACATACTTTCATACATACTTTCATACATGTACATACTTTCATACATGTACATACTTTCATACATATACATACTTTCATACATGTACATACTTTCATACATGTACATACTTTCATACATATACATACTTTCATACATATACATACTTTCATACATGTACATACTTTCATACATATACATACTTTCATACAAATACATACTTTCATACATGTACATACTTTCATACATATACATACTTTCATACATATACATACTTTCATACAAATACATACTTTCATACATGTACATACTTTCATACATATACATACTTTCATACATGTACATACTTTCATACATACACATACTTTCATACATATAAATACTTTCATACATGTACATACTTTCATACATGTACATACTTTCATACATACACATACTTTCATACATATACATACTTTCATACATATACATACTTTCATACATATACATACATTCAGACATGTACATACTTTCATACATATACATACTTTCATACATATACATACTTTCATACATATACATACTTTCAGACATGTACATACTTTCATACATATACATACTTTCATACATATACATACTTTCATATACATACTTTCATACATATACATACTTTCATACATATACATACTTTCATACATATACATACTTTCATATACATACTTTCATACATAAACATACTTTCATACATGTACATACTTTCATACATATACATACTTTCATACATGTACATACTTTCATACATATACATACTTTCATACATATACATACTTTCATATACATACTTTCATACATATACATACTTTCATACATATACATACTTTCATACATATACATACTTTCATATACATACTTTCATACATGTACATACTTTCATACATGTACATACTTTCATACATATACATACTTTCATATACATACTTTCATACATGTACATACTTTCATACATGTACATACTTTCATACATATACATACTTTCATATACATACTTTCATACATATACATACTTTCATACATATATGCAGTGAAATGTAATGCAAAGCACCCGGTGATAAAACACAATATGTCCTAGAAAAAAATAAAAAATAAAATAAAAAGTAGAAAATTCCTTTCACAAGGTATTTCTTTCACACGACACAATAACACCGTTACAGACAGTTCATCAGATAACTTACAAGCAAAATATGTATAAGGATGAACAAGGACATATTAAACATTATGAGATTGTGACAATTCAGCAACGTTCATATAATATGAACGTTGCTGAATTGTCACATAGTGGAATTAATGTGACAGTGTGATGTGCGCTACTCGCCGCCAGGTGGCACTAATTCACATTATGGCTGAATAACATGTAAATCAACGGAGAAATATCATATTCAATAATAATAATAATTCATATTTTGATGAAAAAAGCCTTCGCTTCTAATCTTCTCTGTATCGTTCCGATGCTGTGTTTCTGATAATAATGTAAATTAGAAACATCCAGTCACACACAAAAAACACGGAAGCGGAGACCTTTAGTGTAGTTTCCGGCTGAGTTCAGAGAAACCTTGTGCTTTTGGTCGAACATTGATCTAAATATATTCAACTTAACACACTCTTATTCCAAAGTG
Organism: Zeus faber; assembly: GCF_960531495.2. Taxonomy (NCBI): domain Eukaryota; kingdom Metazoa; phylum Chordata; class Actinopteri; order Zeiformes; family Zeidae; genus Zeus; species Zeus faber. Next base: position 35,066,942 of record NC_137192.1, on the reverse strand, counting down.
GTTGATATTTCTATTCGCTAACGATAGTTTGCTCAGTATCATTATGCAGCTTTTCGATCTAAAACACACAAGATATGAAGAGTGTGTTTTTCTATGTTTTGTTTTCATTGCACACACGAGGATATATTGACGAACTGTTTTGTCAATAAAAAAAATGTTCGTCAAGGTCTTGGGTATTTAAGGAGTGATAAGAGCTGATCAAATCTGATGTCTAAATAGGTAGAAACAAGGTTTTATCACAAATGTTCACACCTTTATTTCAGTTGACCCACGCTGTGAGAGGGGCCATTAGCTAATGACCTGAAAATTCATGAGCCCCTGGTGGGGGCCATTAGAGGTGTGGATCTGCAGCAGGCTGGGCCCTCTCTGTCAGACTCTCAGACAAAGGAATGAGGCTGGAGGCTAGAGGGAGTGGGGCAATGCAAGAAATGTTTTTAGTTTTGAAAGATTTATTGAAAACATCACACAAACTATATACAAAAAAAAAAAAAAAATGGTTTTAGGAACGGGTGAGAAGAGCAACTCTAGAATCAAAAATCACGTTCAAGTCAAATTAAAACTAATGAATGAAAAAATAAAATTGTATATAAATATATATTAAAAAACAATTATATAATACATGTTAATTATACTGGCTGGAAACTGACTGGAAGGTGGTTACCATTTGGCTCTCAGCTGAAAGACCTCTGACTGGAACAGCCCTCTTAAAGTGAATTCTACTGTATCTGTGCAAAAAAGGAATGGCGCAAAATGGAATGTAAAGTGACTGCTTAACGATACACAGGTTATAGAATATGATAAACAATATCATATTATATATGAAATAATATAAGCTATGATATAATGTATATATGTAGTATGTGAAATACAAATGAAGTATAACACACTGAATGCAAACAGGTTTGCAGTCATACACCGAATGACATTGTATCTTCCAATACAACAGTATGTATGAGTTGGGCTGTACATTCTAAGCCAAGTGAAGGGAGTAGAAAGAGGGAGAAAAAATACATCAGCGGGAGTAGTTTAGACATAAATTAAACCAGTATATCATTCATAAAAAATATAAATGTATCAAAAACGATGTCAGCTATTTGAGTGTTCACCTAAACCAACATATTTTTCCACACTTTGAAAAGAGGAAAGTGCTTTGATTTTGTGAATTTGCAGTTGTGGTAATGAAATTTAGCAAATACCAGTATTACATTTATTGTGTGAATTTCTTTATACAATCAGTGACAAAAATCAAGTATCATTTTTTTCCAGTATAAAGAGCAACACATTAAATGTGGTCTCCCCACAACATCTATAGGAGCTAGTGGATCTTAGGATGTTAGGGTGCTGCTGCTATATCTACTAACTCTTCTCTGGAAGACAAGATCCAAAGGACATTACTAATGTTTCTATTTCCACGTGGTCTCACTGTCATAGTTTTCCTCCCTGTGTCTGTATCACAGCGAGGCCTCCAGAGCTCCAGCAGCTCTGTCTGTAAAGAGGAGCTTCCCCCTAAGCAGCAGGAGTGGAGCCCCAGTCTGGGCCAGGAGGAGCCAGAGCCCCCACACATTAAAGGGGAAGAGGAGGAGTTCCCCGTGGAGACTGAACATGATGAAGAGTGCGCTCAGTGGTCCCAGCTTCATTGGTGCCAAGCTGAGGTGAAGAGAGAGGCAGAACCTGTAGCCAGCACCTCAACTCAACAGATGGAAGCAGAAGTAGATCCAGAAGATCCAGCTGCTGCTTTAGGATCAAGTGTTGCTGAGCAGCAAGCAATTTAGAGCTGGATGAGCGGAGTAATGAGGACCATCTCTCCTGCTGAGCGCCCCTAGCATACAGGCTAGCATACAGGCTAGCCCACCTCCAGGTCTGCGTTAGCTGCTGCTCATAGTACTGAGGCCTAACTTCAGGCTGTTTTTGAAGGAACGCTGTCTGTGGTCCTGATCCTGAACCTCTGTACAGTCTTGGTGACATAGGGATTCCATATATTAGTGGATGTTAGAATCAAATTTCAACTTTTCCGTGTTCAAGGGACACTCCAATGATAATGATGTGAAGTGATAGATTAAAAAGCTTAATAGACTAGATTGTGGACGCTTATCATGCTCCCAGTGCTTTTTACAACCCTTGACTTTGAGACCTCCAGTACCGAGGCATCTATAACTATCTCATCAGCTTCCCCTCATCCTATTCAAGTGATTTTTTGAATGCATATAAAAGCCTTTACACTCACAAATGGACGATGTCTGGATTTGCTCCAAATATACAGCTGTGAAGTATAATGGCTAAAAACGACATTGTCATTACTGGAAGGGTACAGTAAGTAGACATAATGTCACTAGACATTGTTTTGTTAAAAGAAATTGGTTAAACATGGATCATTGGTGTTCAAAAGGTTTGTTTTCAACTACTTAAAAGTATATAATTTCCCTATTTCAATACATTTAATAGACTCCACTTCATAAATGTAAAGTTATTTCCAGTGTTGGCCATGTCTTGTTATGTGTCTGTGGATTGTGTTGAAAATATGTTTTTGTGTTTCCCTGTAGTGAGAATATTTGTAAATGGTCAAAGCTGTACATAGTTGTTTTATGTACATTTGATCAGTCATTTCAGTTAAACAATGCCCTTAATGACAAGATACAGATACTCTATAGTCCTCAACTGCTGCTTTATTTTCCCTTAAAATGACATTTACTGCAGAATCTTCACCGTTGTACCTACATGGCGGCTTAGCGGTGAGTACTGTTGCCTCACATCAAGGATGCCCTGGCTTTGAGCCTGACTGGGGAACTTTTTATTTTCCTGTTTGTATTTTGCAAGTTATCCCCATGTTCAGAAGGGTTTCCTCAGGTGCTCTGAAATGATTTGATTGAAATATAAATTTTTCTTGCTTCTTGCTCCCGCCCCATGGCTTTTTTGTTGAGATTTGTCAATCTCTTGTTTATGTCTTTTACTTGATTATCCTCCTCTGAGAGAAGCACTACTGATTAGCCGCTTTGTTTATCAAAGGTGGTAAGGCTGTCATCTGAAGAGGGGGGGTTGGTGCAATGGCATACAAATACCCTCTGTTGTATACCCTGCCTTCGTCCGCCCGCCCGGCCATCCATCCATCCTCTTGTCGCTTATCTGCCCGTCTCACACTTCCTGAAAACACCTAGTTTTTCCTCAAATGGGGGTACTCATACAATATGGGTACTTTGGGGTACTGGAGAGGGTACTCCAAAAAGAAAAAAAGATGTGTTGGTTGTATTGGTTATATATAATGTTAAAAAAACAGATGAGGCACATAAAGTACATCATTTCACTGCATATATGAATGAACGTATGTATATGTATGTGACAAATAATCTCTTGAACTTGAACTTGATATGATCATTTCTTTTCTTTTCTCCTAATGCCAGTGAAGGGAGAATGCACCTGAAAAAAGATCTTAGAGGACTAGGACTCTAGGATCCTAGGACTTATTGTGTGCTATCACCGGGTGCGTTGCATTACATTTCACTGCATATATGTATGGAAGTATGTATATGTATGTGACAAATAAAAATCTTGAATCTTGAATCTTGAATCTAGAGGGGATACACTACTAAAAATTGTTTGAGAACCACTGCTCTAATTCTCACTTAAAAATACAAGAGAGAGATAACTAAACTCCTCCACTTGGGTCAGCTGCTCTCCCAACCCAGAAGGGAAAAAGCCTCCTTTTTCCACAATTACACTTCACAAAAAGTAATAATATTTTCTATGATTAAAATGGATGCGTTCACAGAGTGTCTGACATTTTGTTGAAAGCCCAAACTATTTAAGGCTGTAGGCAGTGAAGGATTGAACAAATGTTTCTTTGAAGAAAACACAAAGCAGAGCAGGAGCAAAAAGAGAAGAGTTGTAAACTAATCCTCTGGTGACAGCACCTCAGCTGACCCCTCTCTGTGACACTTGGATCTCTAGTGTTCATGTTACAATCATATCAACACACAACAGCTTTTACCTTCTACGGAAGGATTACATTGTAAAATAACTTCAATCTTAGGATGGAACTAATATTCAACAGCACAAAGAACACAAGGCAGGGTTTAATTGTCAGTTTGGATGAAATGATGTTCCTGCAGCTGTGATGACCTGGTGAAACTCTTGGACAGTGGTACCATCTGTCTCCTGTGTTACTACGCTGATGTACTTTGAGTTGACACTTTGCACTTCACACGGGGAGAACAGAGAGACTTATGTTTTTGTTTTGTAATCGTGAGGTCGGAACGCAAGAATAAAGACAAAACTAACATTGCTTTGGTCTGATCAGCCATTTTGAAGCAAGGTGGTTGGAGTGCTGCAAAACATGCAACTCCATTTAGAAAAATGAAGAACTGATGTCATCCCGTCCTGTTATCCAATTTTAACATTCCTTTCCATTCCATCCTCTTTGGGAAGTTCCCTAATGGGTCCATGATGTAAAAGGTGCTCAGTGCAGCGCCCGGGGAGGGACTTGGTCTCTCACTTGGTACCAGTAGTTCAGGCTCCAACGTTCTCCACAGTGGTGCAGTCTCTCTAATTAGTGACGAAGATGATGTTTATTGAGATGACTTTTAGAACAAAAGCTCTTCCCACACTGTTCACAGGGTTACGTTTTCCCTCCTGTGTGTGTAAACCGATGATGTTTGAGATTTCCTAATTGACTGAATCTCTTCCCACACTGTTCACAGTTGTATAGTTTCTTTCCTCTGTTAGCAGGATGACGTTTTCTGTGATAACCTGAGAGGGAACGAGACAAGAGTGGATTAGAAAACAAGTCAGAGAGGGCACTTAGAATTTAGGATGTTAAGTAAAGGCTGATCCTTGAAAAGAGGATTCATTTGCAATAATGACCAGCTGGCTGCATTATGGCATTATCCCACTTATTGATTTGAAATTATTTCAGAACTTTTATGCCTAGTTACATAACTAGTATACCTAGCGCAGCGGTGTGCTTGGCAACGCTTGTTTGCAGTTGCTGTGCTGTTTAGCTTCCGCAAAGAAAAACAGTCCACAATAATCAAGTTAACTACATACACAACTACAACTACACAGCAAACTATTCGACCAATGTAGTGGAAGTTTACTGTGTTAAGGACTGTCTCACATTTATTGTATGCTAAGGATCTGGGTGTCAGCATGACCCGTACTTTCCAGATACTAGTCCCTAGAGATAACCTACTTGTTTAACAACACAATTAATCAGTCAAACTGTTGGAACACTCTGCTTGAGTAACAAAACACACACCACAAACAGAGATTATAAAGACAACATGTATTCTTGTATTTTTTTTAATCTTGTATTCTGCAGAGAAAAACTCAGGTATTTTTTAGAATAAAGGATCTTAACTAACGACCTCTTTTCCAGGGTGATTTTTTTTCCACCACACCAACAAAGAATATAACTCAACTGATTGACAGTACTTAAAGAGATATTAAACATTGCAGACGGCGTAGACCACCATGAAGGAAATATATTTTACCACTGCTATTTAACTCCTAATTCAGAATGCTGCGAGAAGAAAGGACAATTTAAGACATGGTTTTTTTTAAATCACAACAATTGAGTTATGGCCCCAGAATACTGGGATTACTGGGGTTGACAAATAGGTGCAGTTGTGCGTCATCGGCATAGCAGTGAGACCCTAAAACAAAATACACCGATCAGCCACAACAAAACCAATTACAGGTGAAGTAAATAACATTGATCATCTGGTTCCAATGGCATCCGTCAAGGTGTGGGATATATGAGGCAGTAAGTGAACAGTCAGCTCTTGAAGTTGATGTGTTGGAAGCAGGAAAAATGGGCAAGCGTAAGCGTACTTCGACCAAGCCAAACCGTGATGTCTAGACGACTGGGTCGCTCTGTTACTCTTTTCCACCAACGCAAACTTAGTTCTGGTTCTGGGCTGGTGCTGGTGCAAAGTGGGTTCAACTTGTGAACCTTTTAAGGACCGGTTTCCTTTTCCACAGGAAAAACGGGCTGAGAGAGACACGTCATTATGTCACTGTAGAGGTCTGCATACATCTGTGTCTTTTTTCATCAGGATGGGGGACAATTATTATTACATGGTTGAGGTCTCGTGAGAACCGGGACGTCTCAGACAGTTTGTGGTTCAAGTTTGATCCATATCGATCTACTTTTGGAGCAGAAATTAGTGAAAAACCGACAGAAAACTCCCGGCGGAAGC
>NC_137192.1:35040751-35055751 GCF_960531495.2 Zeus faber | reverse complement strand
CTTGTCATAATGTCTGGGGAAAATAATTCCCTCTAAGCACAATTTGTTTGTCTAAGCAAAAGTAGTGCTGGGCTATAAAACGATAAAGATAATTGTCGCCATATCTTTTTCCTCTGTGTCAAAATAAAATTGATTAAAATTTAGTTTAAAAAAAATCTGAAGATCTGCTAATTTTCGTGCCCCGCAAGTTGCAACGGAAAGCCAATCAGTTTGGACGATCTAAAGTTGACATTTCACCTCTGACAAATCACGTCTGTTGATAAGAGAGAGAGCGAGAGAGAGAAAGAGAGAGAGAGTTGTAGTTGATCCGTATGGCTCGACCCCCATGTGAATGTTAACTGCCGCTGTTACTTTTTAAAGTAATAATTCCCTAAATTTGGATTGAGAGTTGCAGTGAAAAGAAGATGAAGACAGATGTGTGCTGTTTTTTTACTTTGAAGCTGGGTGATTGGTTCATAGTGATGTCAGGATTCAGATTCAAAATCGAGTGTTCGATTTCAATCATCCCAATTCACAATCAGGTTCGCAATTCTCCCTGTAATCTTGTGGGTAATACTGTCCAAGATGAATGGCATCACTAATGTAATGTGATCTGAAAATAAACTGTGTAGTGTGCTACTGAAGCGGAGCTTTTCGTGGGGGGCAGCCATTCAATAAAATCTGATATATGTTACAATATGTCCACTTGAGAGGGCAGAACAGAGACCGGAAGCTTGTGAGAATTGCCGGTACGCACTCCATAAGAGTAGTTAACATTATGGATATGATTTGGATTGTGATATCAAAGATCGGATAATAATGTTCAACGGACAATGATGCAGCGATATGAGTAGAATTAGGGAAAAGGTCTGATGAGAGAAGAACGTACGGAGCGGACACAGATGTGGAGGAGAAGAGACACTTGAAGACAGTGTTTTGAAAAGTTTGTCTCTTTTCAGCCAGGTCTTACAGCTCCCAGGCATTTATTTTATCTATGAAATTGTATGAATCTTTTGTTTATATTTATTCCACTAAAAAAAAAACCCATGTATACGGATTGAAAGTTGCTTATTGAGAACAAGTGTTTTTATTTACAAATCAAGGCTAGATATAGTTAGGGTTCATGCTGAAAAAAAAATTGAAATCGAACATGATACTGGAAACCAGAAACAGAAAGATGATGCGCGTTAAGAAAACATACATCCATAGTTTTGTGTTTTTTTGGATATTTAAGTACCGACCCAAAGCAGACGGTAAATATCCAGAGTGTCAAATATTTGGATGGGACATCCCGACAAAGGCAGACAACACCACAAACTTTATTTAGTTGATTAGACCTAGTTGCCATATTTATTTGGTTTTTGATTTGATCAAAAATTTATTTTAGTGAAATGTTAATTAAAGCAGATGCAATTCTTACCCATTGTTCACGAATGATAATTATTCAATTTCAAGTAGTAATATTCTTATTATTTAATTATTTATTCTCAAAATAGCTTAACTGACGAGACTTTTTATTTTGAGTATTCAATAAAAAATATTATACATCTACATGCCTTGATGATGTCATTTTCTATATAGCCTGCTTATCAATTGTTTATAAGCTCAATAAACACACATAATATTTGACCGGAATTTCTCCCACTTGTCCGGGAAAATGGAATCTCCCAGGACTAGTTGACCGGCATCAATTTTTTCTCATAGAACCTTGGTATTGTGAATATCTGTGGTGCTCATATCACTTTGCCCATTTAAATTAAATGGGGAATAAACAATTGAGGAAGTTATTACCTGCTGACACTCATCCGGTCAACAGCTTGGTAGGAGAGAAATAAAAACTTACCTGACTGAGGTTGTCTGGTCTCCTTCTGATCTTCATCACTGTCTTCAGTCTCAGTTTCAGAAGAGTGTGAAGAGAGGAGATGCTCAGCACCAACTGGTTCTAAAGCAGCAGCTGCATCTGAGCTACTGGCTGCTTCTGACACTCCCCAGTCCTCTCCATCAGCTTGTTTCCATCTGTTGAGCTGAGGTGCTGGCTACAGGTTCTGCCTCTCTCTTCTCCTCAGTTTGGTTTTAATGAAGCTGGGACCACTGAGTGCAATATTCATCATGTTCCCTCTTCACGGGGAACTCCTCCTCTTCCTCTTTAATGTGTGGGGGCTCTGGCTCCTCCTGGCCCAGACTGGGGCTCCACTCCTGCTGCTCAGGGGGAAGCTCCTCTTTACAGACAGAGAGCTGCTGGAGCTCTGGAGGCAACACTGAAAAACAGACACAGAAAGATGTGAAACGTCAAGATTGGTGCATTCCACGATATACACTTTGCATTGAGTTTTCTTATCCACAAATCTAATCAAAATGTCAGATAATTTTCATTTAAATTTAATCACAGTTTACAATTAGATTCAAGATGTTGTGAAATATGTAATTTTAATCATAAATTACATAATGTCACACGCCAGTCTTCTAATTATCATATTTCAATGTGAGATTTAGGGCAATTTACTGTTTATTACATGTTGGAAAAGGTAGAAAAGGTACAGCCTGTGCAAATAACACAGAAGTTTACATTTTATTTATAGTAATAAAGAAAAAAAGGTCAAACTGATTGGACGCCTGAAACCTGCAGCCAAAAAAAAGGTTGCAACTTGTGCATTATATGCAGCAATTATTTCATTTAACTGTACATATTACATTAAATTTCATTTAGCAGACGCTTTTATCCAAAGCCACTTACAATTATTCAAACAGCGACGGACGCAGCCATCAGGAGCAATGAGGGGTTAAGTGTCTTGCTCAAGGACACTACAGCATGCTAGCAGGAGGAGCCTGGGATTGAACCAGCAACCTTTGGATCACTAGACCACCAGCTCTACCTCCTGAGCTACCATCCCCATATATCAAACCATATACGAAAATTTTAAGAGCACCAGTATAAAATTTAGGAGCACCACAGAATGTTTTGGCTGAGGGACCATAATGTGACATTGAAGAGCACCGCTGCTGATTGGCTCAAGGTGCATAGGACAGGAAAGCAGCAGCGTGTCCTCCAGAGGAATGCAGAGGATTTCAAGCGCGTGCTCCAAACCAAAATGTTTTGAAGGGGCAGATATTTCACTCAGTCCAATAGACACCGATCGTGTAGCAACCGGTGCCATAGTGGTTCTGGAGCTGCTCCGCCATTGTTGTTGTCGCAGAGCTTCTGGTCACCTGTCTGTGTCGGAGGCAGCAGGAAAGTGAGCGGTGTGATCTACTTCTGGGTCAACAAGCGCTGCTGTGGGCTTCATGTTGTTCTAGAATGAGAAGAAAATGTAAAGGTTTATTTTAAATTTCATTTTATGTTCATTGTCTTGAACTTAATTAAAGGATGGTATTTTATTTTAGATTCATGTTAATCACACATTATGCCTATTTAACAAGGTGATCAATTTGTAATTGTAAATGTTTATTTCTTTAATCTGAACCAATTTGCTTGTTTATTTTCATCTGTATTTCAAATCAAATAAAAATAAATATATAATCACCACTCTCTATTCATTTTCTTCAGTCATTACCCACCACATACATTATCTTTTAATAGTCACCTTGTATTACTTTTGGAAACGTTACATTTTACTGCCCACATCTATACCAGTTTGGATTATAAATCTGGATTATGCTCTGCATACCAGCTTGAATTAAAAGGAGGGTAAATGGGATGAGGGATGAAAGCTTCGTCCAGGTCTGGTAATCTCTGGTCCAGTTCAGGGAAATTATTTGCCCTGTTCCTCTTTAGCTTCCAACTTCATTTTTGTTTTGGAGTTATACTTACTTGCTTTAGTGGTACTTCCATTACTAATACTACTATTATCGCCATTAATGATATTACTCTCATCATAAGTGTTATTAGTAGGACTGCTGTTATTACAGTAAAATACAGAGCACTTCCTAAATACACCATTTACTCCGTCAGCACCTATTTAAATTTGACATAAACGTGTTCTAGGTTTTAAAAATGTGTACTATGATCAACAAATCTCACTGTCCACAAACATGTTTGTTTAATTAAGTCATATCCACAAAAATACACAGAACTTTAGGGGCCTGCTAGCATGCAGCTAATGCTAACGGAAGCAACATGGCGGTGCTTGTGGTGTGAAAAATGAAATGAAAAAGCCAAGCGACCCACAAGTGAATGAAGCTTTTTAAACGTGTGAACGCGTTTGGAAGTTGAAGAGATAATAAAAAACAAACGAATAAGGCTCGAGGAGGCGTTTACATTCTCCAACTCCTACGACTCGTAGCTCCGCTCGTTGTTTTCATTGGGCCTTGTGCAAAGCGGGGTCCCGTCCTTGGCAAAGCGCTCCTCGAACCCAAACAGTGGAAGCACAACGAGCCTTGAAGGCCTCTCACACATGTTGCTGATGAGCCGCTGCGACGGCGCAACGTGTCAGTTGTTTAACTGCAAAGCGACGCGTAGAAAAGATCACTTCCGCATTCCAAGCGGCTTCTTCTTCGCCGCTCGCATTGTTCCCGCTGCTCCCTGACGAGATGCTCACTGCCGCCACTAGTGGTTGGAACATATACTTACACACAACTGACATATTGGTCCTCACGGCGACACCTGGTGGTTTGCAGCAGCCACTCAACGTGGAGACTGCTCTTTGTTTCTGTAGACATGAGAATGTGCAAGTGGCACCAAGGCTGCACGACAGACAGTCATTTCCAACCCTGGCTGTCATGTCCCAATAACAAGGAAGGATGATATACAGCAGCCCCGTTGGGGAAACATCCAGCCACACTGGAGCACCGAGTATCCCGATTATTTTATTAAATGTTCTCTAAGAAAACTACATTGTAGTTTGAGTATTGGTGATTTGAAATGAACTAATTTTCAAAATTCTAGGAGATGATTTGAATAGGTAATAAATTAAAACATCGCACTACAGCCGAACAACTGCTGTGCATTGGGAGAATTCAGGTGTCCAAATAATCCAGAGAAGGGTTAGGGTGACAAAGTCCCAGATTTCAAGTTGCTTCTTGGTCCAGTGTTGTAATCCTCTTTTGTTCTTGTTGTGTCTTCTCTGGAGCAAATAATCTCAACGTATTCTGCCCGTTTGTCTTTTTATGACTTCTGCCAACATCTTTCTTTTTGGACCAAGTGATCAGTGACACATGCTACTTTGGAAAACAGCTGCCTTGTTGACATTATCTTTTCTGTGTTTCTGCAAAGGTCATTTGTTTGGAATTTTTCCACGACTCTTCTTCTACCTCCCCAAGTATGGGCACATCCATCAGCTGATCCGGTAGCTCCCACTCCAGAACCCTGGCCATCTCCTCCAGCAGTTCTTCACATAGGTCTTGCAGGCCTTCGCAACTTCCCTCCTCTGCCTCCCTAACTTGGAGTAAAGATCCTACTGGGGAAGGAATGTCCTCTAATCCTTCCATCCATCCTGGTGTTTCCCTTCACTGTGCCTGGTTCTCATGTCAACTTCAGTGGTAGCTGACCTCATTCTCATCCGCTGGTCCAAGCGGAAGATTTATTTTTCTCCCTTCTTCCCTTGTCTGAGCCCTGGCCTTAGGCCGTATCTTGCCTATCGTTTGGGCTTATCCGCACTTGTGCTGGTTGCTGATTCTGGTGCGCTGTCTTCCACAGGAACTATCTCCTTTTCCTTACTGCCGTCCTGTCTCAGATTTCTCCACAGACGACACCTCCATCTTTTACTTCTCAGCCCCTTTGGTTGTACCATATCCTCCTTCCTTGACGATCGCCTATCCCTCTGGAACCAAGGTATATAAAGTGTGTGAGGGCGATGGAAGCCCATACCCCTGGTCTTGCTAACAGTATTTATCACTTTTAGATTTCACTTAATTAATTGTGTAGATGGGATTATGTTCAGGCAACATTCAAGAAATGTATTCTCTGTAAATTTTAGAATCCTGCATGATTTACAACCTGTTGGTTATTTTATAGCCTAATCAATGTTCTACAGACATTATGTCCTACATATTAGACATGTGATCATATAATTCTGTTGTTACACTAGGGTGCATGCATTTATTTTGGTACCGAGACTGTAGTCGGCTATTGCACATAACTGTTTAGGAATCAAAGCATTTTCCACAATCTTGGACCTAGACCAGACAATGTATTCATAATCTCTCTCACCCAAGTGTTTAAGTCTATGTGCCAAGGTCAGAGCAACCCAAACCATCCCACTTGGAGGACCACTACATGAGCAGGTGACTGGGTGTTGATTCGCAACTGGAATTCTGTTGGATTCCTGACACCGTTCCAGATCCTGCTCACTACCGCAGCAGCACATCTCATTGCACATGTCATTGCAAGAAAGTCTGCAATGAGGGAGTGTGAGAGAAAAATGCAGATGATCAATTCTTTGCATGTTTTACATGTTTTATATAGGGCAATAGCCTATTTTGTATGTTATGTAGCCTTTAAAACACATTGCCTTGGGGTTTTTAATGAGTCTCTCTGTTCTTTCAAATAATGTTACACTGTATTATAAAGACCAGATCACATTCCATCTTCACTCAACCTTGTGTGGAGATAGGGGTAGCCCCAAGGGGCTTGACAGAGCATTGTAGTTTGTTTAATGGCACAGTACGATTGTACCTGTGACCGGAGTTTGATTCATAAGTCACTCTGAGAGAAACACCCGGGGATATGATTGGGGGCCATAACCTTCTAAATGACAAGCTGACCAATGGGACACAGCCTCTCTTCTCTATAATTGCCTCTTCAACAGAAGTAAGGGCAGACTGATCAGACCACTGTTTTGAAGCAGCTCTGTATCTCTTTATTCTGTAGAATAAACATCTTCTATAATAAACATCGGGGATGGTAGCTCAGGCGGTAGAGCTGGTGGTCTAGTGATCTAAAGGTTGCTGGTTTGATCCCAGGCTCCTCCAGCATGCTGTAGTGTCCTTGAGCAAGACACTTTACCCCTAATTGCTCCTGATGGCTGCGTCCGTCGGTGTTTGAACAATTGTAAGTCGCTTTGGATAAAAGCGTCTGCTAAATGACTAAATGAATCTTTAATACTCTGTTTGTTTTCCTGTAGTGGGCAGATTAACTTCACCGATCATGCAGTGAGAATTCTCCAAACACAGCACAGGTTAAAAAAAATGCTGAGAAAAATAGGTCTGAAAAAGTCAGCTCCAGGCTTGATGGGTCTGTAATAAAATTCACAATAGGTCTGTTCAAATGTAAAACTATTGTCCAAGAGTGTTCTATAGGATACCTTCAGGACAATCTTCTACCCCATCTTGGACAGAAATACAACCTCTGGATCCAAAAAGCACAAGTTTCCTTCAAGATGGAGTAGTGTTTCACTCAGGAGAAATCTATGAATGTGATTCTGAAGATCTCAGGCTGGAACTTCACCAAACAAGGAGGCTTTTGCAAAGGAAAAACCAAATTGGAATGTAGGAATTGTCAAGTACTATTGAAATGACACTGTTCCTTGAGCATCATGAGGACATTTTTCATAAGCTATTTCCTCTCTGTGGGGTAGCCAAAGCCCTGCCAGTAAGCAATCAAGCATGTGGGTTAGAAACCTAACCCTCACCCAGCAAACCCCTCATAATTACTGATCTATATGTAGATGGAACATTTGCTTCCTTTCAACAGCTGCAGGAGAAAAAGAACATACCTGTAGATCACTTTTTCAGATACCTTCAGGTCAGAGATTATGTCAGAACATACATTCCTAATGTTGTCACATCAAAACCTGATAATGTTGATCAATGTGTGTGATTAAGTGCAGAATTAAACGGTGCAATTTCCTATCTGTACAACAACTTTAAAAACTTTGAAATAGACTCTCTGGAAAATATCAAAACAGATGGGAAAAGGAATTTGGGAAACCGACACCTCATGATGTTTGGGGGGTTAGTCTGGAATATATTCAAACGTGTTCCATTAATGCTAGACACTGCTGAATACAATGCTAAAATAACTAATATTCAACAGCACAAAGAACACAAGGCGGGGTTTAATTGGCAGTTTGGATGAAATGATGTTCCTGCAGCTGTGATGACCTTGTGGAACTCTTGGACAGTGGTACCGTCTGTCCCCTGTGTTACTAGGCTGATGTACTTTGAGTTGACACTTTGCACTTCACACAGGGAGAACAGAGAGACGGCACTTTCTGGAGTGTGGGGAAAAAACAAAACAAAAAGAAGAGTGCTGATACTCTCAGTCGCAAGTTTTTGTTTTATACCGAAGAGGAGGCAACGCAAGGATATAGACAAAACTATCACTGCCTTGGTCTGTTCAGCCTTTTTGAAGCAAGGTGGTGAGAGTGCTGCAAAACATGCAACTCCATTTAGAAAAATTAAGAACTTATGTCATCCCGTTCTGTTTTTCAATCTTAACATTCCACATGCTCTTTGGGAAGTTTCTCACTGAAGACCCAGCTCTTCAGTGAGTACCTCCTGTCCTAATCTACAATTACTTTGCACCACCTTGCAGTATTTATTGTTACACCAATGTTGTTGTTACACTAATCTCTGTCGCAATGTAGCTGAATGTTATTCTCCCTTGTAAGTCGCTTTGGATAAAAGCGTCTGCCAAATGACTAAATGTAAATGTAAATGTTCTCTAATGGGTCCATGATGTAAAAGGTGCTCAGTGCAGCGCCCGGGAAGAGACTTGGCCGCTCCCACCTGGTACCAGCAGTTTAGGCTCCAATGTTCTACACAGTGGTGCAGTCTCTCTAATTAGTGACAAAGATGTCTATTGAGATGACTTTTAGAACAAAAGTTCTTCCCACACTGTTCACAAGAGTAAGGTTTCTTTCCTGTGTGTTACCTGATGTTGTTTGAGATGTCCTAATTGACTGAATCTCTTCCCACACTTTTCACAGGAGTAAGGTTTCTCTCCCGTGTGTGTAAACTGATGATGCTTGAGATTTCCTAAATGACTGAATCTCTTCCCACACTGTTCACAGGGGTAGGGTTTCTCTCTTGTGTGACTACGCTGGTGTACTTTCACTTCAGCCCTTGTTGTAAAACTCTTCCCACACTGTTCACAGGGGTAAGGTTTGGTTCCTGTGTGTGTAAACAGATGACGTTTGAGAGTTCCTACACGACTGAATCTTTTCCCACACTGTTCACAGGGGTACGGTTTATCTCCTGTATGTCTCAGCTGATGTTGTTTGAGATTTCCTAATCGGCTGCATCTCTTCCCACATTGTTCACAGGGGTACGGTTTCTCTCTTGAGTGTATAAACTGATGTTGTTTGAGATGTCCCAATTGACTGAACCTCTTCCCACACTTTTCACAGGGGTAACATTTCTCTCCTGTGTGTGTACGCTGATGTTTTTTTAAATCACCTCTTGACGTAAAGCTCTTTGCACAATGCTCGCAGGGGTAAGGTTTCTCTCCTGTGTGTGTAAATCGGTGAAGTTTGAGATGTCCTAATCGACTGAATTTCTTACCACACTGTTCACAGGGGTAAGGTTTGGTTCCTGTGTGCATAAGCAGATGTACTTTTACTTTAGCTCTTGTCGTAAAGCTCTTCTCACACTGTTCACAGTCGTATAGTTTCTTTCCTCTGTTAGTAGGATGACGTTTTCTGTGATAACCTAAGAGAGGAAAGGGAAAGAGACAAGAGTGGATTATGAAAAAGTCAGAGAGGGCACTTAGAATTTAGGATATTGAGTAAAGGCTGATCACTGAAAAATAGGATTCATTTGCAATAATGACCGGCTGGCTGCATTATGGCATTATCCCGCTTATAGATTTAAAATTATTTCATACCGATTATGCTAGTTACATCACTAGTAACTACCTAGCGCAGCAGTCAAACTGTTGTAACACTCTGCTTGAGTTAAAAAAAAAAAAAAAAACGCCACAAACAGAAATCATAAAGACACCATTCATCCATTCTTTTCAGTTTTGGACTCTGCAGAGAAAAAAATCTGGTC
Source organism: Zeus faber (assembly GCF_960531495.2). NCBI lineage: Eukaryota > Metazoa > Chordata > Actinopteri > Zeiformes > Zeidae > Zeus > Zeus faber. The sequence continues at coordinate 35,045,845 of NC_137192.1, read as the reverse complement.
TTTTTTATAATAAAGGATGTTGAACTGAGGACCTGTTCTCCAGGGCGATTTTTTTCCACCACATATTTAGCGTAACGGACAGGATTGGACAAGAGCAGAAAAGGAGGCCATTTTTCGCCTCCAGGCACGGTGTTGTCCTTCTCCCAGATTGAAAAGTGGCCATTTTAACAAAAATAATTAGTTAAGCCTTTTTTCTTATTTCCATGTGGGGGAAGGGTCTGCTGCTTTTCCCCGACGATACGGGTGAGACCAGAATAATTTTTATTCTCCAAACAAAGAACTTTCACTTACGACCGCTCTCCGACCAGTGTGTATTGTGCGCAGCATACAATACCTCGGCGCCTCAGTGTCAAGCATCTCATTGTGCATCACCGTTCTCCGTCTCACCAGCCGTCTCAGTATTCACTACACTAGCATTCGCCACCCTCCCTTAGCGTGAAATAACACAGGTCCTGGTTAACGACCTGGCATGTGTTGCCATTATTCAAGAAACAGGGAGACAAAATTAGAGGAGCCACTAAAAAACATCAGGGATATGACATTCTCCCTACTTAGCGCAAATGCCAATCAAAAAATTAACCGTATTTGGAGACTATTCAGACGAATTCAGCTCAGAAAAATAAACAAGAAGTAGACTGAGTGTGTATCTGCGCAAAGAAGAGTTACGGGAACAATTTGAGAGCCAAGGGGGTGAGCAGGAGGAAATACAACATATCACAGAAATGGAAAGAGATACTAAAGAAAAGAAAAAGGGGCAAAAGGGGGGCAACAGGATACCACAGACATGTCAAGGAACAGATTAAGGAGGGAGAAGGAGGGAAAGGTGATGAAAGTGATATGCAAGACCCAGAAAGTACAGAAGAAGGAAACAGTGGCGGACGATATCTAGGAGAAAAAAAAGAGGAAAGCAAACAAAAGGCAAGCAAACATTTGGAAACTCAACTTAGAGCGGCTGAGATGGAATTCAACGAAACCCCTCGCACGAATGAGTGACCACGAGAGGCAGCAACAGCGAAGAAAGAATGGTAAGATAAAAAGAGAAGGAAGGAGGAAGTAAGGGAACTGACACGCTCGCTGCCAAAACTGAATATGAGAGCAGAGGAAACGGAATCAGAACTCTCAACTCCGCTGGAACCCAGCTTGGCATTTAACATCAAGGAACCAACTTTGAAAGAAGTTCAGAAGGTTGTCAAAGCTGCTCGAACCAGCTCAGCGCCAGGCCCTAGTGTAGTGCCATATGTCGTGTACAAGAGGTGCCCCAGACTCTTGAAGCGACTGTAGAAGCTCATCAGGGTCATCTGGAGGAGGGGGAAGGTGGCCAAGGAATGGCCACACGCAGAGGGTGTATGGATTCCAAAGGAGGAGAGCTCAAGCGCCATCAAGCAGTTCAGGGTCATCTCACTCATTAGTGTCGAGGGCAAGGTATTCTTTAGTATTGTTACATGACGCATGACGGAGTTCCTCCTGAGGAATACCTACATCGACACCTCTGTGCAGAAGGGTGAAATCCCAAAGGTGCCAGGATGCATCGAGCATATCATCCAGCTGATCCGGGAGGCATGTGAAGTCAAAAGAGATCTGGTGGTCCTCTGGCTTTACCTTGCCAATGCCTATGGGTCGATCCCTCACAAGCTGGTGGAATCCTAACTTGACCGACACCACGTTCCAGGCAAGATCAAGGACCTCATACTGGACTATTACAGCTGCTTCAGTTTGAGAGTCACCTCCGGTGAAAAAACATCTGGATTTCATCGGCTCGAGAAGGGCATTATCTCCGGATGCACCATCTCTGTGATACTGCTCGCCTTGACCATGAACATGCTGGTGAAGTCAGCAGACGTGGAGTGCAGAGGCCCAATCACCAAGTCAGGTATGCAGCAGCCCCCCATCAAAGCATTCATGGACGATCTGACGGTGACCACAACATCTGTCCCGGGCTGTAGATGGATCCTTCAACGGCTTGAGCGTCTCATCAGCTGGGGCCAGATGGACCTCAAGCCAGCCAAGTCCAGATATGGCGACCGGGGCAAGAGAAGTGATGCTTTACAGAGACTCCAGTGAGCTGGAGTAAGCTGAGCCTTTGCATAGAAGTGAGAACCGGCATGAAGTGGAAGGCTCATGAGGCTGTCGACCAGGCTGAGTCACAACTGCGACACAACAAGCTTGTTGGAGCAGTGGCATCTGGACGGGCAAGGCTCGGCAGCAACCCGAGACCTCGATACAACAAGGTCCAGGGAAAAGAGAGACGCCAGATGATCCAGGAGGAGTTCAGTGCAGGGGTGGAGGAATCTCGCTGAAGTAGGACAGTGGGGATGAGACAGCAGGGGGCGTGGAGCCGATGGGAGCAGGTCAGACATCTGGAAGCCACACCGCATAAAATTCCTTGTCCAGTCTGTCTACGATGTCCTCCCCAGCCCGTCCAACCTCTTTCGTTGGGGCTTGGCAGATACTCCACTTTGTCCGCTCTGGCAGAGAGGAGGATCTCTGGAGCACATCTTGAGTTGCTGCCCAAGAGCCCTGGGAGAGGGGCGCTATCAATGCCGCCATGACCAGGTGTTGAGGGTCATCGCGAAGGTCATCAGCACAGCCATCTGAGTGACAGGTCAGCCACCTCCTCACGGTAGGCCTGCTCATCGTCGTAGTTGATCAGGCCACCACGACGGTGTCGTCAACAAACTTGATGATGGTGTTGGAGCTGGACCTGGCCACACAGTCATGTGTGCACAGGGAGTACAGTAGGGGGTTGGGGACACAGCCCGGGGGGGATCCTGTGTTCAGGGTGAAGGAGCTGGACATGTGCCTCCCCACCCTAACCACCTAGGGCCGGGCTGAGAGGAAGTCCAGGATCCAGGCACACAGCGGAGTGCTCAGTCCTAGCTCCCGCAGCTTGACAGCCAGTCTTGTGGGGACTGTGGTTTTAAAGCTAAACTATAGTCGATGAAAAGCAATCTCACATAGGCCCCCTTCCAGCCACCCAGGCGTGTGAGCGTGGTGTGCAGTACCTGGGAAACCGCGTCCTCCATGGATCTGTTCGGCCGGTACACAAACTGCAACGGGTCCAAGGTGCGGGGGAGGGAGGCGCAGATGTAATCCTTAATAAGCCTCTCGAAGCACTTCATGACCACCGAGATGAAGGCCACTGGATGGTAATCATTCAGGCAGGCTGGAGAGGCGATCTTCGGGACAGGAATGACGGTGGACCTCTTCAAGCAGGACTGGACCAACAACTCGGCCAGGGAGGCGTTGAATATCCTAATGAACACTGAGCCAGCTGGTTAGCACAGGTCTTCAGTACTCGCCCAGATATGCCATCTGCGCCCACAGCTTCCCTGGTGCTCACCCACATCAGAGCCCTCCTGAGGTCATGCCCTGACACAGAGTGTGCACCCCAGCGGTGTACTTCCAATAAGCTGGTGAGCTAGCGGTGTTGTTGTCAGACTCAAATGCGCAAAAAAGGAGTTCAGTTCATTGGCTAGGGAGGCATCCACACTCATGGCTTGGGAGGAGCTGCCGTTGAAATCCGAACAACACATCATACAGGTCAGATAGTGCTGTGTCAGTGTCCGCTTGCGGTGGAATATAAACGGCTGTGATGATGACCGTGCTGAATTCCCGGGGGAGGTAGAACAGACGGCATGAGATGGCCAGCTGTTCCAGGTTCAGCGAGCAGGAGCGGTCTTGATGTTGTTGAAGTTACAACAGGGGCTGTTTATCATGAGGCAGACGTCTCCACCCTTGGATTTCCCCGACTTCTCCGACCTGTCGGCAGGGAACACGAAGAAGGACTCAACACGACAGGCACTAATGGCTTTATCCGGCACCAGCGGGTTAAGCCATGTTTCCGTCAGGAAGAGGACGCAACAGTTTCTCGTGTCCCGTTGGAATGTAATTCTCGCTCAAAGCTCATCCATCTTGTTCTCCAGGGACTGGACATTAGCAAGAATGATGCTTGGCAGAGGTGGACGGTAAGGTTGCCTCCTCATTCTGACCCATATGCCGCCAGGGGCTCGTTGTTGTTGTTGTTGTTAAGGCCTAAAATCTCCGGGGGGGCACTCTGGATCTGCGGATGAAAAAGTCCCAAAGTTGATCTTTCAGGGAAATTTTAATATCTACGAGGCATCACGGCTGGAGGAGATCACTGCCGATGCGTTTTTGATGGACATCGGGATATAAACGGATAAAAATACTTAAATGTGCAGAATCAACGCAGACCACCTGTGCAGGCAGCCACAACGGGCACCGCCACATTACAAAAGGTTTTCAAAACGTACATTCCAAAATGTTATTGTAAATACTAGAAACCGAGAATTAAACTAGCAAAACTACAGAAAATAAGACTGAGGAGGCCTAGTGGCCCCAAACTTCAGATACTACTATATGGCGAACCATGTTCAACTTATAATGAAATGGTTACAACCAGAGCAACAACTGGGCCCTGGATGGTGAGACATTGAACAAACATGAATGTCAAGACTTATCAAAATCTGATCTCCCATTCCGTACTGAACCAATAACTAAACATAATTGCTTTAAAAACCCATTCATCGCAACAACTCTGTCAACCTGGTGAAGATTTCTCAACTCAGTGGTCACAAACAAGTTCACTCCAATCTGGCGCAACCCAGATTTTCTGGTTAAAAACAAACCAATACTGTTCAGGTCTTGGAAGAGACAAGGAATTAGTCATCTGGAACACATTTTGGAAAATAATTAGCTTATATCCTTCACAACCTTAACCCAAAGGTATAATATAGTATGGAATGGGAAAGAGACCTTGCTGTTTCCACCGACATCAAGCAGCAGAAATTCTGCTCCATGGAATTTCCGCCACGTTTTACAGATTGAATAGAAACCAAAGTTATATTTGTCTCCATTTCGTTTTTGCTGATCTGATCCGTGACTCAAAACTGTGGTATGATCCCAACCGTGAGCTTTGTGATCCGTTGCACCCCAACAGACACACACACACACACACACACACACACACACACACACACACACACACACACACACACACACACAACACACACACACACACACAAAGAAGAGTCGTTGGGACACATACATCCATAGTTTGGTGTTTATTTGGATATT
>NC_137192.1:34981811-35040551 GCF_960531495.2 Zeus faber | reverse complement strand
GAAATCCTGAACAACACCATCATACAGGTTCAGAATAGTGCTGACTGGTCAGTTGTCACGCTTGCGTGTGGAATATAAACAGGAGCTGTGATGATGACCGTTGCTGAATTTCCCGGGGGAGGAGTAGAAACCTGACTGCATTGAGATTGGCCCAGCTGTTCCAGGTTTTCAGTCGAGCATGGAGCGGTCTTGATGTTGTTGAAGTTTACAACAGGGGCTGTTTATTCATAGAGGGCAGACTGTCTCCACCCTTGGATTTCCCCCGACTTCTACCGACCTGTCGGCAAGGGAACAACGAAGAAAGGACTCAACACGACAGGCACTAATGGCTTTTTATCCGGCACCTCAGCGGGTTAAGCCATGTTTCCCGTCAGGAGACGAGCTTGAACGCAACAGTTTTCCACGTGTCACCGTTGGAAATGTAATTCTCGCTCACAAGCTTACCATCCATCTTGTTCTCTCAGGGACTGGAACATTTAGCAAGAATGATGCTTGGCAGAGGTTGACGGTAAGGTTGCCTTCCTCATTCTGACCCATATGCCAGCCAGGGGCTCCGTTTGTTGTTGTTGTTGTTAAGGCCTAAAATCTCCGGGGGGGCACTCTGGATCTGCGGATGAAAAAGTCCCAAAGTTGATCTTTCAGGGAAATTTTAATATCTACGAGTGCATCACGGCTGGAGGAGATCACTGCCCGATGCGTTTTTGATGGACATCGGGATATAAAACGGATAAAAATACTTAAAATGTGCAGAATCAAACGCAGACCACCTGTGCAGGCAGCCACAACGGGCACCGCCACATTACAAAAGGTTTTCAAAAACGTACATTTCCAAAATGTTATTGTAAATACTAGAAACCGAGAATTAAACTAGCAAAACTACAGAAAATAAAGACTGAGGAGGCCTAGTGGCCCCAAACTTCAGATACTACTATATGGCGAACCATGTTCAACTTATAATGAAATGGTTACAACCAGAGCAACAACTGGGCCCTGGATGGTGAGACATTGAACAAACATGAATGTCAAGACTTATCAAAATCTGATCTCCCATTCCGTACTGAACCAATAACTAAACATAATTGCTTTAAAAACCCATTCATCGCAACAACTCTGTCAACCTGGTGAAGATTTCTCAACTCAGTGGTCACAAACAAGTTCACTCCAATCTGGCGCAACCCAGATTTTCTGGTTAAAAACAAACCAATACTGTTCAGGTCTTGGAAGAGACAAGGAATTAGTCATCTGGAACACATTTTGGAAAATAATTAGCTTATATCCTTCACAACCTTAACCCAAAGGTATAATATAGTATGGAATGGGAAAGAGACCTTGCTGTTTCCACCGACATCAAGCAGCAGAAATTCTGCTCCATGGAATTTCCGCCACGTTTTACAGATTGAATAGAAACCAAAGTTATATTTGTCTCCATTTCGTTTTTGCTGATCTGATCCGTGACTCAAAACTGTGGTATGATCCCAACCGTGAGCTTTGTGATCCGTTGCACCCCAACAGACACACACACACACACACACACACACACACACACACACACACACACACACACACACACACACACACACACACACACACACACACAAAGAAGAGTCGTTGGGACACATACATCCATAGTTTGGTGTTTATTTGGATATTTCAGTTCTGATCCAAAGCAAACGGTAAATATCCATTGTGTCAAATATGTGGACGTGACGTCCCGAAGAAGACAGACAACGCCACAAACTTTACATTTAATTAGACCTAGTTGCCATATTTATTTTGTTTTGAATTATTTATTTGATCAAAATTTTATTTCAGTGAAATGTTCATTAAAGTATCTGCACTTGTTACGTATTGTTCACGATCTGAAAATTATTTGATTTCAAGAAGTAATATTCATAATATTTACTTGTTTATTTTTTGAATAGCTTAACTGACAGGACTTACTTTATTTTGAGTATTCAAAAAAAAATATTATACATCTACAAGCCTTGATGACGTAATTCTCTATATAGCATGCTTATAAATTATTTATAAGCTCAATATATACAGATAATATTTGACTGAAATCTCTCCAATTTGTCCGGGAAATTTAAATCTCCCAGGACACGTTGACCGGCACCAATTTTTCTAACGGAAATTTGTTTAATTGTGTGATGTGGGGATGGGATGGTTTCAGCAGCCACACCTGACCTGGATCTAGGTGATTGGGTCAGGGTGGCTGCATACCTGTTGCTCGTTGGTTGGGCTAACGAGCAGCAGGTTAAACCCTTCATCTCAGACACTCAGGATAGGAGCCCTGTCGTGACATGTTCCATCTGCTCCTGGCTAATGCCACCTTGTCGCCTCTCTACAATAAACTGATGTCTAAACCCATTGTTTATCTGTTTCTCTGTGCCGGAGGGCCGTGAACAGGCCACTTGGGTGGTGTGCGGTAGGAGAAACTGTTACACATTATTATTGTGAATATCTGTAGTGCTCATATCACTTTGCTTATTTATATTAAATGGGGAATCAACAATTGAGGAAGTTATTACCCGCTGACAAACATCTGGTCAACAGCTTGGTAGGAGATAAAATAAAAACTTACCTGACTGAGGTTGTCTGGTCTCCTTCCGATCACTGTCTTCAGTCTCAGTTTTAGAAGAGTGTGAAGAGGGGAGATGCTCAGCACCAGCTGGTTCTAAAGCAGCAGCTGGATCTGAGCTACTGGCTGCTTCTGACACTCCCCAGTCCTCTCCATCAGCTTCTGTTTCCATCTGTTGAGTTGAGGTGCTGGCTACAGGTTCTGCCTCTCTCTTCTCCACAGTTTGGCTTTGACTAATTTTGGACCATTGAGCGCACTCTTCATCATGTTCAGTCTTCACAGGGACAGGAGGGAAGGGGAACTGGGTGATACCAGCCTCCTGACCGACACGGAGTTCCTCCTCTTCCTCTTTAATGTGTGGGGGCTCTGGCTCCTCCTGGCCCAGACTGGGGCTCCACTCCTGCTGCTCAAGGGGAAGCTCCTCTTTACAGACAGAGAGCTGCTGGAGCTCCGGAGGCAACACTGAAATACAGACACAGAAAGGTGTACAACCTTAAAATTGGTGCATTCCACTATATACACTTTGCACTGAGTTTTGTAACACTCGAATCTGATCAAAATGTCTTATAATTATCATTCAAATGTAATAACAGTTGACAATTATATGAAACGTAAATGTAATAAATAATGTCACATATCTGTCTTCACTCAAAATCATGATTTCAAAGTGAGATTCGAGACAGCTGACTGTTTATTGCATGATGGAAAAGGTAGAAAAGGTACAGCCTGTGCAAATAACACCTATGTTTCCATTTTATTTCTGGTAAAAAAAAAAAAAGGTCATAATCTGATTGGCCGGCTGAAACCTGCAGTCATGAAAAGGTTGCAACTTGCACTGTTTCATACAAGATAATATATAGCAATTGCTTGATATAACTGTACATATGTCAGGGCTCCAGACCAGCTGGTTCTTCCTACTGAAAACTTTTACGACCCGCCTCTTTTAACTGATTGGCTAAGTCACCATAATGTGACATTGACGAGCGCCGCTGCTGATTGGCTCGAGTGGGGTGTCATACAGAGAAAAAGAGATTTCAAGTGGCATGCTCCAAACCATGAAGTTTAGTGAAGGCACGTTTGGCAGATATTTAAATCGGCAGCTCGGGCATGGCACCGAAATGAGGCAACAAATTCTGCGTCGCGATCGCGTCCGGTAGATACGGATCGTATAGGAACTGGAACCATAGTGGTACCGGGAAGCTCTACAATGAAATAAGATTCAAACCATTTTAAAGAGTAAAACAATTGATAGAAAATCAATACGTGGTGGTCAATGTTAATATTGTGGACCCTCAGATAGCCTCACCTCTTAATTTCTCTCTAACGCTCTCTCTGACACACAATTCTCACTCCCTCCTTGTGTTTCACATGATATATGATGATTGCATTTTTTTTGCATATTAGCAAGTCCCTCTGGTGGTCCTAGTTATAAAATTTAGGAGCACTGTCTCAAAAAATGGTCGCAATATGCGACAAAATGTTCGCAGTCTGAAGCACTGTATATGTACCAATCTGAGTTTCTGTGAGAAAGAATTGGTGCGAGTCAACGTGTCAAGGAAGATTTCAATTTCCCGGACAAATGGGAGAGATTCCGGTCAAATATCTGTTTTTATTGAGTTTAAAAACAATTGCTATGCAGGCTATATAGAGAATAACATCATTACGGGATGTTGCTGTTTAATAGGTTTTTATTGAATATTATAAATAAAATAAGTCCTGTCAGTTAACGCCATTTTAAAAATAAATGTATAAAAAACACAAATATTACTACTTGAAATAAAATAATTTCCATTTGTGAACAATAAGTAAGAATTGAGCCACTTTTTTAACATTTCCCTTATATTCATTTTGATCAAATCAAAAACAAAATAAATATGACTAGGTCTAATTAATGAATAAAGTTTGTGGTGTTCCCGACTTCATCGGGATCTCCCGTCCTCATATTTGACACAATGGATTTTTACCGTCTGTATTGGGTGGGAAATGAAATATCCAAAAAAAACACCAAACTACAGATGTACAGTATGTGTCCCAATGACACATCATCTTTCTGTTTCTCCTCAGAGTTCTAGACGCTGTGGCTCAGCTCTGTGTGTGATTACAAGCGCAACCCATCCACGAGGGAGGGGGCGTGGCTTAGTTCTATGTCGACAAACGTGATTGGTTCAGAGGTGAAGCTTTCAGATCAGCTTTAGATCGTCCAAACTGATTGGCTTTCCATTTCAACTTGGCAAGCGGGGAAATCAACAGACCTGCTCTGCTCAGCTGGACTCTGGGTCTCAGGATGAAAGCCAGCCCTCTGTAAAGCCTCCGCGTCTCCTGCACCGAGCGCCTCCGTCTGCTCTCGCAGTCCACCACAGACCGTTCAAACTCCCTGAAAATGTCTCCTCCTGCCGCTATCACCTTGTCGCTCAGCACGTCTCTCACTTCCTCTCCCACCTTCACCTTGTCACACAGGAACAGAAGCTCTCCCACCAGCGCAGATATTCGCTCTCGTACTGAAAACGTGAACAGTTGGAGCTGCTCCGCCATTGTTGTTGTCGCAGAGCTTCTGGTCACCTGTCTGTGTCGGAGGCAGCAGGAAAGTGAGCGGTGTGATCTACTTCTGGGTCAACAAGCGCTGCTGTGGGCTTCATGTTGTTCTAGAATGAGAAGAAAATGTAAAGGTTTATTTTAAATTTCATTTTATGTTCATTGTCTTGAACTTAATTAAAGGATGGTATTTTATTTTAGATTCATGTTAATCACACATTATGCCTATTTAACAAGGTGATCAATTTGTAATTGTAAATGTTTATTTCTTTAATCTGAACCAATTTGCTTGTTTATTTTCATCTGTATTTCAAATCAAATAAAAATATATATATAATCACCACTCTCTATTCATTTTCTTCACAGTCATTACCCACCACATACATTATCTTTTAATAGTCACCTTGTATTACTTTTGGAAACGTTACATTTTACTGCCCACATCTATAATGCCAGTTTGGATTATAAATCTGGATTAAACTCTGCATACCAGCTTGAATTAAAAGGAGGGTAAATGGGATGAGGGATGAAAGCTTCGTCCAGGTCTGGTAATCTCTGGTCCAGTTCAGGGAAATTATTTGCTCTGTTCCTCTTTAGCTTCCAACTTCATTTTTGTTTTGGAGTTATACTTACTTGCTTTAGTGGTACTTCCATTACTAATACTACTATTATCGCCATTAATGATATTACTCTCATCATAAGTGTTATTAGTAGGACTGCTGTTATTACAGTAAAATACAGAGCACTTCCTAAATACACCATTTACTCCGTCAGCACCTATTTAAATTTGACATAAACGTGTTCTAGGTTTTAAAAATGTGTACCATGATCAACAAATCTCACTGTCCACAAACATGTTTGTTTAATTAAGTCATATCCACAAAAATACACAGAACTTTAGGGGCCTGCTAGCATGCAGCTAATGCTAACGGAAGCAACATGGCGGTGCTTGTGGTGTGAAAAATGAAATGAAAAAGCCAAGCGACCCACAAGTGAATGAAGCTTTTTAAACGTGTGAACGCGTTTGGAAGTTGAAGAGATAATAAAAAAATAACGAATAAGGCTCGAGGAGGCGTTTACATTCTCCAACTCCTACGACTCGTAGCTCCGCTCGTTGTTTTCATTGGGCCTTGTGCAAAGCGGGGTCCCGTCCTTGGCAAAGCGCTCCTCGAACCCAAACAGTGGAAGCACAACGAGCCTTGAAGGCCTCTCACACATGTTGCTGATGAGCCGCTGCGACGGCGCAACGTGTCAGTTGTTTAACTGCAAAGCGACGCGTAGAAAAGATCACTTCCGCATTCCAAGCGGCTTCTTCTTCGCCGCTCGCATTGTTCCCGCTGCTCCCTGACGAGATGCGCACTGCCGCCACTAGTGGTTGGAACATATACTTACACACAACTGACATATTGGTCCTCACGGCGACACCTGGTGGTTTGCAGCAGCCACTCAACGTGGAGACTGCTCTTTGTTTCTGTAGACATGAGAATGTGCAAGTGGCACCAAGGCTGCACGACAGACAGTCATTTCCAACCCTGGCTGTCATGTCCCAATAACAAGGAAGGATGATATACAGCAGCCCCGTTGGGGAAACATCCAGCCACACTGGAGCACCGAGTATCCCGATTATTTTATTAAATGTTCTCTAAGAAAACTACATTGTAGTTTGAGTATTGGTGATTTGAAATGAACTAATTTTCAAAATTCTAGGAGGTGATTTGAATAGGTAATAAATTAAAACATCTCACTACAGCCGAACAACTGCTGTGCATTGGGAGAATTCAGGTGTCCAAATAATCCAGAGAAGGGTTAGGGTGACAAAGTCCCAGATTTCAAGTTGCTTCTTGGTCCAGTGTTGTAATCCTCTTTTGTTCTTGTTGTGTCTTCTCTGGAGCAAATAATCTCAACGTATTCTGCCCGTTTGTCTTTTTATGACTTCTGCCAACATCTTTCTTTTTGGACCAAGTGATCAGTGACACATGCTACTTTGGAAAACAGCTGCCTTGTTGACATTATCTTTTCTGTGTTTCTGCAAAGATCATTTGTTTGGAATTTTTCCACGACTCTTCTTCCACCTCCCCAAGTATGGGCACATCCATCAGCTGATCCGGTAGCTCCCACTCCAGAACCCTGGCCATCTCCTCCAGCAGTTCTTCACATAGGCCTTGCAGGCCTTCGCAACTTCCCTCCTCTGCCTCCTTAACTTGGAGTAAAGATCCTACTGGGGAAGGAATGTCCTCTAATCCTTCCATCCATCCTGGTGTGTTTCCCTTCACTGTGCCTGGTTCTCATGTCAACTTCAGTGGTAGCTGACCTCATTCTCATCCGCTGGTCCAAGCAGAAGATTTATTTTTCTCCCTTCTTCCCTTGTCTGAGCCCTGGTCTTAGGCCTAGGCCTTAGGCCGTATCTTGCCTATCGTTTGGGCTTATCCGCACTTGTGCTGGTTGCTGATTCTGGTGCGCTGTCTTCCACAGGAACTATCTCCTTTTCCTTACTGCCGTCCTGTCTCAGATTTCTCCACAGACGACACCTCCATCTTTTACTTCTCAGCCCCTTTGGTTGTACCATATCCTCCTTCCTTGACGATCGCCTATCCCTCTGGAACCAAGGTATATAAAGTGTGTGAGGGCGATGGAAGCCCATACCCCTGGTCTTGCTAACAGTATTTATCACTTTTAGATTTCACTTAATTAATTGTGTAGATGGGATTATGTTCAGGCAACATTCAAGAAATGTATTCTCTGTAAATTTTAGAATCCTGCATGATTTACAACCTGTTGGTTATTTTATAGCCTAATCAATGTTCTACAGACATTATGTCCTACATATTAGACATGTGATCATATAATTCTGTTGTTACACTAGGGTGCATGCATTTATTTTGGTACCGAGACTGTAGTCGGCTATTGCACATAACTGTTTAGGAATCAAAGCATTTTCCACAATCTTGGACCTAGACCAGACAATGTATTCATAATCTCTCTCACCCAAGTGTTTAAGTCTATGTGCCAAGGTCAGAGCAACCCAAACCATCCCACTTGGAGGACCACTACATGAGCAGGTGACTGGGTGTTGATTCGCAACTGGAATTCTGTTGGATTCCTGACACCGTTCCAGATCCTGCTCACTACCGCAGCAGCACATCTCATTGCACATGTCATTGCAAGAAAGTCTGCAATGAGGGAGTGTGAGAGAAAAATGCAGATGATCAATTCTTTGCATGTTTTACATGTTTTATATAGGGCAATAGCCTATTTTGTATGTTATGTAGCCTTTAAAACACATTGCCTTGGGGTTTTTAATGAGTCTCTCTGTTCTTTCAAATAATGTTACACTGTATTATAAAGACCAGATCACATTCCATCTTCACTCAACCTTGTGTGGAGATAGGGGTAGCCCCAAGGGGCTTGACAGAGGATTGTAGTTTGTTTAATGGCACAGTACGATTGTACCTGTGACCGGAGTTTGATTCATAAGTCACTCTGAGAGAAACACCCGGGGATATGATTGGGGGCCATAACCTTCTAAATGACAAGCTGACCAATGGGACACAGCCTCTCTTCTCTATAATTGCCTCTTCAACAGAAGTAAGGGCAGACTGATCAGACATCTTCTACAATAAACATCGGGGTTGGTAGCTCAGGCGGTAGAGCTGGTGGTCTAGTGATCTAAAGGTTGCTGGTTCGATCCCAGGCTCCTCCTGCTAGCATACTGTAGTGTCCTTGAGCAGGACACTTAACCCCTCATTGCTCCTGATGGCTGCGTCCGTCGGTGTTTGAACAATTGTAAGTCGCTTTGGATAAAAGCGTCTGATCAATGACTAAATGAATCTTTAATACTCTGTTTTCCTGTAGTGGGCAGATTAACTTCACCGATCATGCAGTGAGAATTCTCCAAACACAGCACAGGTTAAAAAAAATGCTGAGAAAAATAGGTCTGAAAAAGTCAGCTCCAGGCTTGATGGGTCTGTAATAAAATTCACAATAGGTCTGTTCAAATGTAAAACCATTGTCCAAGAGTGTTCTATAGGATACCTTCAGGACAATCTTCTACCCCATCTTGGACAGAAATACAACCTCTGGATCCAAAAAGCACAAGTTTCCTTCAAGATGGAGTAGTGTTTCACTCAGGAGAAATCTATGAATGTGATTCTGAAGATCTCAGGCTGGAACTTCACCAAACAAGGAGGCTTTTGCAAAGGAAAAACCAAATTGGAATGTAGGAATTGTCAAGTACTATTGAAATGACACTGTTCCTTGAGCATCATGAGGACATTTTTCATAAGCTATTTCCTCTCTGTGGGGTAGCCAAAGCCCTGCCAGTAAGCAATCAAGCATGTGGGTTAGAAACCTAACCCTCACCCAGCAAACCCCTCATAATTACTGATCTATATGTAGATGGAACATTTGCTTCCTTTCAACAGCTGCAGGAGAAAAAGAACATACCTGTAGATCACTTTTTCAGATACCTTCAGGTCAGAGATTATGTCAGAACATACATTCCTAATGTTGTCACATCAAAACCTAATAATGTTGATCAATGTGTGTGATTAAGTGCAGAATTAAACGGTGCAATTTCCTATCTGTACAACAACTTTAAAAACTTTGAAATAGACTCTGGAAAATATCAAAACAGATGGGAAAAGGAATTCGGGAAACCGACACCTCATGATGTTTGGGGGGTTAGTCTGGAATATATTCAAACGTGTTCCATTAATGCTAGACACTGCTGAATACAATTTTAAATCATAGATGGATTGCACTATTCTAAAGTGAAGCTACATAAACTCTGACACTTGGATCTCTAGTGTCCACATTACAATTATATCAACACACAACAGGTTTTATCTTCGAGGGAAAGATTACATTGTAAAATAACTAATATTCAACAGCACAAAGAACACAAGGCGGGGTTTAATTGGCAGTTTGGATGAAATGATGTTCCTGCAGCTGTGATGACCTTGTGGAACTCTTGGACAGTGGTACCGTCTGTCCCCTGTGTTACTAGGCTGATGTACTTTGAGTTGACACTTTGCACTTCACACAGGGAGAACAGAGAGACGGCACTTTCTGGAGTGTGGGGAAAAAACAAAACAAAAAGAAGAGTGCTGATACTCTCAGTCGCAAGTTTTTGTTTTGTACTTGAGAGGTCACAATGCAAGAATAAAGACAAAACTATCACTGCCTTGGTCTGTTCAGCCTTTTTGAAGCAAGGTGGTGAGAGTGCTGCAAAACATGCAACTCCATTTAGAAAAATTAAGAACTTATGTCATCCCGTTCTGTTTTTCAATCTTAACATTCCACATGCTCTTTGGGAAGTTTCTCTAATGGGTCCATGATGTAAAAGGTGCTCAGTGCAGCGCCCGGGAAGAGACTTGGCCGCTCCCACCTGGTACCAGCAGTTTAGGCTCCAATGTTCTACACAGTGGTGCAGTCTCTCTAATTAGTGACAAAGATGATGTCTATTGAGATGACTTTTAGAACAAAAGTTCTTCCCACACTGTTCACAAGAGTAAGGTTTCTTTCCTGTGTGTTACCTGATGTTGTTTGAGATGTCCTAATTGACTGAATCTCTTCCCACACTTTTCACAGGAGTAAGGTTTCTCTCCTGTGTGTGTAAACTGATGATGCTTGAGATTTCCTAAATGACTGAATCTCTTCCCACACTGTTCACAGGGGTAGGGTTTCTCTCTTGTGTGACTACGCTGGTGTACTTTCACTTCAGCCCTTGTCGTAAAACTCTTCCCACACTGTTCACAGGGGTAAGGTTTGGTTCCTGTGTGTGTAAACTGATGACGTTTGAGAGTTTTTACTTGAACAAATCTTTTCCCACACTGTTCACAGGGGTACGGTTTATCTCCTGTATGTCTCAGCTGATGTTGTTTGAGATTTCCTAATCGGCTGCATCTCTTCCCACATTGTTCACAGCGGTACGGTTTCTCTCTTGTGTGTACAAACTGATGTTGTTTGAGATGTCCCAATTGACTGAACCTCTTCCCACACTTTTCACAGGGGTAACATTTCTCTCCTGTGTGTGTACGCTGATGTTTTTTTAAATCACCTCTTGACGTAAAGCGCTTTTCACACTGCTCACAGGGGTAAGGTTTCTCTCCAGTGTGTATAAAACAGTGAAGCTTGAGATGTCCTAATCTACTGAATTTCTTCCCACACTGTTCACAGGGGTAACTTTTCTCTCCTGTGTGTGTAAACTGATGGCGTTTGAGATTTCCTATATTACTGAATCTCTTACCACACTGTTCACATGGTTGAGGCTTCTCACTTGTGTGACTACACAGATGTACTTTTACTTCAGTCCTTGTCTTAAAGCTCTTCCCACACTGTTCACAGGGATAAGGTTTGTCCCCTGTGTGCATAAGCAGATGTACTTTTACTTTAGTTATTGTCGTAAAGCTCTTCTCACACTGTTCACAGTCGTATAGTTTCTTTCCTCTGTTAGTAGGATGACGTTTTCTGCGATGACCTGAGAGGAAAGGGAAAGAGACAAAAGTGGATTATAAGACAAGTCAGAGAGGGCACTTAGAATTTAGGATATTGAGTAAAGGCTGATCGCTGAAAAATACGATTCATTTGCAATAATGACCGGCTGGCTGCATTATGGCATTATCCCGCTTATTGATTTGAAATAATTTCATGACGAGTATGCTAGTTTCATCACTAGTAACTACCTTGCGCAGCAGTCAAACTGTTGTAACACTGCTTGAGTTAAAAAACACACACGCCACAAACAGAAATCATAAAGACACGATTTATCCATTCTTTTCAGTTTTGGACTCTGCTGAGACAAAATCAGGTCTTTTTTATAATAAATGACCTTGAACTTAGGACCTCTTTTCCAGGGCGATTTTTTTCCACCACATATTGAGCATCACGAACAGGATTGGACAAGAGCCGAAAAGGAGGCCATTTTTCGCCTCCAGGCACGGTGTTGTCCTTCTCACAGATTGAAAAGTGGCCATTATAACAAAAATAATTGGTTAAGCATTTTTTCTTATTTCCATGTGGGGGAAGGGTCTGCTGCTTTTCCCTGATGATACGAGTGAGACCAGAATAATTGTTATTCACCAAACAAAGAACTAATGGAGTGGAAAGAAGAGGTACTAACAAAATAAAAAAAAAAATAAAAGGGGAAAATGAAACTAAAAATCTAGATAAAAAATGGAAAAGACAGCCCTCTGAAAATGATTTTACAGGTCTAAACAGGTAGCAAACAGTGCCAGGTTATAAGAAGTTTTACTGTGGATACTGCCGTAAACAGAGAGCGAGGGACTGATGGTTGTTGTCTGTGTGCCACTAGTGGGTTAAAGATAGCGTGAGGCCTGTTTGAGTCTGGAAACAAGTATGTAATATTAAGGCTGATTATTGTACTTACAGGTTGTTTGTCCTAGAAACGTGGTCTGTTTGTACCACCAGAGGTAGAGAGCAAAAATATCCTCGGTGAACTGCAAGTTTGTCAAAAGCTAAAGGACTATAATAATATCAATAAAATTATGAGCAGAGTTGAGAAAGTCGAGTAATAAAACAAAGTTGCCCCTCTAAAAAGCAGACACCTATAATTATACGCAGGAGTTCTGGCCTAGAAGGTGACAAGGAGGATAAAATTGAGCAGCTGCCAAAAAAAATGAAAAATAAAAAATAAAATAAGAGATAGGAGAACTCAGCGAAAGAATATTTGTCTCAGGAACTGGGATATTCCACAGAACAAGATAGTAAGAAACAAACAAGGAAAGGAGTATCCATTTGCATGTGTTTGTTTTTAACAGTATTTCTGGTTATATTCACTGGTATAATTTGAATATGATAGAAGAAAGAATAGAGTAAGAATAACAACATAACTAATTCAATTATTAAGAGATGTCAGGTGAGAAGGAGTAGGGTACCCTCCCTGGATCTCCATGTGTACATGTGTACATGCTGCCAGCCCTTTGGCACCTTAGACGGATTAGTCTATTCTACAGGAGACCTAATCTTCTGGTGAGTAAATTAACCACTAGATTAGATTAGATTAGATTCAACTTTATTGTCACTAGCAGAGTACAGGTACAGAACCCATGAAATGCAGTTGACGTCTAACCAGAAGTGCAAAAGAAGCATTTAAATATCAGAGTGCTATTTGAGTACAGTGTTTCTGTGCAGTTATGTAGGCAAAAGTGATGTATTATGTACAATAGTGTAAGGTTATAAATACAGGTTTGTCAGGAGTATAGGGGGATTATGTACAGAGAGTAAAAATAGACATTTTATATAAATACTATATATATATATATATACATGTAGTATATCTCTGTATATTGTGCAGGTTTTGGTCAGGTTATGGAATATAAAAAAAGTTAAGTTAAAAAAAAATATTGTGCAGTCTTTTAGGTGATAGCAGTGCAAGGGCAATTGATGAAACAGTGCAGTAGTGAGTGTAAACAGTTATACAGTGCAAGGCAGTAAATGTAAACAGGTGAACATTGCAGAAAGTGAGATGCAACAGGTAAGCAGGTAACAACAGGTAAGCAGGTAACCATTTAAAAGTCCAGTGCTAGAGGAGGGATGGGGGTTTATTCAACAGTGTTAAAGCCTCTGGAAAGAAGCTGTACTTGAGCCTGCTGCTGCGGGAGCGCAGGCTCAAGTACAGATCTGATCTGATCTCCTTGGTCTTCTTGGTGTTGAGTTCCAGGTTATTGTTTTTACACCACATAGTTAGATGTTGAACCTCATCCCTATATGCTGTTTCATCCTCATCTCTGATAAGGCCCACCAGTTGTGTCATCTGCAAACTTGATTATGGCATTGGAGCCATAAATAGGGGCACAGTCATGAGTAAAGAGAGTAGAGCAGAGGGCTCAACACACAACCCTGCGGCACGCCAGCATTCAGGGTGATGGTGGAGGAGGAGCGACTCCCCAATTTAACAGCCTGGCGTCTGTTAGTAAGGAAGTTCATAATCCAGTTGCAGAGTGAGTTGCTGATGCCAAGCTGGCTGAGCTTGGAGATCAGCTTGGAGGAGATCACAGTGTTGAATGCAGAACTAAAGTCAATAAACAGCATTCTAACATGTTTTGGGGCTATCCAGGTAGGTGAGTGCTAGATGGAGCACTGTGGAGATAGCATCCTCTGTTGATCGGTTGCATCGGTTGTCAAATTGGTACGGGTCCAGTGAAGGGGGCAGGCAGGCTTTCAGATGTGAGAGGACCAGCCCTTCAGAACATTTTGCAATGATGGGTGTCAGTGCAACAGGACAGAAATCGTTCAGTTCCTTGGCTGTAGAGTGTTTAGGCACCGGAACAATGGTGGCAGATGTAAAACTGTGGGGGACTGTTGATTGGGCTAGTGACATGTTGAAGATGTCAGTGAAGACACCAGCCAACTGCTCTGTGCAGGCTCGCCGCACACGTCCAGGGACTCCATCAGGGCCAGCAGCTTTCCGAGCATTCACCCTGCTCAGCATGTCACAGACCTCTGAGGTGGAGAATTGGAATGTGTCGTCGTCTGGTGAAGAGCTGACTTGAAGGCTGCCTCTTTGTTTTCCCGATCAAATCGAGCGTAGAAGTGGTTCAGCTCGTCTGGGAGGGAAGTGGAGGAGGGTGGGGGAAGTTGCATGGAGATTTGTTGCTGAGTGTATGTAGGCCTTGCCACAGACGCCAGGGGTCGGAGGAGTTGAAGTGCTCTTCAATCCTTTGCTTGTAGTTGTGTTTGGCCCTGGATATTCCTTTCCTCAGATTGGATCTGGCAGAGCTGTAGGCCTCCTGGTCTCCCGACCTGAAGGCTGGGGAATAATTTCACTGTTTTATGTGTTGTCACTCCCTCTGCACACTCATTGGGGTAATCCATGACAGATTTGGTGACTGTGTGAATGTTGGTATGAGAGTCCTTGGTGGCATCAGCAAAAAAAACCTTTCCAGTCAGTGTGTTGGAGCTGGTCTTTGATCTGCATCTTCCATCCAGACTTTAACGGTCTTTGTTGTTGGTTTCACACATTTAACGAGAGGGGAGTATTTTGGCGTGAGAAACAGAGAAATGTGATCGGACTGATCAAGGTGGGGGAGGGGTGTGACTTTGTAAGCAGCAGCAACATTAATATAAGAATGGTCTAGAGTTTTACTGCCTCTTGTGAAGCAAATAACATTTTGGTAAAATTTAGGGAGAACAGTTCTTAGGTTGCAATGGTTAAAGTCTCCAGTGACAATAAAAGCCCCATCTGGATGTTTAGTCTGAAGCTTATTAATGGCAATGGAAAGTTCCTTCATTGCCGCTTTACTGTTGGTATCAGGTGGAACATACACAGCAATGGCAACAATGCAGCTGAACTCACGTGGAAGGTAGAAGGGCCTGCATCTCATGATTAAATACTCCAGTTCAGCAGAGCAATGGGCATCAAGAGTGACGCAGTCCGTGCACCAAATTTTATTTACATAAATGCATAAGCCGCCTCCTCTGCTCTTCCCCGTAGTCTCTGCAGTCCTGTCCGCTCTGAAGATAGAGCGTCCTTCTAGTTCCACCACGCTTGTTGGAATGTCGTTGTTAAGCCAAGTTTCAGTGAAAAACATGACGTTACAGTCCATAAGGCTTTTCTGTGTGAGGGTCCATATCTTGAGTTCGTCCAGCTTGTTGAACAAAGAAAGCACGTTGGCAAGGAAGATGCTAGGCAGTGCGGTTCGGTGCGGGTTTAGTCTTAGCTTAGCACGCACTCCACCTCGCGTACCCCGTCTCTGCCTGCGGTCGCATCTCCTTCTACGAGCCTTTCCGGTCGGTAAGAATTGTCCATCTGGTCGCGGTGATCTGATCAGCTCCGGAGGGAGCTGTTTGAAGTTGAACGGGTGACCCAAAACTAAGTTCTTGCAGCTTTGATGTATATGCAATAGTGAGTTCCTGTTGTAGGTTCGTTTCGCTCGAGTGTTTCGAGTGAAAACAAGTAGGATCGTCAGATAAATTAACACTAATTCGCAAAAGCCGGAGAGACGCCAAGCCGCGCGTTGTGCACACGCCGCTATCTTGGATGTCAATCCTATATGAGCCTTTAAAGCCATACCAAGGATAAATAGCGATAAAGCTATCCAAGCCATGGGAAAGCTGAATAATAACTTAATAAAGTGAGCTTGGTAGGGTAGACAACATGTTTGAACCAACCAAAGCACAAATAAATTAAAATAATAAATAAAATACAAAAAATTGGTAAAAAGCAACTCATGGGAAAAATGCACACATTACTGGGGGAAAAAAAGTAGCTATTTAGATCAAGACTCAGACCAAGACTAAGGAATAGAAGGACCCCGAAGACTAAAGGAAAAAAAACAGACACCGAGGGGAGTACACTGTTGGTGGTCCTGTGGATATTCCATTGCTAGGATTGCTGCCAAAACAAGTACAGGTACTCCTTATTTAACAACCGTTTTCACTTACGACCGCTCTCCGACCAGTCTGTATTATGTGCAGCATACAATACCGCGGCGTCTCAGCCTCAAGCATCTCATTGTGCATCACCGTTCTCAGTTTCATTCCCGCAGTTTCAGTATTCACTACACTAGCGCTTCCTTAGCATGAAATAACACGGGTCCTGGCTTATCGACCTGGTCCTAGGAACAGAACTCAGTCGCTAAGTGAGGAGTACCTGTATTGGAACCAGAAAAATACAAGGAGAAAGGGGACATCTCCGATTTTTTGTTTGAATTATTGGATAAACGGGGGTACAGGGCTCAAATAAGGAAAAAACCATTTACAGTAGGTGCTTACAGCAGTGGGAATTGCCAAATGCTAAATATATAATGGAAGCAAAAGGGGTGTCAGCTACTGTCGAAATATGAAAAAAACAAAAAACACACCCACAATTATCAAAAGAGATGCAAGAATGCTCCAAAAATAACCCTAACCCCATGGCCAGTGGAAGGAACATTTGACAGTGATGTGTGTGCAGAAATGGACATCCTGATAAAGAACCATAAGTCCAAATTTTTTTTTAATAAATACATTTAAAAAAAGACAGGTAAAAGAAAGAAAGGGAAATGCATGTGTTGCCATTATTCAAGAAACAGGGAGACAAAATTAGAGGAGCCACGAAAAAACATCAGGGACATGACATTCTCCCTACTTAGCGCAAATGCCAATAGAAAGATTTACCGTATTAGAAGACTATTCATACAAATTCAGCTCAGAAAAATAAACAAGAAGTAGAGGGAGTCTATCTGCGCAAAGAAGATTTAAGGGAACAATGTGTGACCCAAGGGGGTGAGCAGGAGGAAATACAACATATCACAGAAATGGAAAGAGATACTAAAGAAAAGAAAAAGGGGCAAAAGGGGGACAACAGGATACCACAGACATATCAAGGAACAGATTAAGGAGGGAGAAGGAGGAAAAGGTGATGAAAGTGATATGCAAGACCCAGAAAGTACAGAAGAAGGACACAATGGCGGACGATATCTAGGAGAAAAAAAGAGGAAAGCAAACAAAAGGCAAGCAAACATTTGGAAACTCAACTTAGAGCGGCTGAGATGGAATTCAACGAAACCCCTCGCACGAATGAGTGACCACGAGAGGCAGCAACAGCAAAGAAAGAATGGTAAGATAAAAAGAGAAGGAAGAAGGAAGTAAGGGAACTGACACGCTCGCTGTCAAAACTGAATATGAGAGCAGAGGAAATGGAATCAGAAAAAGGAATGGTTCCTGCAACACTGGTCGTGAGGAGTCAACCCAGCAGTTCATGTTTTCCTGGCTCAGGACCCCAGCTCCCCTTGCTGGTGAAAAGAAAAAATCTCAACTACATCCCATGGGGAGCCATGGATCTGGAAAGACTGGCCCAATGCCTACCCAGCATACTAGCAAGAGCCAGTCAATAGATAATTGTTTGAAGATAAGACAGCGGGTGTAGTATTGGTCGTTGGAGATATGAAAGTGTTGCTGGGAAAGACTCTTGGAAAGATGGAAATGGAAGAAATTCTACAGGCTTCCGGTCTGGGTAGCTATGTGTCACAAGCACAGCAATACAATATGTAGATAATATAATCTTGTGTTGATTTGACATGGAAACATGCCACAAAGACTCACAAACTCTATTAACTATCTTGGCACAAAAGGACATAAAGCTTCATAAAAGAAATTACAACATTGCCAAGATAAGGTAGAATACCCAGGAAAACTTATCAAATAGGAACATAAACAAGTATCTCCCTCTCAGTTGAAAGGAATCTCCAAAGCCCCAAAACCATGTATCATCCCTACCAGAAGTGTTCAATCGTATATCTCAATTCTCTATCTCAAAGTTATCTCAGACTTTTCCATAAATTGGACTAAAACCACGGTCTGACCACTCAGTGGGGAGCACTGGAATGCTTTTACGCTGAAACTTCCCTTAACCATCACAGCGGACAACATTAGATACCTTGGTATTGATATCTCCAACAATGGGTCGGATTTGTTTACCCTTAACTTTACTACATTGCTCAAATCCATTGAAGACCTCATTCGATGGAACAAACTACCCATCTCACTAATTGGTAGGATAGCAGCAGTGAAAATGAATATACCACCAAAAATAAACTATATTTTCAATGACCCCAGTGCAACCAACAGGACAGTGGTTTAATACTCTAGACTCAACAATCAATCCATTTTTAAGATTCAAGAATCAAGAGGTTTATTTGTCACATACATACAGTATACATACGTTCATACATATATGCAGTGAAATGTCTTAGCAACACACCCGGAAGGTATGCACAATAGTTACTAAACCGAATATAATGGCTAACATAATTTCTCCCTCGCTAACTAACTGAAACAAACTGATTTCTAAAATGTAATGCAGTTAGTGAAACACTGAAACACCTGATGATCCCAGGTCACATCACTATGATGTGTCGAAGTTGCACCAAGCAGTGTCTGTTAGAACTGTTCCATCTGGCTAAGCCAGTGACTTCCGGGAACAGGCTGGATGACTTCCATGAAGGAACAACGGTCAAAAAAGGTCCAGGTGAATCAAACCGATGGGAAAGTCAAGATCAGCGGGCTACGGCGTGAGCTCAGACTCCTCGGACATCAGTACAAGCAGGCAGGAGAGGAGGAAAAGGCTGGTCTGGCTGAACTTTGCAATATCCTCCAGAAGCAGCTCACTATCCTCAGCCGAGCTGAGTGGCATAGGAGGAGGGGCAAGGAGAGAGCCAGGAGACGTGCTGATTTCCTCACAAATCCCTTTGGATTCACCAAGAAGATCGTCGGGCAGAAGAGAAGTGGCCAACTTCCTGCACTGAAGACGAGGTAAACAACTACCTCAGCGCCACCTACAGTGACAGTGCAAAAGAACAAGATCTCGGGCCATGGAGGACTTTGATAACTCCGCTGGAACCCAGCTTGGCATTTAACATCAAGGAACCAAATATGAATATGCTGGTGAAGTCAGCAGACGTGGAGTGCAGATGCCCAATCACCAAGTCAGGTATGCAGCAGCCCCCCATCAGAGCATTCATGGATGATCTGACGGTGACCACAACATCTGTCCCCGGCTGTAGATGGATCCACCAAGGGCTTGAGGGTCTCATCAGCTGGGGCAGGATGGACTTCAAGCCAGCCAAGTCCAGATATGGTGACCCGGGCAAGAGAAGTGCTGCTTTACAGAGACTCCAGTGAGCTGGAGTGTGCTGAGCCTTTGCATAAAAGTGAGACTTTGCGTGCTTGGTACTGAGAAATGGCGTCTGTCTCCAAACAAGTTCACTCCAATCTGGCACAAACTAGATTTTCTTGTCTTGGAAAAGACAAGGAATTAGTCATCTGGAACACATTTTTAAAAATAATTTGCTTATATTCTCTCCAACCTTAACCCAACGGTATAATATAGTATGGAATGGGAAGAGACCTTGCTGTTTCCACCAACATCAAGTAGCAGCAGAAATTCTGCTCCATGGAATTTCCGCCCCGACATATTACTGACCTTATACATCAGAACCAATTGGGAGATACATTCCATATATTTACCAGTGGACACCACACACACACACACACACACACACACACACACACACACACACACACACACACACACGCTTCGAGTGCACCCTAGCACCCTCCTGGTTGCATTCCACTCCTTTCCTCCCTCATTTACTGCCATAACTATGACAGGAAGAGGCCACATGCCCAATTGCTGTTCCAGTTTTCTTGGACCTAATTAACTGTTTTTCAATACATGTTGTCGTCCGATGTTCATGTTTTCCGGGTAAATGTTGTTTGGTTCTATGTTTAATTGTCTCACCCGTGGTGAATCTCCCCCTCTTGGAGTAGTGATTAGTTGTTTATTGACCCAAACATGATAAATAGTTCTCCAAAGAGGAGGTTGAAAACTGTGCTCTTGACATACTATAGGTCACTCACAGGACAGAGTAATTGCAGCAGTTATTGATGAATTAAGAATGAATAAAGAGTTGCATTGCAGGTTGAAAAGTTGAACTCCACTTGCAGACTAACTCTGTCCGAGATGCAAAGCATACAAATACTCTGTGTTGTACTGTCGAGCATGCTGACAGCACAAGTAAAAAAAAAAAAAAAGGGAAAAATAGGGGAGAAGGTATCATACGTGCCTCATATTGCACTTTAATTTAACAATTGAGTATTGACTATTTTAAGATTTTATTTAAACATTGGACATCTTGGATGTTGTTTTAATTTAAGAACATGGGCAAAAGTACCTTGTTTTCAGGGTTTTACAGAATGAATAGAAACCAAAGTTATATTTGTCTCCATCCGAGCTTTGTGATCCGTTGCACCCCAACACACACACACACACACACACACACACACACACACACACACACACACACACACACACACACACACACACACACACACACAAAGAAGAGTCGTTGGGACACATACATCCATAGTTTGGTGTTTATTTGGATATTTCAGTTCTGATCCAAAGCAGACGGTAAATATCCATCGTGTCAAATATGTGGACGTGACATCCTGAAGAAGACGGACAACACCACAAACCCTACATTTAATTAGACCTAGTTGCTATATTTATTTTGTTTTAAATTATTTATTTGACCAAATTTTATTTCACTGAAATGTTCATTAAAGTACTTGCACTTGTTACTTATTGTTCACGATCTGAAATTTTTTGATTTCAAGGAGTAATATTCATAATATTTACTTGTTTATTTTTTCAATAGCTTAATTGACATAACTTACTTTATTTTGAGTATTCAATAAAAATGATTATACATCGACATGCCTTGATGACATAATTCTCTATATAGCATGCTTAAAAATTATTTATAAGCTCAATATATACAATTAATATTTGACTGAAATCTCTCCAATTTGTCCAGGAAATCAAGTTGGACAGGACATGTTGACCGGCACCAATTTTTTCTAATGGAAACTTTGGTTAATTGTGTGATGTGGGGATGGGATGGTTTCAGCAGCCACACCTGACCTGGATCTAGGTGATTGGGTCAGGGTGGCTGCATACCTGTTGCTCGTTGGTTGGGCTAACGAACAGCAGGTTAAAACCTTCATCTCAGACACTCAGGATAGGAGCCCTGTCGTGACATGTTCCATCTGCTCCTGGCTAATTGCACCTTGTCGCCTCTCTACAATAAACTGATTGTTATCTGTGTCTCTGTGCCGGAGGGCCGTGAACAGGCCACTTGGGTGATGTGTGGTAGGAGAAACTGTTACACATTAGTATTGTGAATATCTGTAGTGCTAATATCAGTTTGCTTATTTACAGTATATTAAATGGGGAATCAGCAATTGAGGAAGTTATGACCCGCTGACATTCATCTGGTCGGAACAGCTTGGTAGGAGAAAAAATAAAAACTTACCTGACTGAGGTTGTCTGGCCTCCTTCTGATCTTCATCACCGTCTTCAGTCTCAGTTTTAGAAGAGTGTGAAGAGAGGAGCTGCTCAGCACCAGCTGGTTCTAAAGCAGCAGCTGGATCAGAGCTACTGGCTGCTTCTGACCCTCCCCAGTCCTCTCCATCAGCTTCTGTTTCCATCTGTTGAGTTAAGGTGCTGGCTACAGGTTCTGCCTCTCTCTTCTCAGTTTGGCTTTGATGAAGCTGGGACCACTGAGCGCACTCTTCATCATGTTCAGTCTTCAAAGGGATAGGAAGGAAGGGGAACTGGGTGATACCAGCCTCCTGACTGACACGGAGTTCCTCCTCTTCCTCTTTAATGTGTGGGGGCTCTGGCTCCTCCTGGCCCAGACTGGGGCTCCACTCCTGATGCTCAGGGGGAAGCTCCTCTTTACAGACAGAGAGCGGCTGGAGCTCTGGAGGCAACACTGAAATACAGACACACAGAAAAATGTGCAACATTAGTGCATTCCACTATATACACTTTGCACTGAGTTTTCTAATCCTTAAATCTAATCAAAATGTCCAATAATTTTCAAATTTAATTTTCACAGTTTACAATTATATGAAACATGTAATTTTAAATCATAAATTACATAACGTCACACATCTGTCTTCACTCAATTGTCATAATTTCAATGTGAGATACAAGACAGCTGACTGTTTATTACATATTAGAAAAGTAGAAAAGGTGAAGCCTGTGCAAATAACACCTATGTTTCCATTTTATTTCCGGTAATGAAAAGGTTGCAACTTGCACGGTTTCATACAAGATAATATATAGCAATTGCTTGATATAACTGTATATATGTCAGGGCTCCAGATGAACTGGTTCTCTCTACTGAAAATTTAGGATCACCAGCACAAATTTTAAGAGCACCACTGAAATCATCATTCAACACAACACATTCATATGTTTTCCATCTTAACTGTATTACTGATAAATGCTTTGGTAATAAATAGACAATTTACAGAAATAGCAATGTGCTGTTTTATTTTAAATGAAAAAGTCACAAATTCAAGTCATGCTTCAACAGAAAAAATCATTAAGTAATTAAACATTGTTTTTAGATCTGTGCTATTTTCGAGATTTTTTTATGAACTAAAGCCATCGTCCTTGATTTCTTTTCATATACTTTTCACATGATACATGTTAATAAATAACTGACAGTTTGTATGAATGGGACGTGATCGTGAGTGAAAACTTTTACAACCTGCCTCTTTTATCTGATTGGCTAAGTCACCATAATGTGACATTGACGAGCGCCGCTGCTGGTTGGCTCAAGTGGCACGTCATATCGAGAAATAGAGATTTCAAGTGGCATGCTCCAAACCATGAAGTTTAGTGAAGGCACGTTTGGCAGATATTTAAATCGGCAGCTCGGGCATGGCACCAAAATGAGCAAACAAAATCTGCGTCGCGATCGCGTCCGGTAGATACGGATCGTATAGGAACTGGTGCCATCGTGGTACCGGGAAGCTCTACAATGAAATAAGATTTAAAACATTTTAAAAAGTAAAACAATTGATAGAAAATCAATACGTGGTGGTGAATGTTAATATTGTGGACCCTCAGATAGCCTCACCTCTTAATTTCTCTCTAACGCTCTCTCTGACACATCATTCTCACTCCCTCCTCATGTTTCACATGACATATGATGATTACATTTTTTTGCATATTAGCAAGTCCCTCTGGTGGTCCTAGTTATAAAATTTAGGAGCACTGTCTCAAGAAATGGTCGCAATATGCAACTAAATGGTCGCAGTCTGAAGCACTGTATATGTACCATTCTGAGTTTCTGTGAGAAAGAATTGGTGCGAGTCAACGTGTCAAGGAAGATTTCAATTTCCCGGACAAATGGGAGAGATTCCGGTCAAATATCTGTTTTTATTGAGTTTAAAAACAATTGCTATGCAGGCTATATAGAGAATAACATCATTACGGGATGTTGCTGTTTAATAGGTTTTTATTGAATATTATAAATAAAATAAGTCCTGTCAGTTAACGCCATTTTAAAAACAAATGTATAAAAAACACAAATATTACTACTTGAAATAAAATAATTTCCATTTGTGAACAATAAGTAAGAATTGAGCCACTTTTTTAACATTTCACTTATATTAATTCGATCAAATCAAAAACAAAATAAATATGACTAGGTCTAATTAAATAAATAAAGTTTGTGGTGTTCTCGTCTTCATCGGGATCTCCCGTCCTCATATTTGACACATTGGATTTTTACCGTCTGTATTGGGTGGGAAATGAAATATCCAAAAAAAACACCAAACTACAGATGTACAGTATGTGTCCCAATGACACATCATCTTTCTGTTTCTCCTCAGAGTTCTAGACGCTGTGGCTCAGCTCTGTGTGTGATTACAAGCGC
Organism: Zeus faber; assembly: GCF_960531495.2. Classification (NCBI taxonomy): domain Eukaryota; kingdom Metazoa; phylum Chordata; class Actinopteri; order Zeiformes; family Zeidae; genus Zeus; species Zeus faber. The sequence continues at coordinate 35,016,200 of NC_137192.1, read as the reverse complement.
AACCCATCCACGAGGGAGGGGGCGTGGCTTAGTTCTATGTCGACAAACGTGATTGGTTCAGAGGTGAAGCTTTCAGATCAGCTTTAGATCGTCCAAACTGATTGGCTTTCCATTTCAACTTGGCAAGCGGGGAAATCAACAGACCTGCTCTGCTCAGCTGGACTCTGGGTCTCAGGATGAAAGCCAGCCCTCTGTACAGCCTCCGCGTCTCCTGCACCGAGCGCCTCCGTCTGCTCTCGCAGTCCACCACAGACCGTTCAAACTCCCTGAAAATGTCTCCTCCTGCCGCTATCACCTTGTCGCTCAGCACGTCTCTCACTTCCTCTCCCACCTTCACCTTGTCACACAGGAACAGAAGCTCTCCCACCAGCGCAGATATTCGCTCTCGTACTGAAAACGTGAACAGTTGGAGCTGCTCCGCCATTGTTGTTGTCGCAGAGCTTCTGGTCACCTGTCTGTGTCGGAGGCAGCAGGAAAGTGAGCGGTGTGATCTACTTCTGGGTCAACAAGCGCTGCTGTGGGCTTCTTGTTGTTCTAGAATGAGAAGAAAATGTAAAGGTTTATTTTAAATTTCATTTTATGTTCATTGTCTTGAACTTAATTAAAGGATGGTATTTTATTTTAGATTCATGTTAATCACACATTATGCCTATTTAACAAGGTGATCAATTTGTAATTGTAAATGTTTATTTCTTTAATCTGAACCAATTTGCTTGTTTATTTTCATCTGTATTTCAAATCAAATAAAAATATATATATAATCACCACTCTCTATTCATTTTCTTCACAGTCATTACCCACCACATACATTATCTTTTAATAGTCACCTTGTATTACTTTTGGAAACGTTACATTTTACTGCCCACATCTATAATGCCAGTTTGGATTATAAATCTGGATTATGCTCTGCATACCAGCTTGAATTAAAAGGAGGGTAAATGGGATGAGGGATGAAAGCTTCGTCCAGGTCTGGTAATCTCTGGTCCAGTTCAGGGAAATTATTTGCTCTGTTCCTCTTTAGCTTCCAACTTCATTTTTGTTTTGGAGTTATACTTCCTTGCTTTAGTGGTACTTCCATTACTAATACTACTATTATCGCCATTAATGATATTACTCTCATCATAAGTGTTATTAGTAGGACTGCTGTTATTACAGTAAAATACAGAGCACTTCCTAAATACACCATTTACTCCGTCAGCACCTATTTAAATTTGACATAAACGTGTTCTAGGTTTTAAAAATGTGTACTATGATCAACAAATCTCACTGTCCACAAACATGTTTGTTTAATTAAGTCATATCCACAAAAATACACAGAACTTTAGGGGCCTGCTAGCATGCAGCTAATGCTAACGGAAGCAACATGGCGGTGCTTGTGGTGTGAAAAATGAAATGAAAAAGCCAAGCGACCCACAAGTGAATGAAGCTTTTTAAACGTGTGAACGCGTTTGGAAGTTGAAGAGATAATAAAAAAATAACGAATAAGGCTCGAGGAGGCGTTTACATTCTCCAACTCCTACGACTCGTAGCTCCGCTCGTTGTTTTCATTGGGCCTTGTGCAAAGCGGGGTCCCGTCCTTGGCAAAGCGCTCCTCGAACCCAAACAGTGGAAGCACAACGAGCCTTGAAGGCCTCTCACACATGTTGCTGATGAGCCGCTGCGACGGCGCAACGTGTCAGTTGTTTAACTGCAAAGCGACGCGTAGAAAAGATCACTTCCGCATTCCAAGCGGCTTCTTCTTCGCCGCTCGCATTGTTCCCGCTGCTCCATGACGAGATGCTCACTGCCGCCACTAGTGGTTGGAACATATACTTAATGTCCATATTATTTGTGTTGACTCGTTAACGGCACTGTTTTTAAAGATGCAGTCCAAAGAAGTTTTTGGATATTAATATCCAATGTTTTATGGTTAAAAAAAAAAAAAAAAAAAGATTGCAGCTGCTTGTCAGTTATGCACAGTTTAGAAGACATGGGAGGTAGGTACATAGGATATGCTATGGAGAACAAAATTCATAGTGGATTGTGTCTGTAGCCATGGTGTGCTCACCCATTCAGCACGGACGGTACAGTGATGGGCGTGTCAGCGATGCGTTGTGCCAAAATAGTCCTTTGATTATAAAACGGGACATTGTTGGATCGGCATTCCCGGGAATCCCATTTCCAGGAATGAAGCGCTACTCAGCGCCATGAGGGAATGTACAATCATGATTTTTTAAATCATGATTGTACAACCCACAAGGGTGTGTGTTAAGTCTCCAAAACAGAATGTACTTAAGTACAGATACTTGCAGAAATATAATGAATATAGGAACAAAGTACTCATATTTTGTTACTTATGAATCTCTCGTTTGAATGGGCAGATTGTTGATTGTTTTATTGAATTACCTTTGTTTATCGGGGCGTAGGAAATGAATAAATGGAAAGGTGACCCAAACCAAACCTCTGCCCGGTCTGAACCGAGCAGTCAACCCTCTAGTCACTCATGAGCAACCATTTGTGCGTTGGAGACCACTTTGTTGTTTCTACCTTCTTTGTTATAAGATAAAGATACTTTATTAAATACCAAAGGGAAAGTCCAGTGTTGCAGCAGCAATGACATACATGACAAAACACACATTGTTTTTGAATCTCTCTCTCTCTTTCCATATATATATATATATATATACCCACAGACACACACAATCACACACACACAATCACACTCACACACACAAAACAACTACTGTACCGTATAAAAATCGATAGAATTAAATATATTTTAACTTAGTGAACGGTAAAGCTCAAAAGTGGAAGTTAAATGTGAAGTAGAAATCCACATTAATTTCAACCACACATGCCACTCATTTTTTTTGTCTGTATTTTAATATTTTAACAATGTGTGTGTGTTGCTATTTCATGTCTGATAAAAGAGAAATGCTGCCTCTAGAGCATTTTTTGTATTTATGGAATTGCATTTATGAATTGGGGGCCATATACGGGCCGGAAGCCGGAGGTTCCCCACCCCTGATGTACAAGTTTAGGAATGTAAAAACAAATAAAGAATGTTTATTGTCATTGGGAAAACAGCCCGGCAGCCTACATGTCAAGCTGTGGATTTCAAAGGCAGAGAGCTCTCCCTATGGCATCAGAGAAAACCGTAGCATTCCCTGACGTTCTCTGGGGTCGTCAGCATCGGTCTCTGTCACTGCAACCCCTTCAGTTCCTGTTTTGGGAGAACTAAACAGTAAGGGATAATTCAGTCATAGGACCGCTCCACATTTGTGTCTACAAGACACTGTGGAAAACTCCACTCAAGAGGATACAGGAAAAAACATCTGTGGCAATGTCACCTACCACACGCCACCCAAGTGGCGTTTTCAGGGACCTCCGGCACAGAAACACAGAAGACGGGGTTGTAGACACACCAGTTTATTGTAGAGAGTGGGCTAGTTGGAATATGCCCAGAAGCAGCTGGACATTTGTCATGACACAGGCTCATCTCCCGAGTGAGTGTGGGGATGGGGGTTTTACCTGTTGTTTGTTAGACCAACCAACGAGCAACAGGTATGCAGCCACTCTGATCCTGGGCCCCCAATTACCTAGACCCAGGACAGGTGTGGCTGCTCAAATGATACCATCCCCATACCACAACATCATAGCAGGCAAAGATCTGTATTAAATTGCATCATTGGAAATAAATGGGAAACAACAGAATCTTTAGAGGAAACTTTCCTATAATTCAAGATCATAAATTGCCTCCATATTATGTTATTAATGTAAACATATTTCAGACCTTAAACACCTCCAATAGAGGTGACTATGAGCTGAACTGTTCTAGGAGCAATGCTTCACGGTTACATTCAGTTGGCTATCGTTGGACTTTGAGCCTTTTATTTACAAAGACGACCTTGGAGTTCTCCTTCTTACACTCGAGAAGAATGGAGGAGTCCACCTTCCGAACAAATAAATAATACACAGACTGCATCAAAATATACCACCCAAATTATGTATTTCTCCTCAAACAAAGTACAATACAGGGAGAAATTTGTAACCACGGCAACGCCGCTCTTAGGAGGTACGGCAACACGCAATGGACAAAACACATCAGACCTGTTGCACCACTCTAAAGAGGTTCCACTACAAATAATACAAATTTAAACTGCTTAACTCTGGCGAAACTCATACATAATCAAAACTACATTTTTACCCTGTTCCACCTGTGGTTGGGTGGGGCATCTTGTCCGGTGCAGTGTGCCTCACCTTTGGATGGGGGCCTCACCAGCTGACCCTCTAGATAGGCAGCTCTGGTGGTGTGTCTGCCTGTAGATTCCTCTGTGGGCTCCTCGCTTCTCTGCAGCTTTGGAGTTCTTCTGCAGTTGCAGTGCTTTGGGATCTGAGTGTTCTTGTGGCCGTGGGATGTCTGTGCAGCTGCGGGGCTCCTGGGCAGCTTCAGAGCCTTTCTGCTGCTTTGCAGCACTATAATAAGTTCCTCACCTTATAAAGCAGCACTAATTGCGTCCGATCCTGTTCACACACAGCTGGACATACACATTGCCAGCATCTGCCTCATACACTCCCCTGAACCCCCTCCTGATTACATATTGCTTTTTTTCTCCTTTGTTGCTGTAGTCGCAGGAAGAGGCCAAGTGCCGTAATTGTTCCAAATGTTGTCGACTCAAGTATGATTTGTCAAATACATGTTTGTTTCTATGTTTCACTTTTGGTGATCATCCCCTTCTTGGAGAAGCAATCAATACTGGTTGCATTATTGATCAAAACAAGGTAAGATAGTCCTCTAAATAGGTGGAATGGTGGCGGCCATAAATGTAGAACAGAAATGTTGTGCCCTTGTCATCCCGCAGGTAATCCAAAGGAGTTTTTGGGGGGAGCAGTTCTTGATGATTGCGAAAGAGGCTTTGCAGGTTAAGTTTTAACTCCACTTGTCGATAAACTCTGTCTTGCATGCAACTGCACAAACACCCTGTGTGTACAGTATGTGTCCAGCCTGCTGACAGGTAAAAAAAAAAAAAAGGGAGCAACACAGTGTCAGTTATGGACAGTCCATGACTAGCCAACCACAAGCCACTAGCCGACTGTCTCGGAAGGATTTTAAATTCAAAGCTGTATACACATAGTTCTTCAAGGTGAGGCTAAGGCGTAACATGAGGCAATCCTCCTTCCAAGTCTCCCAAAACCATCCATCACATAAACTCACTCAGTTGATATTACATGTTTTATTGTGAATAGATGAATCTTGAATTGATCTTCAGGGTGGAGCGGGCCAATGCAATTTAACCTGGTTGGAGGCTTTGGGTCCATCACAGCAAACAATTTGTAGAATCAACCAACTTTGATTGGTCTTACAGTAATGATATTCTGCAGATTCATTCATTATCATTAATCATTAACACTCAATGTGAAGAAATGTAAAATATAAAATAAAAATAAATAAATAAATATATTTATATATATACATTAATGCAATTTGCTGGTTTCTCTGGAGTTGTAGATGTTATAAATGGCAGCACATTAGGATACATACATACAAGGACAAATTTGTCGGTACCCTTATAGCTCACTGAAACAATGCTTAATGCTTAAAAGTGATGACATTAAAAGCAATGTTTGCCTTTGCTACAGCTACAGGTATGCCTTTGGTATGTCAGAGTATAGAAAAGAAACTGTGAAAAGAGAAGTTATTGCTAAAGAGATCAATTATATTCTAAAATAGCCTGGACAAATTTGTTGGTACCCTTCGACGCAACAAATAACCCACAATCTTCAATCTTTTGATTCAACAGAATATTTAACATTATAAAACAAATGAAAATGGCATGGACAAAAATTATGGGACCAATAACCCAATATTTTGTTGCACAGCCTTTAGAAGGAATTACTGCAATCAAGCGATTTATGTAGCTCTCAATGAGACTGGTGCACCTGTCAACAGGTAGTTTGGCACACTCTTCCTGTGCAAACTGCTCCAGCTGTCTCAGGCTTGAAGGGTGCCTTCTCCAGACTGCATGTTTCTCCTTCCATAGATGTTCGATAGGATTCAGATCAGGGCTCAGAGAAGGCCACTTCAGAATAGTCAAATGTTTTGTTCTTATCCATTCTTGGCTTTTTTTCCCCCACCATTCGCACTTTCCTTCTGCTCAATCTGGGGTAGATTTGCCTGTTGCGGCCGCCTCCAGGGAGGCTGGCTGCAGTCCCCTGGAACTTCTTAATAATATTTACAACTGTAGTCACAGGAACATCAAGCTGCCTGGAGATGGTCTTATAGCCTTTACCTTTAACATACTTGTCTATAATTTTCTTTCTGATCTCCTCAGACAACCCTCTCCTTTCCCTTCTCTGGTCCATGTTCAGTGTGGTGCACTGGATCATACCAAACAGCAGAGTGACTACTTTTCTCCATTTAAATAGGCTGAATGACTGATAAGATTGAAACATGTGTGATACCTATTAAAGAAAGTTAGTTTGAAATATCACTATGATCCAACTATTTGAAATCTTTTCTAAGGGGTACCAACAAATCTGTCCAGACCATTTTAGAATATAATTGATCTCTTTAGCAATAATTTATCTCCTTTCACAGTTTCTTTGCTTTACTCTATGACATACCGAAGGCATGCAGGTATACATGAGAAAATCACTTTTAATTTCATCACTTTTCAGGAGGAATGAAGCATTGTTTCAATGAGCTGTAACGGAAACAAAAAAAAATGTCCACATCTGTAAATACATAAATAATAAATTGCATCAGAATCCATAAAATAGACAACCAAAATCCATTAAAAAGGACAACAATTTCCATTTTTCATCTCAGTCTGTTGCAAAACTGCAACTCCTACACCTCTGAAAATGAGAGGAGGAAGCTTCACAAGTAACTTGTGCACTACTCTGAGGTAGTATTGTTACTCCTAGTTAATCTTTCAATGCGACTCCTAGGAGAGATTCTCAGATGTTTGAGTACAGGCCCTGATCTACTGTGGAGACCCAAGCACTTGAGAGTTAGCAGTTTGGATACAACAATGTCCCTTCATGTAAGATGAGCTAATGAACCTCTTCCCACACTGGTCGCAGCGGTACGGTTTCTCTCCAGTATGAAGACGCTGATGTATTTTGAGATCACTACTTGTATTAAACCTCTTCCCACACTGGTCACAGCAGTACGGTTTCTCTCCTGTATGAATACGTTGATGTATTTTGAGATGACAACTTTTATTAAATCTCTTCCCACACTGGTCACAGTGGTAGGGTTTATCACCTGTGTGAATACGTTGATGCGTCTTTAGAGTTTCTGATCGATTGAACCTCTTCCCACACTGGTCACAACAGTACAGTTTCTCTCCTGTATGAATACGCTGGTGTCTTTTTAGATCACTACTTGTATTATATCTCTTTTCACACTGGTCACAGCAGTACGGTTTATCACCCGTGTGAATATGTTGATGTGCCTTCAGGGTTTCTGATCGATTGAACCTCTTTCCACACTGTTCACAGCAGTATGGTTTCTCCCCAGTATGAATACGCTGGTGTAATTTGAGATGACTATTTCTGTTAAATCTCTTTCCACACTGATCACAACGGTACAATTTCTCTCCTGTATGAATACGCTGATGTCTTTTGAGATCACCTGAGTTAAGGAAACTTTTGTCACAGTGGCTACAACAATGTCTTGGTGTGTCTTTCTGTTTCCGGGTGGTTTCAGAGGTTCCAGTTGGCTGAGAGGCTGCAGAGGGGAGGAGACTCTCTGCTCTGATCTCTCCACTTCTCAGCTGTTGGATGTAAAGCTCGCTGTGACTCCTCTTAATGTGCTTATGGAGGAAGAGCTGAGATGAGAAGGAGAACTGACATCCAGGGCAAGAAAATCCATGAGTCTTCACTGCTGGGAGAACACAGGGAGAGAAAGAAAAGAGACTGGATTACAAAGAAGGTAGGTGATGATAGAAAGATGGCCGACTGTTCTTGTTGTGCCGCACCACCATGCTGTGCTATGACCCGTGAACCCAAATACCCGTGCTGATTGTAGCTCCTAGCTGGCCTAAGTGAACCAAAGCGTGGTCGGCGTGTGGTTAGCCAAAGGGAAAAGTTGCTCCAGGCGATGGAACACCAGCAGCACCTGTACACTAGGGGTGCTCCACAGTAGAGAAGGTCCTTATAGCACTCCCATCATACAGCTCTAAATTGCTTGCGAACAGACAAAGTGAGGTGATTGACTACGAGGCATTTGGGGGATGGACACAAATCTACAACCTCCTAAAAGCTTGGAGGGAAGAGGTCCCAGTCCCTTGTTGACAATGGTGGTTGAGAGAGATGAGTTGGCCCAGAGAGCGCAAAGAGAGGGCACTAGAATGCACTATGGGAAGAAGGCAAGCTGGCGGAGGCAGTGTGATGCTCTGGGCAATGTTCTGCTGGGAAATCTTGGGTCCTGGCATTCATGTGGATGTTACTGACACGTGCCACCTACCTAAACATTGTTTCAGACCAAGAACACCACTTCATGTCAACGGTATTCCCTGATGGGATTTGCAATTTTCTCTGCAGAAGAAGAATCATTATTTGTCACACAACACACCACTGCAACACAGACACACGCACACGCTTTTGGATGGTGGCCGGTGAAATGTGGCCTCTGCATTTAACCTATCCTGGCTTGCGGGCAGCAAAGACCAGTGGGCAGCATTGGACAACGCACCCGGGGACCTGGTTCCATATGTCCATCGCTGGTCAGACGAGGGTGTTGTGCATGTTTTCATGTGAGCAAGTGGAGAACATACAAACTCCACACAGAAAGGCCCCTAATTGGGAGATAGCCCGTCGGAGCACAGTGCCAACAGCGCCCCAGGCGGCAATCGAACACAGTATCTCGCTGCCTCACAGTAAGAATGCTGTGAGGCAGCAGTGTAATGCACTGTGCCATGCATTTACCCATCCTAGTATCTGACGTATCTAGGAGCAGTGGGCTGCCATGTAGAGGCGCCTGGGGAGCAGTAAGGGGGTTAAGTGTCTTGCTCAAGGACACATCAGCAACCAGCAACCTTCCGCTTTCTAGACGACCCGCTCAACCCCCTGAGGTACTGCCCCCCAAAACAGTGGAGACGGCAAGTGAGTGAGAGGAGGCGGGGCTATGTGGGCGATGCAGCGTGTGTCAGCTGGTTGTCGAAGAGAAGAGAGAGTGAGGAAGCAGCTGCTACAGGTTTGGCGAGGCCTATAGCCTACACCAACGTTTATTCAGCAATTTTGTTACATTCAAAGCAATCACCTGTTATTTTTTAAATAACTCAATGAGTTGTATTAACGTGGTTTTATAATGAAACCATTTTGCCAAATCAGCAATGCATTTATTTGTGGTTTGCAGTTGTAGGCGAAAATTATTTAATTAATGAATAGTGGTCTATATGTAGATTCTGAATATTTGAAACATTCTCAAATCGATAAACCGGTAGCAGCTGCTTCCTCGCTCTCTCTTCTCTCTGACAACCAGTTGACACACACACACACACCGCGGCATCGCCCACATAGCCCCGCCTCCTCTCACTCACTCGCCCTCTCCACGGTCTCATTCGTTTGTTAGGGTGTTGGGGAGCATTGAAGATAGAAAATAGTTGTATTTTATCAGATGCAAAAAACAACATGATATCTGCATTATATATCGACCATCGGCCACCCTGCTCTCTAAATATCGGCAATGGCCATTAAAAAAAAAAAAAAAAAAAAAAAACATATCGGTTGACTACTAGTCCATATAGCTTGAAAATAGTCTTGTCCGTTATTGCTACGTTTGTGCTTCGGCTGACCAAACGTCCTGATACCAATTGTCCCGCAACCGGACAGAATGTCCCGCAATTTGACTGATTGAAGCTTGTAAATTGAAATACAGGTACTCCTCACTTAAAGACAGAGTTCCGTTCCTAGGACCTGGTCGTTAAGTGAATTGGTTGATAAAAGAGGACCCGTGTTATTTCATGGTAAGGGGGCAAGGCGATTGCGAACGCTAGTATAGTGAATACCGAAACACAAATGTCAGTCAAGTTTAATTAGTATTGTGAATATCTGTAGTGCTCATATCATTTGTCTTAAAGGGTTAGGGTTCATCCAGTCAACAGCTTAGTACAAGAACACAAAAGAAACTTACCTGACCGAGGTTGTCTGGTCTCCTTCCGATCATTATCGCTGTCTTCAGTCTCAGTTTCAGAAGAGTGTGAAGAGAGGAGCTGCTCAGCACCAGCTGGTTCTATAGCAGAAGCTGGATCAGAGCTACTGGCTGCTTCTGACCCTCCCCAGTCCCCTCCATCAGCTTCTGTTTCCATCTGTTTAGTTGAGGTGCTGGCTACAGGTTCTGCCTCTCTCTTCTCAGTTTGGCTTTGATGAAGCTGGGACCACTGAGCGCACTCTTCATCATGTTCAGTCTTCACAGGGACAGGAAGAAAGGGCAACTGGGTGATACTAGCCTCCTGTCCGACACGGAGTTCCTCCTCTTCCTCTTTAATGTGTGGGGGCTCTGGCTCCTCGTGGCCCAGATTGGGGCTCCACTCCTGCTGCTCAGGGGGAAGCGCTTCTCTACAGACAGAGAGCTGCTGGAGCTTTGGAGGCAACACTGAAATATAGACACAGTAAGGTGTAAAACCTCAAGATTGAGCTCCTATGACACAGTAGTGAGCTCAGCCCAGTGGTTAAAAAAAAACCCCCACTGGATTAAGTGATTAATGAAGCATTCCATTGAAGTTGGAAAGGAATGAACAGTTGAGTCGGAACTGACTCAGTAGAAGAGCTTGGGGGGAGAAGAAAAACAAACAGTTACCTGACAGAGGTTCTGTGGTCTCCTTCCAACCTCTGTCACTGTCTTCAGTCTCAGGTTCAGAACAGTGTGAAGAGAGGAGCTGCTCAGCACCACTTGATCCTAAAGCAGCAGCTGGATCTTCTGGATCGACTTCTGCTTCCATCTGTTCAGTTGAGGTGCTGGCTACAGGTTCTGCCTCTCTCTTCTCCTCAGTTTGGCTTTGATGAAGCTGGGACCACTGACCGCACTCTTCATCATGTTCCCTCTTCACAAGGAACTCCTCCTCTTCCTCTATGAAGTGTGGAGGCTCTGGCTCCTCCTGGCCCAGACTGGGGCTCCACTCCTGCTGCTTAGGGGGAAGCTCCTCTTTACAGACAGAGAGCTGCTGGAGCTCTGGAGGAAATGCTGTGATACAGACACAGGGAGGAAAACTAGGACAGTGAGACCAAGCTGAAGTGGCTACTTCAGTAAAATCTTATAGATCTTGTTATGAAGAAGAGTTAGTAGATCTAGCAACATAATCCTAAAATCCACTAGCTGCTGCCACTGTTGTGGCAAAACCACATTTAATGTGTAACTCTTTATACTGGGAAACAATATTTGATTTTTTTTTGTCACAGATTGTTCACAGTCACAGCAAATTCACATTATAAATATAATACAAATATTGGCTAAATTTCATGTCAATAAGTTTTGATGAATGTATCTTTTTTTTTTTTTATAAAATTATATGGTACTGGTTTTACTGATGTCTAAACTACTCTGCCTGGTGTCTTTTCTCTATCTTTCTACTACCTTTACTTGTCTAAGAATTTAAAGTCCAACTCATACATCGTTTGTACTGTAAGATACAATGTCATTAGGTGTATGACTGAAAACCTGCTTACATTGAGTATGTCATACTTGAATGATTTGTATTTTGCATACTACATATATATTTTAACCCTGTAACCCTATCAATATGATTTCATATATTATATCATAGTGTTTATCATATCACATGATATAACCTGTATATCATTAAACTGTCACTTTAGATTGCATTTCGCTCTGTTCCTTTTTTGCACACATATGCCTATAGAGCCATAGTACAGCACCCACATCATTCTGTATTGTATACACAACCTACGAAGTATAAATCATTACTTTAAAAAATAATTACATTTATCATGTGGATTTCTTCATCCAATATTATCAAAACCAAATATAATTTTCCCAAGTATAAAGAGAGGACAATACATTGGGTCTTACCACAACATCTATGGGAGCTCGCCGGGATCTAGTGGAGCTCGAGCAGCAGAATGATTTATTACCTATTACATGATTATCCATGAAAGCATGTGGTAGTAATATCAATCAAAGTTTGCCTGGTTCCAGACCTGCTCTGTGCAGCACAACTCGGGGACTCAGTGCAGCGTCCAGTAACTCGCGTTGGTCATTGTTTTCTTCTCGTAAACGAGAAACTTTCTCCTCGTATTCTGAGATGGTTTTTTCAAATAATCCTAAAATCTCCTCCACAGCTGCAGCCAGAGGACGGCTGATATCTGCTCTCAGGGTTTCTAACCTCCACATTTTAACACGACGACGGAAAACTGCTGCGGGGAACATCAACAAGCTAGACTGACGAGCTTTCCGACTTCCGGTGCGTCGCTGAAAATGTTCCCCCGAAAACTACACTGACTACAGGGTTGCGCTGCCACGTGTTCTGTGTGTGACTGGATGTTTATTATTCAAATTATTATCGTTTGCTCCTTGTGCAGCAACACGCGTCTGGAACGATACAGAGAAGATGAAAAGTGAAGCCTTCCTCGTTTTTTTCATCAGAATATGAATGATGGTATTTCTCCGATGATTTACATGTTATTCAGCCATAATGTGAATTAGTGCCACCTGGCGGCGAGTAGCGCACATCACACTGTCACATTAATTACACTATTCCACTATTAATTCCATTAAATCTCATAATGTTTAATATGTCCTTGTTCATCTTTATACATATTTTACTTGTAAGTTATCTGATGAACTGTCTGTAACGTTGTTATTGTGTCGTGCATGTTTCCGCACGGACGGGTTTGAGCCACACACAGCGTTACAGTTCTGTCTCTTCTGATTGAAAATAAGAAACAGTCTTTATTCATCACACAACACACCACAACACATGCACATGCTTTGATGGTGGCCGGTGAAATGGTTCCTCTGCATTTGACCATCCTGGCTTGTCCTTCCTCCGGGGGCACAGCCAGGAGCAGTGGGCAGCGTACGTGGACGCGCCCGGGGACCAGGTGATAAGTGTCCATCGCTGGTCAGACCATGATGGTGCATGTTTTTGGTGGGGGTCCTTACTGACGTGAGGTGGAGGAAACCCCATGTGAGCACGGGGAGAACATGCAAACTCCACACAGAAAGGCTCCTGTTTGGGAGATAACCCACCGGAGCACGGTGCCAACAGCGCCCCAGGCGGGAATCGAACCCGCTGTGAGGCAGCAGTACAATGCACTGCGCCTCCGTGCCACCGATCTACTGTGGAGCAGTGGAGAGCATCCTGACAGGCAGATTGGACGACAGATCTCCAAACTGACCAATCACATGTTTCCTGTCAACGTTGTCTTCACCTTCCGGTTCCTCCAAGAGACTTGGAACATGGACCATTAATAGTTATTTAAATATTACAAATACATAAAAATAATTAAATGTTGTTTATATCGTATATTATTATTATTATTATTATTATATTATTATTATTGTTATTATTATATTATTATTATTATTATTGTTGTTGTTGTGGTGGTGGTTGTTATTGTTATTATTATTATGATTATGATTTTTATTATGATTGTTATTATTATTATTCATAGTCCCGCAGCCAGACAGCGGCGCTTTGAGCCCAGCTCAGCTCAGGTCAGTCTTGAGCACTGATTTTATTTCCTTTTTATTGCTCTAACATGGATTTTAGGGCTTTTCGTGCAGCCAAGTGCACTTTACGCATGTTTTCCTGTTGGACTTTAGTTTGTTTTTTGTGAACAAGGAACAACTGGGTTCATATTATTCTGCCCTGCGAGGACTGTCTAACAGCAAAACATGACTGTACTTTATATTCTACTGGAAAGAAAACGGTGCCCCCCGCTACTTATACTATGTAATAGTTTATTATTATTAACAAACGCCTGCGAAGTTTCTAATATTATAACAAAGTATATATTATAATTAGATCATATATAAGTCAAAGCAGAATGTTTTTACATGTACATACATCTTCGTCCACTTCCATATACAAGGGATCTGTATTGGTAATAAAATAACAAATAGTTGTATAAAATGTGCATTGTAGTGCAAACAAATGATGGTCATGAAAAGGATTGTTTGGACCCCTGGTGAGTTCAGCGTTGACAGTTCTTATGTCTTGATGTAGAAACTCCGTCTCAGTCTCTCTGTTCTCGCTGTGTGGCTGTGGAGGCTCTTGCTTGGGGTGTTGGGGTGGTGAGGATCCTTCATGATGCTGTAGCTCTGCTCCTACCCCTCCTGGTGTATAAGTCTTGCAGGGAGGGGAGAGTAGTTCCATGGGTACTGTCGTGTCCAATATTTCCAATCTGGAATGATGCGATGACGATGGAACTTTGAGCTGAGGAGCGTTCATTGGACGGTTTGACAATCTACCATAAAACCTTGTTTTCCTGTCAACCAGTGACTTCACAATTTCTTTTATACGTCGACGTATTGAGTTGTATGCTGCGTGTCTCATCTAGCAGACAGTTCACCAAGAAGTCCGTCAAAATGTTCCCGCTATTTCCTGATGTATAGACGACACGCCCTGTTTTGCGGGTCCGTCTCTTCCAAGTATCTCAAGATTCAAGATTTTTATTTGTCACATACATATACATACTTCCATATATATATGCAGTGAAATGTAATTTCACTGTCTCACGGCTGTGTGTGCCAGATTAACCGTTTTGGTGCGTAGTTACACCCAGTGTCTGTTTTTTCTCAACATACCAAGCAGCGGCCTTGGCTGTACATCGTGTCGTAACTCATCTCCATATAAGGAGTTGTTTTTGTAGTTTTTTTCCCATTCTAATAATACACTTAAAAGGCTCGGGGAAGCTGGAACACATACACAGGCATCTTCCGTTCACATTCATTACATTATTTGTTGCGGTGAAACTATTTACATTTGTAAAAACTATAATATTTTTATGAAAAATTTTAATATGTGTTATTAAAGAAAGTTATATGTATTTGCAAATCCATCTGTATTTTTTGTGGATATGACTTTACACAACACAAATTTTTAAAACACAAGTTTGTGGATAGTGACATATTTGTTGATTATGGTCCACATTTGTGGATTGTCCTGTGTGGGTTACAAATATTAAAGTCCAATACAAAGTTCCATACCGTTGGACCCAGTGTCCTGGTCATCATAAACAGCTTTCTGGTCACCGGTTCAGTGGCATCTGGCTAAAAACATTGTAGTTCAACCCCTTCGAAAACAAATTCTGCCTTGACCCTTCCAACCCAAACAACTTCACACCCAAGTCATTGTGAGTAGTTTTCCAATAGCTGCTGTCGTTCCTGAATCAGAATAATCAATTTAAGGTGATGGCTCCATCCTTATTCTCTTGGACCTCAGTGCGGCCTTGGACCGTAACCTCCTGATCCACCGCCGGAGTCAGTGGGTTGGTATTTCTGCCACAGCTTTGTTTGGCTCTGTTCCTACATCTCAAAAAAGTTTCTCTATTTACATGTTTCCACCGTGGAAAATGATAAACAATTATGTATGAGACTGTATAATATACATATGCACACACATAAAGAAGAACACAACCTTATAGAACCCCAGTCACATATCTTTATTTTCAGCACACAGTGTTAATTCCCACAGACTCTATCAGTGTTTAGGCCTCACCGCGACACAGCTGCAGAGAGCGAGAACAACATCCACTCTTTTCACCCGTCATAGAGTTTACCTTATCTTGAACACATACGAATCTGTGACGCCAAACTGACCATAACATAACCCAAAATAAACTGTTTGACCCAGAGAGCTGCTCGAGAGCACATCTCTGATTCGACCGTTGTACAAGTAAAACCAGCATCTGTCTCCCTCTTTTTTTAAAACCACCGATTGACAAACTGCCGATTAAAGCGACCCTTTAATTTCTTTAACAATCTCAATAGACATAATCTTAGTCACTAATTCGAGAGATTGCACCACTATGTTGAATGTTGGCATCTGAACTACTGGTACCAGGTGAGAGTGGCCAAGTCTCTCCTCTGAGCTTTATCTTTATTCTTGCGTTGTGACCTCTCGAATACAAAACAAAAATATGAGACTGAGAAGATTGGCAGTTTTCTTTTTGTTTTGTTTTTTCCCCACACACTCCAAAGAACGGCTCTCTATTCTCTCTTTTCCCCTTGTGAAGTGCAAAGTGTCAACTCAAAGTACATCAGCGTAGTAACATAGGAGACAGACGGTACCACTGTCCAAGAGTTTCATCAGGTCATCACAGCTGCAGGAACATCATTTCATCCAAACTGAATTAAACCCTGCCTTTTGTTCTTTGTGCTGTTAAATATTAGTTCCATCCTAAGATTTGTTATTTTATAATGTAATCCTTCCCTAGAAGGTAAAAGCTGTTGTGTGTTGATGTTATTGTAACATGAACACTAGAGATCCAAGTGTCACAGAGAGGGGTCAGCTGAGGTGCTGTCAACAGGGGATTAGTTTACAACTCTTCTCTTTTTGCGCCTGCTCTGCTTTGTGTTTTCCTTCAAAGAAACATTTGCTCAAATCATTCAATGCTTTAAAAATGCTCTCTCCGAGCGCATTCATTTTCATCATAGAAAATATTAGTATTTGTGAAGTGTAATTGTTGTAAGAAAATGTCACAATATATATATAAATCTGTGTAATCACATAAACACGTATATATACACAGCACACATTTTTTCATAACTCACATAATTCCCACAGACATCCAAGCCTGGGAGTCCAGACGCAGCTCTCAGCGTTCAGGACTCACCTTGACGCAACTGCGGAAAGTGAGAACAACCTTCGTCATATAGTTCACCAATGACCAGTAACGCCAAACTATATATTGTTTCTGACTTCCCGCAATAATCCGTTCGACTCAGAGTGCTGCTCCTGATCTCCTTGTACAAGTAGAACAACAATCTTTATTTGTCACACAGCACACCACATGCTTTGGATGGTGGCCGGTGAAATGAGGCCTCTGCGTTTAACCCATCCTGGCTTGTCCTTCCTCAAGGGCCACAGCCAGGAGCAGTGGGCAGCATACGTGGACGTACCTAACAGTTCAGGGTGGTGGTGCTTAAATGTGACGTCAGAGGCATTGAGGCCTTGCCAACGACAACACTATCAGCCAGTAGATGCCGTTCTCTCTGGAATAACGTACTAAACGGCTTAAATTAAAACCCTGGTGTGGCAGATTCACCACCATACACCACCCAAGTGGTGTTTTCAGGGCCCTCCGGCACAGAGACACTGGCTACGGGTGGGTTGCAAACACCAGCTAATTGTAGCAGTGAGGCTAGGTGGCATTAACCAGGAGCAGATGGAACATGTCATGACACAGGGCTCCATCCTGAATGCGTGTGGATGTGGTTTTTAAACCTGATGCGCATTAGCCCAACCAACGAGCATCAGGTGTGGCTGCTCAAGCCACCCCATCCACCACACCTGGTTTGATATAAAAAGTTCTTATTTGCATACATTTATATTGTATTGCATTGCAGATAAATCGGTGCAGCATCTGGGGCGGCTCATTTCCTTTTGCGTTTGTGTTTTTTGAGTTTGCAAAGTGTTTTGGGATGCGGTTTGTTTGACACGTCTGGATTTGCAGCGTGTTTTCTAAATGTTGTGTATGTGTTGTGATATTTTCTTACTTTGCTTGTTTTTTGTCTGTTTTCATGTGTTTCTTAAGTTGCAGTGCGTTGAGATCTCAGGGCCACCGTACTTATCCCCTCTCTCCTCCACCCTCATCTTCTCCTCTCCACTCATCTCCCTCTGTTCCTCCCCTCTCCCCTCCACACATCCTCTCTTATTCATCTCTTCTCTAATGTCCTCTTTCTCTTCTCCCCTCCATTGAACTCCTATGTTTTTCTATCCTCCTCTCTTTCTATCATCTCTTCTCACCCTGCATCTCCATGTCCTTCCCTCTCCCTCTCTCAGAGGAGACTTGCCATGGCAAAACCTGGACTCACACCTGTGACGGCAGCACTGAAAGGCAGCGTCGGAAGCCGTCACACCACAGAGTCCTGCTGGATTTTGCGATGATAGGATAGAGAGAACTTTGTATCGGGCCCTCTAAGGTGCCCTTGATAGAAGATTCTCATCTGATGCTGCTGTCCATTCAGAAGGGCATGCCGGTTGACCACGGACATTGTCTCCCCTCTTGGTGCTTTAGATTGCAGGAAATGGTGTCAGGTGTTCAAAATACCCTCCACCCCCCCATCGGGACCTCTAAGCCTTCCTCCGGTGAAAAGTGCCTATTTTAAGATTTTCGCCACTGCTCCTAAAATGCTCTGTGTCCCATTGTTTGAACATTTTTTTTTTAACCTGTGCTGTCAGCATGCTGGACATACAACACAGAGTATTTGTGCCATTGCGTCCAGGACAGAGTTAGTCTGAAAGTGGAGTTCAAGTTCTCAACCTGCAATGCAACACTTTATTAATTCTTAAATTATCAAGAACTGCTGCAATAACTCTGTTCTGTGAACACCTGTAGGATGACAAGAGCAGAGTTTTTGGTTATGGAGAACCACCACCGACCCCCCTCTTTGGAGAACAATTTATCATGTCTGGTGAAAATGCCAAATGTGCTTCGGTGAAAAGACACAGTTAGACAGATGGAGATGGGGGGAGGGGCTTCCTGGGCCCCTCATGTAGGGGCCAATCTGCAGTAGGCTGGGGGTTGACAGAATACGGCCGAGCACAGAGACAACACACGTCTCTGACCTTTTATTGCAAAAATGTCAAGTCACGTGGAGCTTTAACTTCTGAAATATATACATTTATGCGTACAGTGACTGAGACAGAAAATAATTTCTTAGTTTCTTCCTTCATGTTTATTTATTTATTTCATTAATACATTGTAAAAGTAAACACAAGGACCTTATGATGGCATGGTAGTAGGTTGCCGATACCTTATACTGCATGGTATCAGCTGTTACAGATCTTTATCATGTTTTTTGTTTTTTTTAACCAGACCCTGTGATGACCCCTGAGTGTTCCCGAACTAATTTAGAATGGAGGGAACACAGCAAGGCCCGCTCTCTGCCCGTTGGGCCGGCCTTGACATGCCACAGCACTCCCTTGTGTGTGTGTGTGTTGCCAAAGTTCATATTTTCATAGCATTTACAAAGAAGACCTTGGAGTTCTCCTTCTTCCACTGTAGGAGCCCACCTTCTGGCCACACCCTTACTGCTGTCAGGGTGCCGTGTGCAATAGGTTGCATGGGTGTGTGCTTGTTGCTTGTAGCTGGGTGGGGTATCTTGTCCGCTGCGGTGTGGCGTGCCTCGCCTTTGCATGGGGGCCTCACCAGCTGACCCTCTAGGCAGGCGGCTCCGGCGGTGTGTCGGCCTGTCAATTGCTCTGTGGGCTCTTCACTTCTCTGCAGGTTTGGGGTTCCTCTGCAGTTGCAGTGCTTTGGGATCGGAGTGTTCTTATAGCCATGGGGTGCCTGTGGGGCTCAAGGCAGCTGCAGAGCCTTTCTGCTTCTTGGCAGCACTATGATAAGTTTCTCACCTTATAAACCAGCACTTATTGCGTCCGATCCTGTTCAGACAAAGGTGAAGATACACACTGCCAGCATCTGCTTCATAGACTCCCCTGAACCCCCTCCCGATTATATCTACGGCCACGTGCCGTAATTGTTCCAAATGTTGTCGACCCAAGTTATGTTTTGTCATGTTTGTTTTGTCTGTTTCACTTGCCTTTGTATGGGGGACTCAGCAGCGCGCGCGCGCGCACACACACACACACACACACACACACACACACACACACACAAAAAAGACTACAAAAATCCTTCAAAAAGGACTACTACTACTAGTGTTTAAACTGCAACTGCAAGTCCTAGGCCTCTGAAAATTAGTGTAGGAAGCTTCACAACTAACTTGTGACCCCGAGTGAGGGTGCGTTGCCGGCTGGCAATCTGCATGGGAAAAGGTCATTTCCAAAAAATTATGGCAAGCTCAGACAAGGTGCAAACAGGTTTATTGAGGTCGACCACAACAAAATCCAAAACCCCAGTGAAATAACTACATACACAAAAAAAGAGAATATTATTTATAGCAATCATTTTTAGCAACGTATCCACAGAGCACCCGATCATAGGTTTGCACAGCTCAGCAGCCTCACAGTCTCTTTCAGTCTAAATTGGTTGCAGCCATCATAAAGGGCCACTCCCACTGGACCATCTCATTAGTAATTAAATCTACACATTTAAAAAAATATCCTCTATAGATTTAACAAAAAATCTAATTAAATTTTGTTCTGACTAATTATGCCCCACACAGGCATACAATAGGGAAGCTAATCTCTGCATTCGGGTCATTTCTCCCCATCCAGAAAGACTGCAGATGGTAAGAGCAGAGACAAAATGCAGCAGTGACACTTGACATAACATTGATTTGTTATTCTGTGCAGTAAATAAATGTTAAACTTGTTTTAATCCTTTCCTGCAGCATCCTTTTAAACTTCACCAACAGTATAGGAGATCGCAAGATGTTATATTGGTAACCCAGTGTGGGCACCCACCAGGCTAGGCTCAGCCCAACTACCAGGCTACTCCATGGCTTAGTTATGGTGTGTGGTGCCAAGGCAGGGTGATCTGCCACACTGAGGTAGTATTGTTACTCCTACTTAATCTTTCAGCGCGATTCCAAGGAGAGATTCTCAGATGTTTGAGAACAGGCCCTGATCTACTGTAGAGACACAAGCACTTGAGAGTTAGCAGTTTGGATACAACAATGTCCCTTCAAGTAAGTTGAGCGAATGAACCTCTTCCCACACTGGTCGCAAAAGTACGGTTTCTCCCCAGTATGAATACGCTGATGTATTTTGAGATAACTACCTGTATGAAACTTCTTCCCACACTCTTCACAGCAGTACGGTTTCTCCCCAGTATGAATACGCTGATGTATTTTGAGATAACTACTTGTATGAAACCTCTTCCCACACTGTTTACAGCAGTACGGTTTATCACCTGTGTGAATACGTTGATGTGTCTTTAGAGTTTCTGATCGATTGAACCTCCTCCCACACTGTTCACAACTGTACGGTTTCTCCCCAGTATGAATACGCTGATGTGTTTTGAGATAACTACTTGTATTAAATCTCTTTCCACACTGGTCACAGCGGTACAGTTTCTCTCCTGTATGAATACGCTGATGTCTTTTCAGATTACCAGGGGTAAGAAAACATTGGTCACACAGCTCACAATTGTGATTTTTTGGCACGTCTTTCCATCTCCTGGTGGTTCCAGAGGTTCCTATTGGCTGAGAGGCTGCAGAGGGGAGGAGACTCTCTGCTCTGATCTCACCACTTTTCAACTGTTGGATGTAAAGCTCGCTGTGACTCCTCTTAATGTGCTTATGGAGGAAGAGCTGAGATGAGAAGGAGAACTGACATCCAGGACAAGAAAATCCATGAGTCTTCACTGCTGGAAGAACACAGGGAGAGAAAGAAAAGAGAGCGGATTATCGAGATGCTAGGTAATGACAGAAAGATGGCCGACTGTTCTTGTCGTGCTGTGCTGGGACCTGTGAAGCCTTTGCCAACTGAATCGTGCCCCAATATCCATGCTGATTTTAGCTCCTAGTTGGCCTAGTACCAAATGACCAAAGAGTGGTCAAGGTGTGGTTAGCCAAAAGGAAAACTTACTCCAGGGGCAGGAACACCAGCAGCGCCTGTACACTAGGGATGCTCAGCAGGAGATAAGGTCCTCACATTACTCCCATCATCCAGCTCTAAATTGCTTGCGAATAGAGCAAGTGGAGGAGGTTGACCTGGAGGCATTTTGAGCGGGGACACAAATCGACAACCTCAACCTCCTCAAAGCCTGGAGGGAGGAGGTCCCGGTCCCTTGGTGACAACAGTGGTTGAGAGATATGAGATGGTTCTGGAGATCCCAATGTCAAATTCCCACACCACCCTTGTGACGAACATCTGTCACTGTGCCAGACAGTGGAGGTCGCTGCGGTGCAACAGCCAGCCCAGTAAAGGTGCGGTGGTGCTCAAGGCTCATTGACGCGCATAGCTAGCGAAGTCTAGCCTGTCTGGTTCGATCCAACAGAAGAGCTACTGTAGCACAAATTGCTGATAAAGCTATTGCGGGCATCGGAGCTTGCTGCGTATGGGGTTGCATATCTGAAGAGCAGTCAGAGTGCCCATGCTGACCCCTGTTCACTGCCGAAAGCGCTGACAATGGGCACTTGAGCATCTGGACTCGACCATGGAGCAATAGAAAAAGGTGGCCTGGTCTGAAGAATCACATTTCCTTTAACATCATGCGGATGGTTGGGTGTGTGTGTGTGTGTGTGTGTCTGTTGTTTACCTGGGGAAGAAACAGTACCTGGATGCACAATGGGAAGAAGGCAAGCCAGTGGAGGCAGTGTGATGCTCTGGGCAATGTTCTGCTGGGAAACCTTGGGTCCTGGCATTCATGTGGATGTTACTATGACATGTACCACCTCCCTAAACATTGTTGAAGACCACACTGAACATGGACCAGAGAAAGCTAAGGAGAGAGTAGTCTGAGGAGATCAGAAAGAAAATTATAGACAAGTATGTTAAAAGGTAAAGGCTATAAGACCATCTCCAAGCAGCTTTATGTTCCTGTGACCACAGTTGCAAATATTATTAAGAAGTTTAAGGTCCATGGGACTGTAGCCAACCTCCCTGGATGCGGCCGCAAGAGGAAAAAGTACGCCAGATTGAACAGAAGCATAGTGCGAATGGTAAAAAAAGAGCCAAGGACAACTTCCAAAGCGGTACAAGCTGAACTCCAAGGTCACGGTACATCTGTGACTGGTCACACCGTCCGTCGCTTTTTGAGTGACAGTGGGCTCTACGGAAGAAGACCCGGGAAGACTCCACTTTTGAAAGGAAAACATAAAAAAGCCAGACTGGAATTTGCTTAAATGCATAGTGACAAGCCACAATGCTTCTGGGAGAATGTCCTTCGGACAGATGAGTCAAAAATTGAGCTTTTTGGCAAGTCACATCAGCCCTATGATCACAGACCAAAAAATTAAGCTTTCAAAGAAAAGAACACCATACCTACTGTGAAACATGGAGGAGGCTCGGTTATGTTTTGAGGCTGCTTTGCTGCATCTGGCACGAGGTGCCTTGAATCTCTGCAAAGCACAATGAAATCTCAAGACTATAAAGGCATTCTGGAGCAAAACGTACTGCCCAGTGTAAGAAAGCTCTGTCTCAGTCGGAGGTCATGGGTCCTCCAACAGGATAATGACCAAAAACACACAGCTAAAAGCCCCAAGAATGGATAAGAACAAAAAAATCTTCTTCCATGAGCCCTGATCTGAATCCTATCGAACATCTATGGAAAGAGAAACATGCAGTCTGGAGAAAGCACCCTTCAAACCTGAGACAGCTGGAGCAGTTTGCTCAAGAAGAGTGGGCCAACTACCTGTTGACAGGTGCACAAGTCTCATTGAGAGCTACAGAAATCGCTTGATTGCAGTGATTCCCTCTAAAGGTTGTGCAACACAATATTAGGTTATGGGTACCAACAAATTTGTCCAGGCCAATTTAGATTATAATTGATCTCTTTAGCAATAACTTATCTCTTTTTCACAGTTGCTTTGCTTTATTCTATGACATACGAAAGGCATGCAGGTATACATGAGAAAATTGCTTTTAATTTCAGCACTTTTCAGGAGGAATGAAGCATTCAATGAGCTGTAAGGGTACCAAGAAATTTGTTCACATCAGGTCGTTAAGCAAATTGGTCGATAAGCAAGGACCCGTGTTATTTAACATTAAGGGGGCATGGCCATTGCGAGCACTAATGTAGTGAATACTGACAGATTGCGGGAACGAGACTGAGAACGGTGTTACGTGATGAGATGCTTGATGCTGAGACGCAGCGCAAATGCCGCGGTATTTAGGTGGTCATAAGTCTGAAAAGGTAGTTAAACAGGTAGGTCGTAAAGTGAGGAGTACATGTATATATTTGTATATGTATATATACAAACAGTGACAGAAAAAAACAACTGTTACCTGATGGAGGTTCTGTGGCCTTCAAACCTCCATCACTGTCTTCAGTCTCAGGTTCAGAACAGTGTGAAGAGAGGAGCTGCTCAGCAACACTTGATCCTAAAGCAGAAGCTGGATCTTCTGGATTGACTTCTGCTTCCATCTGTTCAGTTGAGGTGCTGGCTACAGGATTTGCCTCTCTCTTCTCCTTGGTTTGGTAGTGATGAAGCTGGGACCACTGAGAGCACTCGTCATCATGTTCTCTCTTCACAGGGAACTCCTCCTCTTCCTCTTTAATGTGTGGGGGCATTGGCTCCTCCTGGCTCAGACTGGGGCTCCACTCCTGCTGCTTAGGGGGAAGCTCCTCTTTACAGACAGAGAGCTGCTGTAGCTCTGGAGGAATTGCTGTGATACAAACACCAGAGGATAACTAAAGAGGATAAATTGATTTTTATAAGTGATATGATGCTGGTTTAATCTATGTCTAAACAACTCCCCTAATGTATTTTCTCCCTCTTTCTATTACCTTCACTTGTCTTAGAAAGCACAGCCCAACTCATACTTTACATTGCGCTCTTGCTTTTTTTGCACACATAGTCCTACAGAGGCATAGCACAGCACCCACATACATTCTGCAACTGTATTTGTGTATTGTATATTACTTAGTCGTCTCAATCTTAGCTTTAAAAGTAAATTACATTTATCATGTGGATTTCTTCATCCAATAGGTTATGAAAACCAAATATAATTTCCCCAAGTATAAAGAGAGGACAATACAACGGGTCTTCCCACAACATCTATGGGAGCTCGCCGGGATCTACTGGAGCTCAGCATCAAAGGATGATGGGAGCGCCCCCCCCTCCCAGAATGATTTATTACCTATTAAATGATTATCCATGAAAGCATGTGGTAGTAATATCAATCAAAGTTTGCCTGGTTCCAGACCTGCTCTGTGCAGCACAACTCGGGGACTCAGTGCAGCGTCCAGTAACTCGCGTTGGTCGTTGTTTTCTTCTTGTAAACGAGAAACTTTCTCCTCGTATTCTGAGATGGTTTTTTCAAATAATCCTAAAATCTCCTCCACAGCTGCAGCCAGAGGACGGCTGATATCTGCTCTCAGGGTTTCTAACCTCCACATTTTAACACGACGACGGAAAACTGCTGCGGGGAACATCAACAAGCTACACTGACGAGCTTTCCGACTTCGGTGCGTCGCTGAAATTGTTCCCCCGGAAACTACACTGACTACAGGGTTCTGCTCGCTGGATGTTTCTTATTTAAATTCTTATCGATTTGGTTTGTCCCATCTGGCGGCGAGTCGCGCACATCACTGTCATACTAAATCCACTATGTGACAATTCAGCAACGTTCATATTATATAAACGTTGCTGAATTGTCACAATCTCATAATGTTTAATATGTCCTTCTCTGTCTTATCTCCATATTTTATTTGGTTGTTAAATAATCTGTCTGTGACGGTGTTGTTATGTAGTGCATGTTTCTGCACGGGCGGGTTTGAGCCACACACAGTGTTACAGTATTGTCTCTTCTGATTGGACGACAAATCTCCAAACTGACCAATCACATGGTTCCTGTATACGCTGTCATCACCATCCGGTTTTCCAAGAGACTTTGACCATTAATAGTTATTTAAATATTAAAAATACATTTAAATAATTGAATGTTGTTGATATTGTATAATACTACTACTACTACTACTACTACTACTACTACTACTACTAATAATAATAATTATTATTATTATTATTACTATTATTATTATTCATAGTCCCGCAGCCAGACAGCGGCACTTGGAGCCCAGCTCAGCTCAGGTCAGTCTTGATCACTGATTTTATTTCCTTTTTGTTGCTCTAATACAGATTTTAGGGGTTTTCTTGCAGTGGAGTGCACTTTACGCATGTTTTGTTGGACTTGTTGGACTTCCCGTGGCAAGGCACAGACTGGAGGCTGCCCCTCTGGCCCAGACGGAGCCAAGGGTCAGTAGGGAGCAAGCCGATCGCGATGAAGAACCACCACCCGGTTTCTTTTGATCAGCCGCACCCTGTACACCACATCAGACAGTCTCTCAAGGATTGTACAGGGTCCCACTGGGCGGTTCATCAGCTTCGGGGAGAGGCCTTTCTTCCTCTCCAAGCTGTAGACCCACAACTGCGCCCCGGAAGGCCAAACACCAAGTCCATAGGGGTGCAGAGCTTGCGTCCCAACATGAGGGCTGCCGGAGTGCACTTAGTGGATTCTTGCACTGCTGTCTGATATGCCCAAAGGGCAGAGGGCAAGTGAAGATCCCAATCTTGCTGCTGGTGGCTCATCAGAATAGCGAGTTGGGTCGCCAAGGTGTGGATGACGGCCAGCAGCTCCCGACGGGTGACACAATAGTTTCTCTTAGGCCAGCTGAGGGAGCGGCTGAAGGAAGTGATGACCTGTTCACACAGCACTGCTCTGAGACCCACGTCACTAGCGTCAGTGTCCACGATGAAAGGTCGCCGCAGGTCTCGATAGGCCAGCACAGAGGCCTTGATGAGTGCCGACCGCAGCTTTGTGAAGGCACAGGAACAGTCCTCCCCCCACTGGAACGCCTGGTCCTTCTGTGTTAGCTGGTGTACAGGGCTGGCAATGGTGGAAAAGTCTTTCATGAACCGTCGGTAGTAGGAAGCCAGCCCCAGGAAGCTTTGCAGCTCTTTCCCGTCGCGAGGAACAGACCAGTCTTTCATCGCCACTACCTTGGCTGGGTCGGTCGAAACCCCAGCCGCACTGACAACATTGCCCAGGAACAACAACTCCCGCCGAAACAACTGACACTTCTTTGGATGAAGTCGGAGCCCGGCCTGGCGGATGGCTTGGAAGTCGTCCCTCAGATTGGTCAGCACGCTCTTGAAGTCTACAGCATGGGCGAGGAGGTCATCCAGATAGACAACACAGTGGTCCCGGGGGATGCCGGCCAGGACCCTCTCCATTAGGTGCTCGAAAGGTGGCTGGAGCGTTGCAAAGATCGTATGACATTACCTTGAACTGCCACAGTCCCTGGCCGATGGAAAAGGTGGTCTTTGGGCATGCCTCTGGCACCAGCTTTACCTGCCAGTAGCCACTGCGCAGGTCGAGGGAGTTGAACCAGGGGGAACCAGCGATGTAATCATGGGCGTCGTCAACCTAAGGTAGCGGGTAAGAGTCTTTGCAGGTGACCATGATGAGCCGCCGGTAGTCAACGCAGAATCACCACATGCTGTCCTTTTTCCCGACCAGGACCACTGGCGCCGTCCAGGGGTTCGTGGAGGGTTTGATGGTGCCAGCTTCCACCATCTCTCTCTTTCCCCGCATTCTGGTGCATCTTCCGGTGACTGTCATGATGCGGCGCTTGGTGGGCTCCCAGCCTCGCAGTCGTGGGTTGGTTGTGTCTGGCAGTGTCCCGGGCAGACGATGGAAATGGTGGACCCAGTGTCCACCAGGGCTCTGCATAGCGTACCATTCAGGTTTCAGTCCAGGTAGAGTCCCTGAGCACGACCCAGACGTCCGAGTCTCAGGTGCACTCTGGTAGAGGAGGAGCTTCGTAGAGGTGGCCGTTCCTCCGCTGTGCCACCCCATTCTATTTTAATGCTGGCTGTGGTTCTGGGCTCTTTGGCGTGGGGCTGGGCAATAGCGTGTGATGTGGCCTGGCTCTCCGCATCGGTAGCACCCCCCGTTGGCCGCCTGGCAGTCCTCTCGTTTCCCCACCGAAGTCATTGTTGCACGGTTGACCGTGCGAGCTGCCTTGTCATCATCGCTCTCCACACTGCCTGTTTGGCGCACTTGATGCTTCATGCTGGGGAAATTATCACTTGTAACCAGCACATGTTTAACCTGTTCAGCTTCTGCTAGGGCCTCGACCTAGGATCTCAGGGCGTGCAAGCGGATGTGTTCTAAGCTGCTCTGGCTGGAGCCCCCGAACAAAAGCTTGAAGCGCGAGCTCTTCCTGCGCCGTCAAACGTTGGGGAGCCCGTCGCACATACAGCCGGAAGTCCACAATCTAGGCGCCCAGACACCCTCTCTTTCCTCTGACGGTTGAACAGCTTGTCCCATGCGTCCTCGGCGTAGTTGCGGTGGCCAAACCGATGCTGTAGTGCCCTCTTGGTCGCCAGTCATGTTGTTCCT
This sequence comes from Zeus faber, assembly GCF_960531495.2. NCBI lineage: Eukaryota > Metazoa > Chordata > Actinopteri > Zeiformes > Zeidae > Zeus > Zeus faber. Next base: position 34,988,049 of record NC_137192.1, on the reverse strand, counting down.
GTGGCTGGAGAAGGATCTGCAGGGCTTTTCCTTCCAGAGCGAGGGAGACTTGCACAGCGGTTTCTTCTGAAGTCCAATTATTGAACTGTGCCACCATCTGCACTTGGATGAGGTAGGTCTCTGGCAACGTCTCTCCGTTGTAGTGAGGTGGCTTCATGGCGCCCTGTCTGGTGCTCTCTGGCAGCGCTCGTCGGGCTGGCAATGAAGCATCGAGAGGCCTGTGGTTGCCGGCTGCTAGGTGAGCAGGCAGAGGCCTGGCCCCGCTCGGTGGCGGTGTCGCTGTCTTCTGTCGCTGGCTGCTCCAGTTGAGGATCGCTGGACCAATCTAGCAGGCAATCCCTCAGCGCATGATTTTGCTGCCAGGGGTTCTTGCCTCTTCTTCGGCTGAGCATCCTAGATGTTTCGCAGGCATGTGATGAGTTCTACAATCTCTCCCAGCATAGCTGCCATCTTGTATCCCAACTCTGACACTAATGCAGCAAGCTACAGTTCCTCTGAGCAAACAAGAAAGAGGCAGAAGCCAGGACATTTGACTTGTCGCGCAAGTATAGGCATAAGCTTTATTCATCAGAGTACTCAGCACTTTTCACGACGACACACTGCCATCACGGCAGGTACGTCACTAAGGGCACACACACTCTCACTCTTGGTGCAACAATCTTAACACAGAATAGTAATAACAATCTATCATAACACATGTAACATGGCTAACTAGCACTAACAATAGCATGACAATTAACATTACTGTAACTAAGAACACATAAGACAATCCCCTTCCCGACAACCCCAAAAACACACAATAAACAAAGCATGCTGGGAAATCTCCGCCCTACCTCTATTCCCCAACACGCTACAATATGCAACACTTTAATAATTAACATGAATATCAGCAGAACAAGCAGAAAACACGAAGGGTTCTTAAAGCTTTTTATTGTGCACATATGAGATTAAAAGGATGAAAGCAACGAGCTCCGTCTGCAGTCTCCACATTCAGTGGCTGCTGCAAACCACCAGGTGTCGCTGTGTTCTCCGTCTCAGTTCAAAACAACGAGCGGAGCTACGAGTCGTAGGTCTAGGTCGTCCTCAGACGAGCCTTCCGTCGTTGTTTCCAGTCGTCCCGGTTCTCCATACATCTGGCGATAACAGGAGTGGGAGAAAGTAAACGCCTCCTCGAGCCTTATTTTTTATTTTTTATCTCTTCCAACTTCCAAACGCTTACACACGTTTCCAAAAGCTTCATTCACTTGTGGGTCACTTGGCGTTTTTCCATTTCATTTTCCACACCACAAGTACCGCCATTTTTGCTCCTGTTAGCATTAGCTGCATGCTAGCAGGCCCAGAACCCCGACCTGTCTTGCAGAGGAAGACCGAGCAGGGAGCACCGGAGAGCGGGGAGTCCCGCAGCCAGACAGCGGCGCTTTGAGCCCAGCTCAGCTCAGGTCAGTCTTGAGCACTGATTTTATTTCCTTTTTATTGCTCGAACATGGATTTTAGGGCTTTTCGTGCAGCCAAGTGCACTTTACGCTTGTTTTCCTGTTGGACTTTAGTTTGTTTTTTGTGAACAAGGAACAACTGGGTTCATATTATTCTGCCCTGCGAGGACTGTCTAACAGCAAAACATGACTGTACTTTATATTCTACTGGAAAGAAAACGGTGCCCCCCGCTACTTATACTATGTAATAGTTTATTACTATTAACAAACCCCTGCGACATTTCTAATATTATAACAGAGTATATATTATAATTAGATCATATATAAGTCAAAGCAGAATGTTTTTACATGTACATACATCTTTGTACACTTCCATATACAAGGGATCTGTATTGGTAATAAAATAACAAATAGTTGTATAAAATGTGCATTGTAGTGCAAACAAATGATGATCATAAAAATAATTGATTAAAAATATCACATAAATGCACTCTGCACCAAGTAGTAGTAGTATAAATTACTATTCTAATAATACACCTAAAAGGCTCGGGGAAGCTGGAATACACACACAGGCACCTTCCGTTCACCTTTGTGACATTTGTTTTAGTGAAACTATTTACATTTGGTATGCAGAGTGTAATCCAGATTTATAATCCAAAATGGCATTATAGATGTTGGGCGTCAAATGTTATGATTCTAAAAGTACAACAAGGGGACTATTAAAAGTGAATGTGGAAAAAAATGAATAGAAAGTGATGTTTATCTTTTTCCTTATTTAATTGGAAATAAAGATGAAAATAAAAAAGCAAATTGGTTCAGATTAAAGAAATAAACATTTACCAATACAAATTGATCACTTTGTTAAATAGGCATAATGTGTGATTAACATGTATCTAAAATAAAATACCATCATTTAATTAAGTTCACGACAATAAACATAAAATGGAATATAAAATAAACATTTTGAATATAAAATAAACATTTACATTTTCTTCTCATTCTAGAACAACGAGAAGCTCCCAGCAATGCTCTTTGACCCGGAAGTAGATCACAACGCTCACTTTCCTGCTGCCTCCAACACAGACACGTGACAAGAAGCTCCACGACAACAACAATGGCGGAGCAGCTCCAACTGTTCACCTTTTCCATACGAGAGCGAATATCTGCGCTGGTGGGAGAGCTTCTGTTCCTGTGTGACAAGGTGAAAGTGGGAGAGGAAGTGAGAGATGTGCTGAGCGACAAGGTGATAGCGGCAGGAGGAGACATTTTCAGAGAGTTTGAACGGTCTGTGGTGGACTGCGAGAGCAGACGGAGGCGCTCGGAGCAAGAGATCCGGAGGCTGTACAGAGGGCTGGCTTTCATCCTGAGACCCAGAGTCCAGCTGAGCGGAGCAGGTCTGGATCCTTCTAATATACAGTATCTTAAAAGCCTTACATCATATATATCACATGGAAATTAAAAATAAATATAAACAAAGTATTTCCTCAAAGGATGCCATCTTGACGTGGTGTACACTCCATGCTCTGAAAGCATGGGCAAGTCTGAGATTTATGTATCAGATGTTATAATGCGCGTGTGTATGTAACCCACCGAAGCAAAACCCGATTTGTCGTGCATTTCTAAAATCGGCACTAGCCACCAAGTAAGTTGAAAAAACCTTTCTCGAAGGAAAATTAGATTTTTCCAGATTCGTGTTCATTTTTATTTTTATTTTTTGTCCCTCAATGTGTTTTCAAAGCCGAGTTTGATTAATAAATAGTAGATTAATGTTAAACCGTCAAGTTAAATATTCCTGTTAGATTATATGTGGAAGCACAGTTCACTTACCGAGACGAGCCCTCATCTGAATCCTATCGAACATCTATGGAAAGAGCTGAAATATGCAGTCTGGAGAAGGCACCCTTCAAACCTGAGAAAGCTGGAGCAGTTTTCTCAGGAAGAGTGGGCCACACTACCTGTTGACAGGTTCAGAAGTCTCATTGAGAGCTACAGAAATCGTTAGATTGCAGTGATTGCCTATAAAGGTTGTGCAACAAAATATTAGGTTAAGGATCATTTTTGTCAGTGGCATTTTAATTTGTTTTATTATATAAAATATTATGTTGAATCAGAAATCAAAAGCAGTCTGATTTCTATCAAATATGGAATAAACAATGATGGATGGCAATTTCCTTTTGGGAGATTCAAGTTCTTTCAGAGAAAATTGTGGGTTCTTTTTTTTCGTCAAAGGGTACCAACAAATTTGTGTGTGTGTGTGTGTGTGTGTGTGTGTGTGTGTGTGTGTGTGTGTGTGTGTGTGTGTGTGTGTGTGTATATATGTGTGTATGTATATATATATATATATATATATATATATATATATATATATATATATATATATATATATATATATACACACACACACACACACACACACACTAGTGTTGTCATGATACTGGAATTTCTAACTTAGATACAATACCTTGAAAAATATCAATAACACCGGGGAAAATTGACAACATTGAGGGCGTACAATTTTTGGATTTTTATTAAAAAACAAATATAACAAGGCTTTAACATGATAACGAGGTACAACTTTTTTTTTTTCCTTGTCTAGTTGCAGAGAACAGCAGAATGACTCTAGTTAACATTAACAATAATTAAAACTTTTTTACATTAATGAAAACAATATTCTTGAGGTAGTGCACTTTTTCAAAAGCCTCTGAAATTGTCACATGCAAAAGGCACTTAAGTGCAAGTAAAATGAAAAGCAGAGCAATGTTATGCATTTCCAAGTAACAAATTAGTAAAAAAAAAATCTAATGAAAGTGATTACTATTCTTATGCAGACCTGCTCCACAGAGGAGCAGTCCGTCCCGAAGTGAATATAAACCGTCCCACAATCAAAATGTTATTTCTAAATGTTATTCTTTCCCTTTTGTTATTGTCATCTATACTGGTTATTTGCATAAAAACACAATATTCAAATGATGAGGAAATAAATTATTGTATTTTTATCTAAATATTTGCTTTGATGAAAAGAAAAAAAAAAAAAAAATCTTGGCATTAGTATTTTTTAATTATTATCATAAGCTGCTTGGAACTAGTGTTGGGAAGTTAAACAGGGCATAATTCCCCCTCTTGTATCTATTTCAAACAACTGTATTTATACATGTTTCTCACCAAAAACAAAATTTTACAAGAGTACATTTGAACACCATGGTAAGATTCTAATGTACCTTCGCCCATTACTCGTTTTTACTGAATAGAGCTTGAACACATCATAATGAAACTCAATGCAACCTCTAACAGCAAGAGAAGAGACGCTCAGTTGTAGTCAGCCCCTGTAGTGGAAAAAAATGCTATCGCTATCGATGCACAGTTGATCCAATTTGTAATTTTTTAAGTGATAGGCAAATAATAATAATGATGATAAAATCCCCAAATTCCCCTTCTGTCCCCGAAGTGTTCCACGGGAGATCTCTGTTCGTTCCAAACACATTTTCTATTGTCTCTGGGACGCCGTCAGTCAGGGAGCCCTGGACAACACACTTATCAACAGTTTACTGGGCCATCTTGTTAAATGCTTCAGTGATGTTGAAAGGCTTAGGGTCACCAACCTCTCGAAATTCTTTATATAGGTCGGCGTATTGGTCCTTCAGGTGCTTTGCTAAGTTGGTTGTGTTAGCACCTTTAGTTAGCACTGCTCTGTAGCATCACCTGCATATGGACTTGCTTGTGACTTTTGCCTTTCCCTCTTCATCGGCCTCAAATGCAAAGTACAGTGGTACAAAATAACTGCACAAAAAGCACAAAACGCGAGCACAAAACACAAAAGAGATGCTTCCACGGTCAGGTCACCACGTGAAGTGAAGGAATGAGACGTGGGATGCTTGCCGGATTCACTCGCCACACCAACTAGCGGCGGTGTACCTGAAGCTCGCTCCTCCTAACTCACATTTTTGCTCGCAAATCAATACAAAAAATCGACGGAACGACAGCTCGTAACTCGGAAAACTCGTATGTTAGTGCACTCGTAAATCAAGGTACCACTGTACTTCCAAACAGCACTCCTGCTATTTTCCTTGTCAACCCAAACCGGTTGCGAAGGCTCTGCACTTGCCATCTTTAATTAGCTAACAGTGTACAACAAACTGGAGTGAATGAGACGAGTGACGAGAAGGAGACAGTACTGTGAGTGAGTGAGAGGAGGCGGGGCTATGTGGACACACAGAGAAGAGAGAGCGAGAAAGCACAGGTGTTATCGATACTGCGGAAAATTATTATTAAAACAGTTTCAAATACTCAGAATCGATATTTATAAAAAACTATATTTTTAACAACCCTAATATACTCACACACACACGTATATTTACGCATACACACAAATTGTGTGTGTGTGTGTACACACATGTCTATATATATATATATATATATATATATATATATATATATATATATATATAGTAAAAAAAAATGTCTGTGTATATATACACGTGTGTGTGTGTGTGTGTGTGTGTGTGTGTGTGTGTGTGTGTGTGTGTGTGTGTGTGTGTGTGTGTGTGTGTGTGTGTGTGTGTGTGTGTGTGTGTGTGTGTGTGTGTGTGTGTGTGGCGATAGTGGCGCTGCCCCTGCGCTGGCGCTCCAGTCGCCTTCGCACATTTTAGTAATTTTTTCCGTTTTTTATCATAATGTCCACCAAAGAAGCATCGGCAGTTATCTCTTACGGCTGCAATGCACTCGTGGATATAAAAACCTCCCTAAAAGAACAACTTTGGGACTTTTTATTCGCTGAACTAGCGTGCCCGACTGAAATTTTACGCGCC
>NC_137192.1:34688735-34981611 GCF_960531495.2 Zeus faber | reverse complement strand
GGACCTGTATGATGTGTTGTGCGGATTTCAAAACAAACATCCCAATGCGGCTGTGGTGGTGACTGGGGGACTTTAACAGGGCGAACCTTAAAAAAAAATTCTGCCTTATTTCTACCAACACATCACTTGTGCCACCAGGGGAGATAGAACTTTGGACCATTGCTACACACCTTACAAGAACGGATACAAGACTGCTTTTGGGAAATCAGATTACGCCACGATTTCGCTGGTTCCCGTTTACAGGCCTCTGATCGTGCGAGAATTGGTTTTGACGAGGGAAGTGAAGCGGTGGACGCACCAATCCGAGGCTGCGCTTCAGGACGCTCTGACTGACTTAGACTGGGACATGTTCCAATCAAGTTCAAGTGACGTCAGCGACTTTATGGACGTAACGGTGAGCTTCGTGGCTACGTCAGCGGACAGCATCATTCCCATGGTGAAAGTTCAGATATTTCCAAACCAGAAGCCGTGGGTTGATAAATCCATCCGCTGCCCTCTGAATGCTCGCACAGCCGCTTACAACGACTGTCTTGTATCCGGAAATATGGACAATTACAAAGCTGCATCATACAATCTGTGGAGGGCGCTGAAGGACACTAAACGGACGTACAGAGAGACTGTGGAGCTACAGATGGAGCAACGGGACACCAGACGCTTGTGGCAGGGGCTACGGACTATAACAAACTAAAAGAGCAGCTCCCCAGCCACGAGTGTGGACGCCTCCCGAGCCAACGAACTGAACTCCTTTTATGGACGGTTTGAGTCTGGCAACAGCACTGCTAGCTCGCCGGCTAATTGGAGTTACACCGCTGGGGATGAGCGCACACTCTGTGTCTGAGCATGACGTCAGGAAGGCTCTGATGCGGGTGAACACCAGGAAAGCTGCGGGCCCAGATGGCATATCTGGGCGAGTACTGAAGACCTGTGCTAACCAGCTAGACCCGGTGTTCACTACAATATTCATCTCCCTGGATGAATCAGTGGTCCCGTCCTGCTTCAAGAGGTCCACCGTCGTTCCTGTCCCGAAGATCGCCTCTCCTGCCTGCCTGAATGACTACCGTCAGGTGGCCCTCACCTCGGTGGTCATGAAGTGTTTCGAGAGGCTGATTAAGGATTATATCTGCGCCTCACTCCCCCACACCTTGGACCCATTGCAGTTCACGTACCAGCAGAACAGATCCACGGATGACGCGGTTTCCCAGGTACTGCACACCACGCTCACGCACCTGGATGGCCGGAAGGGGCCCTATGTGAGATTGCTGTTCATCGATTATAGTTCAGCTTTCAACGCCATAGTCCCCACCAGACTGGTTGTCAAGCTGAAGGAGCTCGGACTGAATACTCCGCTGTGTGCCTGGATCCTGGACTTCCTCTCAGTCCGGCCCCAGGTGGTTAGGGTGGGGAAGCACATGTCCAGCTCCCTCACTCTGAACAAAGGATCCCCCCCCAGGGCTGCGTCCTCAGCCCCCTACTGTACTCCCTGTACACACATGACTGTGTGGCCAGGTCCAGCTCCAACACCATCATCAAGTTTGCTGACAACACCATTGTGGTGGGCCTGATCACCGACGGCGATTAGAAGGCCTACCGCGAGGAGGTGACTGACCTGTCACTCTGGTGCCAGGACAACAGCCTCCCACTGAACGTCAGCAAAACTAAGGAGCTGATTGTGGACTTCAGGCGTGGATTACAACTGAGGACGCAGACGCCCTTGGTAATTAATGGGACTTCTGTCGACAGGGTGAGCAGCTTCAAGTACCTGGGAGTCCACATCACAGAGGACTTAACATGGACTTTACAAACACCTGCTCTGGTGAGAAAGGCGAGGCAGCGTTTTTACCACCTCAGGCAGCTCAGGGAAATTCCTCAGCCTTTAACAAGTTGATATAGGTCGCCGAGGTCCCCAAAACATGTTTCTGAAGTTTTTTGCTGAAAATTCCACTCAAATTATGCATTCTAGCCATTCTTACATGCATGTATGACCCTCATGTTCTCGACGAGCTGTTTCAGTGGGTGGTGCTTACCTCCTGAGGCCCCTAGTTCTGTTGTATTTAGACTTTGACTTTGTATTTCGTAAACTTTAACTGATTTCACCTTATCAGTACACCAAAATCTGTTCTGAACAAATTTGAGGCAAAAAATAAGCAATGTTGTTTTTGTTTCTTTTAAATCGTAAATGTCAGAAAATATATACATCTACAATAAAAGCACTATCTTCATTGGTTTTGTTTGGCGAAAGTCACAGCAGATCGGATGGAGCAGATGACCATATAAAGAACAAGACAAGCTGACGTCAGCTCGTGCAGAGAGTAGGAAAAAAAACGAGCGGTCCGAGCGGTCAGAAGCCTGAGCGTTTTGTTCACAACAATTACTTTGAGTTAACCTCATTATTTGACACATTGGCCACATCTAATATGAACATCTAATATGTAACATCATATATATGACAGAAAATAGGATAACCATAATAATATTTCATGTTTCATATTATTACTGTGATTACATTTAAATGGGAATTATGGGACATTTTGATTAGATTCAAGGATTACAAAACTCAATACAAAGTGTGTATAGTAGAATGCACCAATCTTGAGGTTTCACACCTTTCTGTGTCTGTATTTCAATGTTGCCTCCAGAGCTCCAGCAGCTCTCTGTCTGTAAAGAGGAGCTTCCCCCTGAGCAGCAGGAGTGGAGCCCCAGTCTGGGCCAGGAGGAGCCAGAGCCTCCACACATTAAAGAGGAAGAGGAGGGACTCTGTGTCGGTCAGGAGGCTGGTATCACCCAGTTCCCCTTCCCTCCTGTCCCTGTGAAGACTGAACATGATGAAGAGTGCGCTCAATGGTCCCAACTTCATCAACCACAACCTCAGTCAGGTAAGTTTTTATTTTTTCTCCTACCAAGCTGTTGACCAGATGAGTGTCTGCAGTTAATAACTTCAACAATTGTTGATTGCCTATTGAATAAAAATAAGCAAAGGAGTAGGACCACTCAGTTGGGCTGATATCCATAATTTTATATTGCAGTGCAGTCCCGCCCAAATATCACGATATTGTCGTCGTTGATGTGGGGTGACGGGGTGTAAGAGAGTGACCGAGAAAGTGTTGCTGTACGCCTGTTCGCTTTTTTGGTATCACTCAATTACATGAAATACATTTACAATAAAACACTGGGTTTGTTCTCTTTAGAGAAACGCTGAACCTTCCCTGATCCCTGATCGCGATGAACGGATCGCTTTATGCCACTCCAACTCCAAAGTTCCGTGTGCGTGCGGGAAGGATCTTCCAGTCACCACATGAACAGTGATGGGGGCCATGGACGCGGGATCGTGGAAATACACTCATCGGCCACAACATTAAAACCATCGCTAATAACACTAATATTGTGTAGCTCCCTCTCTTGCCACCAAAACAGCTGTGACCCTTGGAGGCATGGACGCCACAAGACCTATCTGGCACCAAGACTTCAGCAGCAGATCCTTTAAGTCCTGGAAGTTGTGAGGCAGGGCCCCCATGTAACCCCACTGTAACTTGGTGCAGCCAGAACAACCTGGAGCTCAACGCTGTGAAGACAGTGGAGATGGTTGTGGACTTCAGGAAGAACGCAGCCCCACTCACCTCCATAACCCTGTGTGACTCCCCAGTTGACACTGTGGAGTCCTGCCACTTCCTGGGAACCATCATCTCCCAGGACCTCACGTGGGAGCTGAACATCAGCCCCATCGCCAAGAAAGCCCAGCAGAGGACCTACTTCCTGCGGCAGCTGAGGAAGTTCAACCTGCCAGAGACGATGATAGTGCACTTCTCCATCTCCATCATTGAGTCCGTTCTCACCTCCTCCATCACCATCTGGAACGCTATTGTAACCACCAAGGACAAAAGCACACTGCAGCGTGTCTTTTGCTCTGCTGAGAAGGTGATTGGCTGCAATTTGCCATCTCCTATGCCAAGACCTGTACGCCTCCAGGATGCTGAGGCATGCAGGTAAAATGGCGGCTGACCCCTTCCACCCCAGACACAAACTGTTTGAAACACTTCCCTCTGGCAGGAGGCTGCTGTACAATAAGGCCAAAACCTCTCACCACGAGAACACTTTCTTCCCATCAGCAACTGGTCTCATAAACAAGGCCCGGGATCCCACAAACGGACCATCAACCCCCCCATAGAAACTACACGGACCTGTACGCCTTGAATTGAATGGGTATATCATTGCGTTACATTAACGCACATTCCTCATTCTTCTGGACTATTATCGGTGCACATTGAACATACTGTTATACTTGATACTGAACATTTGCACATTCCTGCACAAACTGTACAGCTTTATTAAGAAATCAAAAAAGCCTTATTTTACATATTCTTATATATTTACAGGTTGTTTTCCTATTGTTCTATTTTACATTTATTTTTCCTGTATATATATAAACTGATGTGGCAATAAAGAGTATTCTGATAAGAAGGACACCATGGGGTCCGTGGGGCAGGTGCTTGGGCACCAGCCCCCCCCCCGCACGTCTTGTTGCTCAATAGCGGTGCGCGCCAGCTCCCCTGCCTGTCCCTTTATTTTAGATATATTTATTAGTTTGTTTCCTACATGTATGAAACAACTTTTTTAAACACAACTGGTTCAAGGGACTGTCCTGTTCCGTACTGTTCCAAAAAAAAGAAAAAAAACATTTGTCCCAGTCGCCAAAAAGAAAACTCAGTCCCAGTCCCCTCCTGCCCCTGATGGGACAGTGAGGATGCAGACGCACGTCTCCCGTTGCTTTAGGACTAAATTTAGTAAATACTGTAAATACTTTACTACCAAATTATAAATCCTGCACTTCTGGAACTGGTACGTTCTCTGCGTGTGTGACCCCCCCCCCCCCACCCCCGATAAAATTGTATATTGCCGATCGCTGCCGCCAGCAATCGCAATTGGAATTGGAATCACTAAAGCCTATCGGACTCAGCTCTGCTATTCCTGAGAAAAAATAATGATGAGCTACATATTTAACTAATAAAATATGTGGAGGGGACATTTAAACATTTATAACAAAATAAAACAATTAGGCTACACTCAGCTCTGTAGACAAGTGCCAAAAGAAATGGACACGCATCATGTCCAGTAACACCAGCATGTCCACATAAGAAGGGAGAAGGGGAGCGCAAAGCCAATTCACAATTTACCCGCAGCAGAGAAATCCCTCTCTGTTGGCAAGGCTGTAGCGGGGATGCACAGGTAGCCTTTAGCCAAGCGGGATATGTTCTGGTACCTGTTCTCATTCAATATTCACCACAGAACTGGGTCTTGTGTGGGCGAGGAGCAGTCATTGCCAATGTTCCCGCTCCAGTTCTGAATGTACAGATGAGGTCCTCTCCACAAAATATTAGTCCCTGAAGAAGGAAACCATAGCATCTGCGTGTTTTGCTCTTTTTTCAGGCTGCTTAGCTGTGAGATCTGGATCCTCCTCATCAGTTGCAACCGAGGCCGGGAGATTTGACGGCAGAGTACAATCTCTTTTGTTCATAGCTTCTCTTACAGCGTTGGTGGTGAACTTAAGGTACTTATGCCGCAAATCCCAAAAATGATTCGACCAGTGCCGCCCTCTAACAGAATATTGCTAACATTGTCATGGCTGCCACTTTGTTACGTATGCCCTGCTTTTTAAAGCAGCACAGAAACCTCACTGTTCGAAACCATTTATTTTTCTATGCTGACTTTAGTACACAGTCTGTTTTGCCAACTCACAATTTAATTGAATAGTTTCAAGGACCGTTTTCCGGCAGAGAACCATGGCCACAGACTTGGAGGTGCTGACTCTCATTCCGACCACTTCACACTCGGCTGCAAACCGTCCCAGTGCGTGCTGGAGGTCACGGTCTGATGAAGCCAACAAAACCACATCATCTGCAAAAAGCAGAGATGCAATTCTGAGGTTCCCGAACCGGACACTCTCCTCACCTCGGCTGCGCCTTGAGATCCTGTCCATGAATATCACAAACAAAATCGGGGACAAGGGGCAACCTTGACGGAGTCCAACACCCACTGAGAACATGTTTGACTTTGTGCCGAGAATGGGAAAACAGCTTTCACTTTGGTTGTACAAGGCCCGGATGGCTCGTATCAACGGCCCCTGTACCCCATACTGCCTCAGTACCCCCCACAGGATCCCCCGAGGGACACGGTCGAAAGCCTTCTCCAGGTCCACAAAACACATGTAGACTGGATAGGCAAACTCCCACGATCCCCCCAGCAACCCTGCAAGGGTAATGAGCTGGTCCATTGTTCCACGTCCAGGACGGAATCCGCATTGCTCCTCCTGAATTTGAGCGTTAAAGTCTCCCAGTAGAACTAAAGAGTCCCTAGGAGGAGCCCCTTCCAGGACGCCACCCTGAGACTCCAAGAAGGCTGAATACTCACACACAGTCAGAGCTTTCCCCCTAGCAACTTGTAGTCGCATAGAGGCGACCCCCTTGTTCACTGGGGAGAACTGCAACACAGCGGCACTCAGCCAGGGGCTCGTGAGTATCCCCACACTCGCACGGCGCCTCTCACCCTGGGCAACTCCGGAAAAGGAGAGAGTCCAGCCCCTCTCCAGGAGTTTGGTTCCAGAGCCAGTGCTGTGCGTAGAAGTGAGCCCCGGTTTCCCTATTCCGGGCGAGGTACCATGGTACCTCGCCTTGCCTTGATTGTCGTTGCATTAGGGTCCTTTGAATCGCTCTTTGTCTGGTCCCTCCTCTGGGACCAATCTGCCTTGGGAGACCCTACCAGTGGTTAATGCCCCTGATAACACGGGTCACAGGGACACACGGACCCCACTACCGCGGTAAGGTGGCGATTCCTCGGGGAGAGTCAGCACCTCCAAGTCTGAGGCCATGGTTCTCTGCTGGAAAACGGTGGATTGCTCCCTCCAGGTTGGGAGTGAGTTGCTGCCCCAAGTGAAGGAGTTCAAGTATCTCGGGATCTTGTTCACGAGTGAGGGAAAAATGTAGTGTGAGATTTACAGACGGATCGGTGCGGCATCAGCAGTGAGGTGTGCGTTGTACCGGACTGTTGTGGTGAAAAGGGAGCTGAGCCGGAAGGCAAAGCTCTCAATTTACCAGTCCATCTACGTCCCAACCCTCACCTATAGTCATGAGCTTTGGGTAGTGACCGAAAGAAAGAGATCGCGAATACAAGCGGCCAAAATGAGTTTCCTCCGTAGGGTGGTCTCAGCCTTAGAGATGGGCTGAGGAGTTCGGACATCCGGAAGGAGCTCGGAGTAGAGCTGCTGCTCCTTCGCGTCGAAAGGAGCCAGTTGAGGTGGTTCGGCATCTGATCAGGATGCCTCCTGGGCGCCTTCCCTTGGAGGTTTTCCGGGCACGCCCAACTGGTAGGAGAGCACGGGGTAGACCCAGAACACGCTGGAGGGATTATATATCCCAGCTGGCCTGGGAACACCTCGGGGTCCCCAGGGAGGAACTGGAAAACGTTTCTGGGGAGAAGGGGACCTGGAGCTCCTTGCTCAGCCTGCTGCCACCGCAACCCGGCCCCGAATAAGCAGTGGGGTCCCCCAAGGTTCAGTTCTTGGTCCACGTTTATTCTCTCTGTAATTGCTTGGATAGGGGTTGTATAATATTCCGTTTTAGTGTCTCCGTGCTATGCCGATGACGCACAACTGCACCTATTTGTCAACCCCAATAATCCCAGAATTCTGGTACCATAACTCAATGGTTGTGGTATAAAAATGTCTTAAATTGTCCTTTCTATCTCCTCCACCATTCTGACCACAGGAGTCGTGTTCAAAAATATTTCCACAAGGGCGGTCTTCCCTCTCTAAAATGTTGTATATCTCTTCAAGTTAATGTCAGATATCATCTAATTTCACATTATTAATGTCAATAGGTTGGGTTATATTCTCTGTTGGTCAAATAGTTTGCTTTGTGGTTGCAGTTTTAACTACATTACTCCTTATTCACAACTACTTGTTGTGGACTATTTTTCTTAGCGGAGCTTTGCAGTGACCCAGTGCAACGCTGCGCTAGGTATTCTCGCAGAGTTTCCCTTAGAAAAAATTGGTGCCGGTCACCATGTCCTGGGAGATTCCAATGTCCCGGACAAATGGTAAGGATTCCAGTCAAATATTATCTGTATTTCTTAGGCTTAAGAACAATTGATAGGCAGGCTATATAAATAATGAAATCATTACGGCATGTAGATGTATAATATTTTTCATTGAATATTAAAAATAAAATGAGTCCTGTCAGTAAAGGGCGTTTTAGAAATAAATAAATAAATATTGCGAATATTATTACTACTTGAAATCAAATTATTTCCATTCCTGAACAATAAGTAGCAGGTGCAACCGCTTTAATGAACATTTCAAGATTTTTAAATGAAATTTAGATAGAATCAAAAACAAAATAAATATGGTAAGTAGGTCAACATAAATATAAAAGTTTGAGGTGTTTTCCGTCCTCGCCGGGACGTCCCGTTGCTTTATTTCACAACTTGGTTATTTCCTGTCTTTGGGTCTGAACTTATATATCCCAAAAAACGCCAAACTATGGAAGTATGTGTCACAACAATACATCATCTTTCTGCTTCTTTGAGTTCTGGGCGTTTGCTCCGTGTGTACTGTCTACGAGCGCAACCTGTCTATGAGGGAGAAGCGGGGCTTATGTCTATATCTACAAATGTGATTGGTTAGAGATGAAAGCTTGCCTTTAGATCGTCCAAACTGATTGGCTTTCCGTTGCAACTTGCCAAACATGGAAAGGAACAGATCTGCAGATTTTATTTTATCTAAATGATTAAGTCTATTTTATTTTGACATTGAGGGGAAAAAATACTATTAGCATTTTATCACCCAGCACTAATTCAAATTGTGCTTAGAGGGAAATATTTTCACCTGACATTATGACTGGAGAGATTTAAATATGTCGGACTTCCAACAGATTTTCCCTCACAAAAACCGGCAATTACGTGGCATGGTGGCGCAGTGCATTGCACTGCTGCCTCACAGCAAGAAGGTCCTGGGTTCGATTCCCGTCTGGGGCACTGTTGGCACCGTGCTCTGGGCGGGTTATCTCCCAAACAGGAGCCTTTCTGTGTGGAGTTTGCATGTTCTCCCCGTGCCCACATGGGGTTTCCTCCACCTAACATCAGTAAGGACCCCCCTCAAAAACATGCACCCATCATCGTCTGACCAGCGATGGACACTTGGTACCAGGTCCCCGAGCGCGTCAACGTATGCTGCCCACTGCTCCTGGCTGCCCCCCGGAGGAAGGACAAGCCAGGATGGGTTAAATGCAGAGGCTTCTTTTCACCGGCCACCATCTAAAGTGTGTGCATGTGTTGTAGTGTGGTGTGTTGTGGGATAATTAAAGATTCTTCTTCTTCTGATAATGGAAATGCTGTATACTAGTAATGGAACTAGGCATACTAGTTATGAAATCGTTTCAATTCAATTAGTGGAAAGTCTCAAAGTGCAGCCAGCCGGTCATTATCACAAATTAACCCATTTTCCAGTCATCAGCCTTTACTCAACATACTCTGTGACTTGTTTTGTAATGCACTTTTGTCTTTCTTTCCCTCTCCTCTCTTAGGTTATCACAGAAAATGTCATCCTATGAACAGAGGAAAGAAACTCTATGCCTGTGACCAGTGTGGGAGGAGCTGTATATCAAGGGCCAATTTAAAAGTACATCAGCGTAGTCACACAGGAGAGAAACCATACCCCTGTGAACAGTGTGGGAAACGATTCAGTCTGTTAGGAAATCTCAAACAACACCATCGTACGCACACAGGAGAGAAACCGTTCCCATGTGAACAATGTGGGAAGAGATTTTCATCAAGTGGCGAGTTAAAACGACATCAGCATACCCACACAGAAGATAAACCTTACCGCTGCCAACAGTGTGTGAGGAGCTTTTCGACAAGGGTGCAAGTAAAAATACATGAGCGTATTCATACAGGAGAGAAACCGTATGCCTGTGAGCAGTGTGAGAAAAGATTCCGGCAATTAAGCGTGTTCAAAAAGCATTGTTTTACACACACAGGAGAGAAACCTTACTCCTGTGAACAGTGTGGGAAGAGGTTCAATGATTTAGGATGTCTCAAACAACATAAGCGTACACACACAGGAGAGAAACCTCACTGCTGTGAACATTGCGGGAAAAGATTCATTCGGTTAAGCCATCTCAAACAACATATGTTTACACACAAAGGAGTGAAACCATACCCCTGTCAAGAGTGTGCAAAGGGCTTTGCAACAAGGAGTGATTTAAAAGTACATCAACGGATTCACACAAGAGTAAAACCTCACTGCTGTGAACAGTGTGGAAAGAACTTTAGAACAAGTAGTGCTTTAATAGTACATCAGCGTATTCACACAGGTGAGAAACCTTACTGCTGTGAACAGTGTGCGAAGAGCTTTATGTCAAAGGAATATTTAAAACGACATCAGCATACGCACACACAATAAAAACCTTACCCCTGTGAATATTGCAGGGAAACAATTTTGTCACTTCAATAATATCAAAACACCGATTTCATACTGGAATGAGACCATATGACTGAACATTGTGGGAAGAGCTTTGTTCTAAAAGTCATCTCAATAGACATCATATTAGTCACTAGTGAGAGAGACTGCACCACTGTGTAGAATGTTGGCGCCTGAACTACTGGTACCAGATGAGAGAGACCAATCCTCTCCCCGGGGCGCTGCACAGAGCACCTTTTACATCATGGACCCATTAGAGAAACTTCCCAAAGAGGATGTGGAATGTTAAAATTGGATAACAGGACGGTATGACATAAGTTCTTCATTTTTCCTTTTGTTTTGTTTTTTTCCCCACATACTCCAGAGAGCATTGTCTCTCTGTTCTCCCCGTGTGAAGTGCAAAGTGTCAACTCAAAGTACATCAGTGTAGTCACACAGGAGACAGATGGTACCACTGTCCAAGAGTTCCACCAGGTCATCACAGCTGCAGGAACATCATTTCATCCAAACTGACAATTAAACCCTGCCTTGTGTTCTTTGTGCTGTTGAATATTAGTTCCATCCTAAGATTGAAGTTATTTTACAATGTAATCCTTCCGTAGAAGGTAAAAGCTGTTGTGTGTTGATATGATTGTAACATGAACACTAGAGCTCCAAGTGTCACAGAGAGGGGTCAGCTGAGGTGCTGTCACCAGAGGATTAGTTTACAACTCTTCTCTTTTTGCTCCTGCTCTGCTTTGTGTTTTCCTTCAAAGAAACATTTGTTCAATCCTTCACTGCCTACAGCCTTAAATAGTTTGGGCTTTCAACAAAATGGCAGACACTCTGAACACATCCATTTTAATCATAGAAAATATTATTACTTTTTGTGAAGTGTAATTGAAAATTCTTGATTGGTTAATTCCTATTTTGTCTTTGTAAATCAATGTTGTTCTAATACTTGAATATTGTCTGAACATTTTTAAACATTCCTTAAGCCCTTGTAGTAGACCCAGAAATCATGCTGAACCTACCATCTCTCTTGTGTTCCTGTCTGCAAGGAGGCTGAGGACATGCAGTCTGAATGGACTGTTCAATTCCACCATGGAAGCAGCTGCTAAGAGCTGTGGCCATTTGGTGCTTATACGACTGGAGTGAGTTGTTTTTGCGTCCTCTGCATCAAGTCAAATCGGTTTGCTGTGGGTGTGGACGAGGTGCTCCAGCAAGGGTGCACTTCGTCTCCTATTCTGTTTGTAATTTGAGATCGAAATATGAAGCCATGGTTTTTTGCCTGGAAAAAGGAGGCTGGTCCCCTCTAGGTTGGGAGAACAGTGACCCAAGTGGGGGAGTTTAGTTATCTCTGGGTTGTATTTTCAAGTAAGGATTGGAGCAGTGGTTCTCAAACTATTTTTAGTAGGGCACACCCTCTAAGATATTTTTTTCAGCTGCGATCCCCCTTCACTGGCATTGGGAGAAAATAAAATAAAATGAACATAAATTATATACTTTATGTGCGTCTGTGATTTTTTTTTTCTTTTTTATGTTATATATATATATATAATAGAGCCAACACTTTTTTTTTGGAGTACACTCTCCACTACCCCAAAGTAACCCCATTTAAGAAACACTGGTTTAGAGGAAGTGTGAGACAGACAGACAGACAGATAAGTGGCAAGAGGATGGATGGATCAACAGATGCAGGCAGGATATACAACAGAGGGTATTTGTATTCCATTGCACCAACCCCCCTTTTCAGACGAAAGCCTTACCATCTTTGATCAACTAAACGGCTAATCAGTAGTGCTTCTTTCAGAGGATGATAATGAAGTAAAACACATAAACAATAGATTGACAAAACAACACAAATCAACAAAAAAGCCATACGGGGCGAGCAAGAAGCAAGAAAAATGAATATGTCCATTAAATCATTTCAGAGCACCAGAGAAAACCCTTTTGAACATGGGGATAACTTGCAAAATACAAACAGGAAAAATAAAAAGTTCCCCAGTCAGGCTTAAAGCCAGGACGCCCTTGATGCGAGGCAACAGTATCCAACTGCTAAGCCGCCATGTTGGTACAACTGTGAAACAGAATGAGAATCAAAATAGTCTTTATTGCCAAGTAGGTTTACACGTACATGGAATTTGTCTTGGTGTTCGGTGCATACATTAAACATAAATGTAAAACAATAAGTAAAATATATAAGAATATGTGACCCACGATTTTCAAAACCGAGTTTGATTTATAAATAGTAGAAAAATGTTAAACCATCGAGTTAAATATTCCCGTTAGATTACATGGGGAAACACAGTTCACTCACCGAGACGCTGAACAACGCCGATCAATCGTTTCCTTTAATGCAACCGTCCAGGTGAAGATCATTCCTCCATTATCCATGTGATGGGAAGTCACAATGTGAAACTGTTTTGATAAGAGTTAAACCTTTAAATCGTACTACTTTTACACACACACGGAGACATCATTGTGGAGGGGGTGTGTACAAACGTGTACCATCGAAGAAAAAATGCTGATGTCACTTCCGTAAATAAGCCAAGGATCTGGTTTCACTTGTCTATGAAAACTTTTGTCTCCGTGTTGTTATGGAATACGAAAGTGGGTGGAAGAAGATCTAAATCATATCGTGGACCTTAATCGGACCAGTGTGATAGATATTTAATTTTCCACGATGATAGTCAGTTCTCCAACAGCAATGCTGAGAACGACAGCACTGCTGAATCTGATATGATCCCGTATTTGGAGAACATTTCAAACAGCGGATTTCAACCTGAATGTGACGATGAAACTGAACCGTATTGAGACCGACAATACGCCCATTGTTGTTACAACGGAAGAAGTTGATGACCTGATGAAGTCCATTGAGGTTGGTGATTGGCAGATTATGAACGAGTAGTAATGCACAAGATTCTCAAGCTTACCTGCAAATGCAGCCAGGGGCCAAAAGAAAGTGAAAATAATAACATAAATAATTATTGAAAATATTATTGATAGGCTCTACATTTTGTTGTGTTGTCTGTACTTTTAAACTCCTTAATAATTCCACTTTTATTAAACGTGTATTCTTACTGTTAAATAAAATATTTTTTTAAATCACAAATTGTTTGTGACACCTTGTTTGGAAGCTCTGATTCTTCACTTTCAAATGATGCAAAAAAACAAAAGTTGAAAGCCGCCAAATGACCCTAAAGTATGTGGTGGGTCACATACGTCAAATAAGGCTGTTGTTTTTTGTTTTTTTAATAAAGCTGTACAGTTTGTGCAGGAATTTGCAAATGTTTTGTCTTAAGTGTAACAGTATATGCAATGTTCACGGATAAGAGTCCAGAAGAATGAGGAATGTGCGTTAATGTAACGCATTGACATACCCATTCGATTTAGGGCGTACAGGACCGTGTAGTGTCTATGGGGGGGTGATGGTCCATTTCAGTGGGGGGTCCCGGGCCTTGTTGATGAGGCCAGTTGCAGACGGGAAGAAGATTCGGCAGTAAATATCATGGTAACAACGGAAAATAAAGCAGCAGTTGAGGACTATAGAGCTCCGGTAGTTAACGTCACACAATCCCAGCATACATCTGTGGAAAGGTGAAATGATGTTACATACCTAAACAAAAGTATGTTGTGCTCTTACCAACGTTTCAGTAACGTCATAATGTATGTTGTGGGCCATATAGATATATCTTGTCATTAAGGGCATTGTTTAACTGAAATAACTTTGATTAAATGTAAATAAAACAACTATGTACAGCTTTATGACTTTAAATTTAACAAATTATTTGGCCATTTAAAAATACCCTCACTTCACAGGGAAACACAAAAACACATTTTTCACACAATCCACAGACACACAATTACCATAAGACATGGGCAACACTGGAAATAATTTTACATTTATAAAGCGGAGTCCATAAATGTATTGAAATAGGGAGATTATATACTTTTTAATAGTTGAAAACAAACATTTCTTTATAACAACAAAACAATGTCAAGTGACATTATGTCTACTTACTGTACCCTTCCAGTAATGACAGTTTAGTTTTTAGGCATTATACTCCACAGCCGAATAATCAGAACTAAGGCCCATAAAGTAGGGACAGCGGTCCATTGGTTCATTTTCTATACTGACACAGGGATGGCCTGATGACATCTCCTACTAGGCCCCTACCCTCCCCCTCTGTGCGATGTTTCTCGTGTCAGATGCCTCTCGCGCCTGTTTCGTGGCTATGGGCTCTACCGCCCGATCAGAGGGGTTTTCAACTGGGAGCCTAAAATATTTGGAAGAATTAGTAGATTTTGTCAACGTGACTTTTACTTTAGTATTTTGCGATTCCTTCATTCAGTCTGGTTCCACTGCTTCTCTGCCCCAGTAGCTGGATCGACAGCAGCATGATGGTTCAGTGATTAGCACTGTTGCCTCTCAGCAAGAAGGTCCGGGGTTCGAACACTGGCCGTCTCAGCAGGTCCTTTCTGTGTGGAGATTGTGTGGGTTTCCACCGTAAGCTCCAGTTTCTTCCCACCATCAAAGAAATGTATGTTAGGGGTTAATGTTGTTGTGCATCAAATCTGAGTCTCAAGATTGTCTCACATAAGCTGCGTTTCCACCCAAAGTACACAGAGCTTTTAGCCTCAGGAACTTAAAAGTTCCTTCAGCCTGTTTGCATTTTCACCGCCATCTAAAGAGCCATGAAGATAATGCAAATGTGTCTGCTGACGTATGCAAAACTATACAACAAACTGCTCCAGTCCAGTAGTAAACATAAACAACAAGAATAAAATGGATTAAGAAACACAACCAAAGTGATAAAGTGGAATATCACATTGCTTGTATTTCTTTATTATTTTATTATTCTGTCCTTGTATCTACTGTGAAAACAAATATTCACTCCCACAATCAGGATTTTATTATCAAGTTTGAAACATATTGAAAAATATGGGTTCACACACGAGGAATCGAACCTTGGACTACTCTCTAGGAGGGCCAAATCTTAATACAGTATATGCACCGCAAATCTGTGTTTATATATTTTATTTACACACACGCCACACACACACACACACACACACACACACATACGCTTTTTTTTTATTTCTATTTTTTATTCTCAAAATACGGAAAACAGGTTGTTTTCCAAAAGTACTGCCCTCAAGCAGTGACTTTTTGGTTCCTGGGGCTTTGCCCCCAGAACTTAATTTAGACCTTGGTTCCTGTGGTTCCTAGTTCCTGGGGAAAGTTCCTGCGGTGGAAACATGGCTTACTGTATGTGTGTGTGTAAAGTGACCTTGGGTCCCTTTAAAGGCACTATATAAATGAAAGCCATTATTATTATCAAAATCTTAGATATTGTACCGATCAGGGAAGATTGTAGAAAAAGCTTTGAGTAAGCTTAAAGATTGTATCGATCTAGAGGATCGTTGAAGAAGCTTTGTTAAACTCAGAAATCCCCCCTCAGCATATCGCCAGCTGTGTGCTGCGCAGGCTAGGAAGGGCAGTGGATGAAGTGACCAATTTTGCATTGATCAAGAGAATCATGGTTTTTGTTTGCTTATTTATTTATTTATTTTTTTATGTAATTCAATAATAAAGTCGACATTATTGAACACATAATTATTATAGCGTTGAGGGGAAGAAAGCCTAATAGTATTTTTGCTCCCTCCTAGCAAAAGCGTTGATGGTAGGTGAGGAACTTCTGGTGTTGTAAAAATAAAATAAAATAAATTAATAACTAAAGTAAATTGATATTAATAAATAAAGCCACCTGTTGGTCGTGCAGTGTATTGGAACACAGGTTTTGAAACACTCATGGGATTTTGAAAAATATATATAAATAAATAAATAGAAAAATGCATATATATGTATATAAACATGTCTTTTTTTAAATTAAATGTTTTGGTACTGATAATCCAGCTATGCGACTTACTTTCTAACTAGTTTTAGTAAGTTTTGAATAGTTAGGGAGAGGACAGGATTCAAGGGCCTGGGTGACTCTATTTTCAGTGTTACACATGAATCCTGGGTGATCTAATTGATGCCTGGAGCGTGTGACCAACTGGCCGATGGATCACTCTGGAGCACGTATGGATGAGATGAGTTCGGAGAGATTCTATCAGTGTCTTGGGGTATATTTAGCTACTTGGCTGATAAAAATCCCCATGATAAGCGTGGTATGTGTGTTGTAAATAACATGTCAAACTAGTTTCACACATGGAACCTCGGTGTTAAAGTAGCATTATGATCTAAATATCTTATAGGATAGCTGGAAAGGATACTGTAAGGCTTTAGTAATTTTAGTAAAATATTGGTACAGCAGAGGAAGCTGCAGGAATGAGTGATTTAACGAATAGTCAAATGGTGCACTATGTGATTATGGTTTTACTCGTGGTGTTTAGCAGACTAAATTAAAGTCTTATTGAATTGCCAGTTAACAACAGTAGTAAGAAACAAACAGTCTTTATTTGTCATGCAACACACCACACTACAACACATGCTTGCACACATACGCTTTGATGGTGGCCGGTGAAATGGATCCTCTGCTTTTGACCCATCCTGGCTTGTCCTTCCTCTGGGGGCACAGCCAGGAGCAGTGGGCAGCATATGTGGATGTGCCCGGGGACAAGTGTCCATCGCTGGTCAGATGATGGGTACATGTTTTTGGTGGGGGTCCTTACTGACGTGAGGTGGAGGAAACCCCATGTGAGCACGGGGAGAACATGCAAACTCCACACAGAAAGGCTCCTGTTTGGGAGATAAAAGGCCGGAGCACGTTGCCAACAGCACCCCAGGCGGGAATGGAACCCAGGACCTTATTGCTATGAGGCAGCAGTGTAATGCACTGCACCACCGTGCCACACACTGTGCAGCCGTGCCAGTTTGGACTATTGGATTGTGTCTAGATAAATGATTGTGATGTTGATATAGTGTATATATATATATATATATATATATATATATATATATATATATATATATATATCATAGTGTGTGGTGAGTTGTAGCAGATATTAAGTTGCTGGAAAAAAGTGTCTGTTGGTTCATTAATGTGACTTTGGTGAAGATGAGGAGTATGGTGAGTTTTTGTTTTCGAACTATAGTTTGTGCTTTGTCAATAGATTTTATCACAAAGCATTCCAATGATAAAACCTAACTGATCAATATAAATTGGGAAAAATTGCAAAATATATTTTTAAGATGTCGCAGAGAGCAGATATGATGCATAGTAGCAGCAGAAATGCATTAGTTTTTGGTTTATAAAGTTTGAGTTATTCTTTTTAGATTTACTTAATTTTTTTCCTTTTTGTGTTCTAAGATAATCCTTTATCTATCCCACAGAGGGGTAGTCTGCAGTGTTACAGCAGTAACGAGTTGGCACAATGGCACAAAGCATTAGTAAATTTGTAATTCTAAATTAAAGGAAATGATAAATAGGTAAATGGTATAGATTAAACACTAAACATTAAATATTCATATTGCATGAGTGAATTGTCAGTTTTGGTGTGATATACAATAGTGTTTGAGTGTATCAAATCCTTACCGGTTCCTTTTTTTTCCCTGTAAGGCTGGTGATTGTTTAAGTATTATCGAACAGCATTATTATTATTTTCTAATTTTTTCTCTAGAAGTAATTTCGATTTGACATTGAATACGATAGCTGTTGATATACAGTTTAAAACTAGCAGGTAGTTAAACAAGTGGAATAAGTGTTTCTTTTTGTACACAAGAGAGGTAATGGATTGTGTACGTTCACTTACTAAAAATTGAAACACCAAAATAAATGTGAAATACGTTGGCCATTTCAATGGCTTTTTATTTGGGCATTCAAAAAATTTTAAGTTTGCAATTGAAAATATCTTGTGGATCGATTAATGTTGTAATTGTGTATTGATGGATTAACCAATGCATCTATTCAGTGTTTTATTTCTGCAGTTTTAAGCAGGAATCCACTGGCTGCAGTTTTTGACCAGTGTAGATGTGACTGCGTGTGATTGGGATCGATCGAAGAGAATTGCTCTACAATTGAGTAAGGCCATAACATGCCCAATATTCAAAGGTTCTTGTAAATGATTGATATTATTGCAATTTGTATTTAACTGATTTGCAAATTTGATTATTTAATAGGTTCAATTGGAATTATTGTGAGATGAAACGCATGCAAGCTCCATCGTTAGCAAATATTATAGCTTCAGATATTATCGAGTGGCCTATAGTACCTGAATCATTTTGTTAATTCTTATTTAAATATGACATTCTCCAAAATGTACCTAGTTGTTGAAGCAATGTTCAGAAGCTGAGTTATTGATTACTGTATTATCACTCAGGGACACTGTTGTCAGAGAATCCTGGAGTGATTCTCTGACAACAGCGTCTCTTTCACCTTCTGATAATGTCTGAGAACCAATACATTAAGCCCCCCAGGGCATTTCACACAGGCCCAAAGGACATTCCTATTTTCCTGATATCCTGCTGAAAGACAGGCCCACTCCTGCATTTCCCAGAAGGTCTGTGAAGACCTTGTGTTCAGAGATCCAGTTTGGCCAACATCAGGCTGAATAACTTGGGACATTTTCTGGACAATGAACAAAGTTCCGTTATGAAATGCAAGCGTTGACTCCTGCTGATCCTCCCCTCCACCAACGAACATGAAGTGTTTAGCCTCCAAGTCCAGCGAATGCACGATTGAAAAAGGTGTTGTGCACAATTGAGGAACCTAATCAACTGTTGTTACGTAGCACCACCTTGCAGTATTTATTGTTACACTAATGTTGTTGTTACACTAATCTCTGTCGCAATGTAGCTTGAATGTTATTCTCCCTTGTAAGTCGCTTTGGATAAAAGCGTCTGCTAAATGACTAAATGTAAATGTAAATGTAAATGTTATGCTCCTTTGGACCTGCATTCGGTGATGTCACTACATCAGACAAAACATCAAATTGAATGACTGCAATAGGAATTTTCTACTCCAACTAAGAGCTGTTGTATTACTGACCTGGAATGAATGCTTCTGTGTGTTCTCAGCCATTGTTTTATCAATCAGTCTATCCTGATAGAACACAGATTATTAAATGTTTCTTAGAAAAACGATGTTCTAGTAAGAATATTTGCGAATTTAAATTGAATAATTTTCAAAAATTATAGTAAAAGGGTCATATAGTTGGTAAATTAAATTATTTAGTAGAAACAGAATTAGGCACGGATTATAGATGCAAGTGATTGCTTCATTGATTTGCAAATATGTTAATAATAACCCTTCTAGATTTTAGATTGTCTCAATTTGAATGCTGGCAATGTTATTGTCATTATATATATACATTTTTTTTTTCAATAAAGGTGTTTTCTTGATTGGAAATGCGAAATAACCTCTCAATCTTTCTCTTATCAGACTGCAGAATGATGTGATTTATAGTTGAATACAAGATGGCCAGAAGGTAAGACTAGCAGTTCAACGTGAGATAATGGATAGTTGATCAAATATTACTGATCAAAGCCAGTTAGGCTTCTATAACATTGATGACTGATGAGATCTCAGGCTTATTGTTTTCAGTTATTAATTGTACCTTTAAGGGTATAAGTGAGAATTATATAAAAAAAACGGGGAATATAGTATTGAACGCTAAATTTTAAAATATTTTAGTATGTAAATCACATTTTTCCTTATCCTCTCTTGTTGCTTAGCTCATTGTTGAAGTTATGTCGAGCCTCCGGTAATTTTTCTTCTACCACATTACAGAAATTTATTTAGACTGATTTCGATTTTAATAATGGCAGCACACTAATTTAAATATTGATGGTTAATTGATCTGCTTGTGTTGTTGATTCACAGGACTTCCTAAAATACTTAGAACAACATGATCACAGTTTCTTTTTTCCCTTATAACTCCAGCCAGCACATAAGAATGTTCGTTATTTGAGTCATGACATTTATTTTATTAAATCAATGTTCTCCTCAGGGTCGCACGCTGGCATGGCTTTTCTTGGCTGTTGTGGTTATTGTTGTTTTCAGATCATGGAATGAGGCAATGCTTGCCAAGCCATTAGATTGGAGAACATTTTGTTGCTTTTCAAACAAGCTTTTGCACCTGCTCCATGTTGGGTTTGCTGGATTACTTGAACTGTGGACGAGGGAGATTGGTTTATGGTGTGTTGTTGCAATCTCATGGAAATAAATTACATCTTGTTGCATACTATGCTCGGAAACTTGGTATCAAGGTTACTGGGTTGATAATATGCTGTAGCCTTTATCTTGCTATGTAGCAAACTGGCTAATTTCTCTCAGGCAACACCTCTCCATCATCAACATGTGCAACTTTCACTTCCTTACTCCAACTTCTCTTCCTCTCTCTTATGGAGATTCACATCGCCCCGCCCCGCCCCGATCTTGCGACTGTATCTCTTGAAGCGTTCAACTACAATGATTTAAACTCACGAGTACTGTACTTACTGTACTTGTTCTTCTTCTTGTCGTGTCCACAAAACAGTCAATTACTGAACACATTGCTGTCCCTTCTCATTAAACTCTGCTAAGTTCAAGTTCAAGTAGTTCAAGTTCAAGAGATTATTTGTCACATACATACACATACGGTCGTACATATATGCAGTGAAATGTCATGACACCGGTGATAACACACAAGCTCTATAAGCTCGAAAAATACTCAAATGTGCGTAATCGACACGAAGTCCAATGCTGTGCAGGGCTGTTCCAGCAGGGGACATATCAGGAGGTGCTCCATGGTCTGTGGTCCAGTGCCACAGTCACACACAGCGTCCCCGTCATTCAGGTGTCCCCATTTGGCAAGAGTGGCTTTTGCACGTCCAACACCAGATCTTAGTCTGTTAAGGCATTTCCACACTGCGTAGTTGGTGTCTGCTCCATGGGGCAGTGCCTCGCTCGCCTTTAGCTCCATTGTTGTTTCTGGTGGGAGGTTGTCAAGTCTTTCTTCCCACGAGTGACTCTTTTGCTGCTTGCGCTCGGTGTTCTGAGAGGTGGAACGCTCTTCAGGAAACTTTTCCTGGATTTAAGGCAGCTTTAGGCTGGCACATGGCCGAAGAGAGGATGTCTTTGATCATTGGACTGCTGTTGCCGCTCTTTCTTGCTTGCTGCATTTCGTCGTATCTCTGGTGGGGCTATGCCTGCCAGGATGTATAGCCGGTCTGTAGGTGTTGGTTTCAGGCAGCCAGTGATAAGGCGGCAGCTAGCATTGAGGGCGGGGTCCAACTTCTTGGCATGGGCAGCTGGCTCCCATACTGGGCAGGCATACTCGGCAGCTGAGTAGCAGAGAGCCGGTGCAGTTGCTTTCAGAGTCTGTGAGTTAGCACCCCAGGTTGTTCCAGTGAGCTTGCGGATGATGTTGTTCCTCGCACTCACTTTACACTTGGTCTTCTCAATGTGGGTCTTAAAAGAGAGGCATCTGTCCAGGTCTACCCCTAGGTAGACTGGGTGCTCACAGTGTTCGAGGGAGGTTCCTGACCAGTTGACCTTCAGTTGGCGCTTGGCTTCACGATTTCTCAGGTGGAAGGCACACACCTGTGTCTTAGATGGATTTGCACGTAGGTGGTTCTCTTCATAGTAAGGTGTTAGCTCTGCCAGAGCATTGGAGAGTCTGTCCTCCACAACTTTGAAGTCAGTGGCTTGTGCACCTATGCCAAGGTCGTCTGCATAGATGAAGCGGCGAGTGTCTGCACTTTTTGGTTGGTCGTTGGTGTAGATGTTAAAGAGAAGTGGTGCAAGCACACTTCCCTGTGGAAGGTCATTCTTGAGTCTTCGCCACCTGCTTTTCTTTCCTCCAAGGTCAACAAAAAAGTTCCTGTTTTCAAGCATGCTTTCGATCAATTCTGTCAGATGGATGTCCCTTGTGGTCTCCAGGATCTCGCTGAGGAGACGCCTGTAGTTGACTGTGTCATAAGCAGCTGAGAGGTCGACAAACACCACACCAGTTACCATCCCTTCCTTATAGCCATCTTCGATGTACTGAGTGAGGTTGAGTACTTGGCTAGTTGTCGACTTGCCAGGGCGGAAACCTGCTTGTTCAGGGATGAGGTGTTCGTCAACAAAGGTGCCAATTCTGTTGAGGATCAGACGTACGAAAAGCTTGTAGGTATGACTCAAAAGTGCGATTGGTCTGAAGTTCTTGGGAGCGGATGGATCTTTCCCAGGTTTCAGCAGTGCTATAATGTGGGCTTTCTTCCAGATGTTAGGGAGTTTGTGTGTTGTTAAGCACTCATTGTAAAGCTGTAGAAGCCATGTCTTTGCCTTGTGACTGAAGAGCCTGATCTGTTCAGTTGCGATGTTATCCAATCCGATTGCCTTTCCTGGTTTGAGGGTAGAGATTAACCCTTCAGATGTTTCATCTGAGAAGAGATCTGCTTCAAACATGCTGACATAGTTGTCATAGAGTCCTGCACAGTGTCATGATCTCCGCCTTCTTCTACTTTCCCCTCCCTCTCCTTACCTGTCCCATTAGTCCAACTCCATTCACCTGCGCACACAGCTGTTCCCGATCTGTAATCTAACTACTATATATGCCTCTCTCACCAGTCACCCATTGCCAGATTGTCTTCGATGCTTGCACCAGACTCTCCAGCGTTCTCCGGACTGATTCCCCGCTACCGACTCTGCCTCGCTCCGACCACGTATCCTGCCTGCGCCCTGCCTGTCCTCCGTCTGCTCTACAAATAAAAGACATTACCAAATATCCCTGCCTGTCTTCGTGCTGCAATTGGGTCCTAACCACACCCGTTACACACAGTCCTTTGAAAGCCCAGGTATATATTCAACTCTGCAGCCTCGTGTGATGTGTTTCTGAGCAGTTTTCAACACCAGGTTAGCAAATTGGTCGTAGTTCTTGCTAACTGGTATTATATTTTTGATTTTCTCTTCCAGCTCGTTGGTGAAGGCCTTCCAGTCTGCTTTCTTGTAGTTCAAATGCCTTTTAAAGGGCACAATGGTTGGGACTACAGCTGCATTAATTTGGATCCCAATGGGACGGTGTTGGCTTGATGGAATAGGGTCCAACACAAGTCTTTTTTACGCAGTCCAGCGATGTTACTTGTGACCATGGTGAGGTCTGGATTGTAGGCACGTTTCCAGTGAGCACTGATCAACGAGTGTGGTAGCTTGGGGTCATGGATAAGACTTAGTTGGTTAGTATCCATCCAGTCCTCTACTGCTTCTCCATCTTTGTTCATTTCTGGGTAGCCCCACTGGGTGCTGTGGCTGTTGAAGTCCCCAATGATTATCTGTGGTTTGCTGTGTACTTTGGGGATTGGCTGGGAAAATATAAAGTCTACAGGTGGTGGTTTATAGACAGATGTTACTACAGCACTGCTTAGCTCAACAGATAGGACTTCGATGTCATGGTTGTCTGACATATCTGTATCTTCTATAGCTAACCCTGTTTTTACAAATATAGCACTGCCGGTGAGGTCGCTCAGTGGCCAGGACCATTCCTGGTATGGTGGGGCGGTTATTTTCACTCCCACTGTGAGTCTCTTGCAAGCAGAGAACATCAGTGTTGCTTGCTGCATAGATCGGCTAAGATGGTTTGTTTTGCAGAGGAGAACCCTTCAATATTCACAGATATGACTGTCAATGCTGGTCTTGAGGAGGTTCCTCGTTCCCGACATCAACCTTTGTGTCTATCTCCAGGCATGATGTTTTCTCTTGTGTTCTGTAGCTTTGTGGCTTGTAGCTTGCAGCTTTCAGCGTAGCTTGCAGCTTGTAACTGTTGCTTGTAGTGGTGATAGGATTAGCAGGATCTTGTCGATCTCGTCAATACTCCCAGGGCTGCGACGTGGACGCTCCTTTCTTGGCCAACTTACTGTACTGTATGTAGCATACTGTTCTGCATACTTTGTCACTGTTCTGGGTTGTTCGGTGTTACCGTATTGCTGCGCCGTACTGTTGTATACTGTGCTGTATATCTCACAAACACTACCTCACTTTATTCACATGCCATTTTAATGCAATGTGGCACGGTGGCGCAGTGCATTGCACTGCTGCCTCACAGCAAGAAGGTCCTGGGTTCGATTCCCGCCTGGGGCGCTGTTGGCACTATGCTCCGGTGGGTTATCTCCCAAACAGGAGCCTTTCTGTGTGGAGTTTGCATGTTCTCCCCGTGCTCACATGGGGTTTCCTCCACCTCACGTCAGTAAGGACCCCCACCAAAAACATGCACCCATCATTGTCTGACCAGCAATGGACAATTATCACCTGGTCCCCGGGCGCGTCCACGTATGCTGCCCACTGCTCCTGACTGTGCCCCCGGAGGAAGGACAAGCCAGGATGGGTCAAAAGCAGAGAATCCATTTCACCGGCCACCATCAAAAGCGTGTGTGTGTGCAAGCATGTGTTGTAGTGTGGTGTGTTGCGTGACTAATAAAGACTGTTTCTTCTTTCTGTTTCTTCACCTATCTGTTTATACATAAATAGCCTATCCCATATACATAAGTCTATCCCATATACATAAGCCTATTCCCTTTATCTATTTTGTACCCCCACGCTGCATTACCCTTAAGTTCTTATTTTATTTTATTCAATACATTCTATTTTATTCTAGAGTATTCGACTTACTGCATTACATTTTAGGAATCTGTTAGTTAGTCAAGTAGAAATTCTTAGGTAACTACTGTGTTCAGTCTAGGACATAGTGTGTAATCACCGCGTGCGTTGCATTGACATTTCACCACATATGTGTATGTGACGAATAAACGTCTTGAATGACCTTGAATGAGTACAACAAAAAGGAGGGTTTTCATTTGGTTTGACTGTCTTTCATGTTTTGTTGTATAAAACAGTGTTTGTCTATCTCTGTACAACCGGTTGTGTTTGTGTTTCTATCTGTGGTAAACTGTCTTTTGTATTGTTTGGTTGCATGATTATGTACAGGCAAGTGTGATGTGGTGCGGTGCAGCTGATTGATGAGACATACAGAACATTGTTTAATGTTTTGATGTCGTAACCCCCCCCCATTTTGATCTTCCTATTTGTGTTGTTTACATTAATGTACTTGACCCCATCTCTAAAGTACATGTTGGAGGCAATGCAATCTTGTCTAATGATGGTTGTCTCCTCCACAGATGAGGACACAGCATTTTTTAGCATTATTGCATTTTACTTGGTGTTCCCAGTATCAGAGAGTGAGAAAAATGCACATGATCAACTATTTGAACGATATTTTTCATGTTTTATATAGGACAAGAGCCTTTGGTATGTTACATCCTTTTAAAACACATTGCCTCTGGGTTTAATGAGTCTCTCAGGAGTTTATAAGACGAGACTCCTTCTAAAAAATGTCAATTGTAGTATGAAAACCAGACCACATTCTATCCTCACTTAACCTTGTGTGGGGATAAGGATAACCCCAGGGGGGCTTAAAAGAGCATTGTGTGTTTGTTTTATGGCATAGTAGGACTGTGTCTGTGAACGGAGTTTGACTGTTAAATCACTGTCTGAGGGTAACATCCCGGGAGATGGTTGAGGAGCACAGTGTGTTAACACTTGACCAATGGCACACAACCTTTCTTTGGTATAAAGCCCTCTTCGTCGTAATAGGGTTCCTGATCAGAACACAGCTTTGAAGCATGACTGTATCTTTCTCTTTATTCTGCAGAATAAATATCTTTAATACTCAGGTTTTGTTTTCCTGTAGCGGGCAGATTAACCTCAACGACCACGCAGGAGAATTTCTCCCACAAGTTCCTTGGCCTTATGGTTCTCAAGCTATTGGGGAAAATCACATCAACGTTTTCCTCAAACTCAACTTATTATGACAAAGGTAACACTTGTATTATATTGGCCAGATTGTACCTGGGTGTAGGTGTTTATCATCACAAAAAGGCTGGTTAAGATAGTAGTTTCAGTCTAAGGTGGAGCCAGGCCAACAGAATTTAACAGGGTTAGAGCCTTTAGGTCCATCACAGCCAACAATTTGTAGAATAATAAAACTTTGATTGGTCTTACAGTGCTGATATTTTGTAGATTCATTAATTATCATTAATCATTAACACTCAATGTTAAGTAATGTAAAAAAGAAAAAACACATGACTACAATTCGCTGGGTTTCCTGGAGTTGTAGATGTCAAACAGTGGATGGCAGCAACTTCAGTTACATAACATACATTGTATTAGATTACATTCTAAATTGAATAGGGGAGATTCTCAGATGTTTGAGTACAGGCCCTGATCTACTGTGGAGACCCAAGCAGTTGAGAGTGAGCAGTTTGGATACAACAATGTCCCTTCATGTAAGTTGAGCGAATGAACCGCTTCCCACACAGTTCACAGCAGTACGGTTTCTCTCCAGTGTGAAGGCGTTGATGATTTACTAACTCACCACTGCAACTAAACCTCTTTCCACACTGGTCACAGTGGTATGGTCTATCACCTGTGTGGATGCGCTGATGCGTTCTAAGAGTTTCTGATCGATTGAACTTCTTCCCACACTGGTCACAGTGGTATGGTTTCTCCCCTGTGTGAATACGTTGATGTATTTTTAGATAACTACTATTACTAAATCCCTTTCCACATTGTTCACAGCAGTACGGCTTCTCCCCTGTGTGAATTCGCTGATGTTGTTTCAGGTTACCCGAGGTAAGGAAACGTTTGTCACACTGGTCACAACTGTGCTTTTTTGGTGTGTCGTTCCATCTGCTGTTGGTTCCAGAGGATCCTATTGGCTGAGAGGCTGCAGAGGGGAGGAGACTCTCTGCTCTGATCTCACCACTTCTCAGCTGTTGGATGTAAAGCTCACTATGACTCCTCTTAATGTGCTTATGGAGGAAGAGCTGAGATGAGAAGGAGAACCGACATCCAGGACAGGAAAATCCATGAGTCTTCAGTGCTGGAAGAACAGAGAGAGAGTTAAGACACACAAATAGCCCTTTTCTTCCATGGAATCTGTAACATTGCTGGATAAAAGGCAGCAGGTAGTCTGTGGCAGTTTCAAATACAGCACGCCACCCAAGTGGCGTTTTCAGGGACCTCCGGCACAGACACACAGATGATGGGGTTGTAGACACACCAGTTTATTGTATAGAGTGGCACTGACACTGGGCCCCAATTACCTAGACCCAGAACAGGTGTGGGTGCTCAAACCACACCATCCTCATACCACAGTCATTCCCACATAGCCTCCTTTATGGAGAAGTTCTGTATGGAGTCTGTTCCCACATTAGATGACTGTTAAGGACACATTACGTAATGCTTGCGTGATGTTTAATATCACGCGAGACTAGGCAACAGAATACATTTTTAGACCAGCGTTTCGCTCACAGTCTCCCCGCCCCTCCAGGATGGACTCTTCCCTCTACTGACAGTGAGAGGACAGAGCCTTTGTTCCCAGACACAATAACCCTCACCCAAAGTTGTCAAATCAGTTTGATCATTTTCAACCTGTCCTTCACTTTCTGCCTCTGGAGAATGAACGTTCTCCACTCGTTCTACCTCCCCCTGTCCGCTCACTCCCTCCCCAGCTCCATACTGTGGTGCAGCCAGTGACGAAGTGAAGCATTTTGTCCCAATGTCTCCGCACCGCATCCATAACTGTAAAAGACACTTCTAGTGTCTGAGTGGCATTTTTAAGTAGAAAAATAATAACATTCAAGAATATAAAGACTTGTCTGGACATGGTTCAGTTTCTCGTCTTTGCAGGCAATGCTATAGTTCTGATTGGAGTCATTATTTTTTTTGTTTCCTGAAAACAAATGAAAAATAGATATTGGTATGAAATAAATATTCGTGAAAACCCACTATTTGTGCTTTATTTGGATTCGGCTCAAGTGCTACTTTACGGAAATGTTACTGCTTCCATTCCCGCACATTTCCATTCACAGCCATACTAGCCTTTTGTCGGAAATGACAATACTTCTAGAGCGAGGCAGGGATGGCAGTCAATGTGTTCCCATCGAGGTGGGCTGCATAGGCTACGCAATGTACAGAGCCCACAAGCTCCTGGACAGAACAGGACTGACAGCAGGAATGCCATCAAGAAGAGGCCGTAGAGAGGGCCTCTAGATTTGGATCCAAAGCGGCTATCCATGGACCACACAGCATTGGGAAAATTTGCTCCAGGCGCAGGAAAGTCAGCAGGGCCTGTATTCTTGGGGCGCTTAGTATCATCCAACTCTAAATTGCTTGCAAAGTAGAAAGAGCAATTTGTGGTCACACAGCAAGTGGTGGAGATTGACTTGGAGGATGCACATTTTGATAGAATAGAATACCACTTTGTTATCAAACTACTGCCAGAAAAACATCTTTTGGCCTCACCCCAGCCACAACAGAAAAAACATACTTATACTTCTGTGATGCTATCACAGATGACAGAAGGAGCAGACAGTACAGTACATGACAACATTCAGGATGGGGGGGGGGGCACAAATGTTCAACTTAAACCTTCTAAAAGTCTGGATGGAAGAGGTCCCGATCCCCTTGGTAGCAACCGTGGCTGAGTGAGATGAGTTTGGTCCGGAGATCCCAAAGTCTAATGACCTCACCAATGCCCTTTGTGATGAACATCTCAGAGAGCGGAGGTTGCTGCGGTGCAACAATGCTTTGCTGATGCTATCTCCTCCTTACCAGGCCGCACAATGCTTGTACAGAACCATCAAAGCCCTGTTTACACCTGGCATTAACATGCAGCTTTGGTGATCTGATCAGAAGTGGACAGCTCTTAGATACAGGTGTAAACGCACCCCATTGATGCATTGAGATCCGATCGCTCAGACATTCAGAGCCTCACATTTCTCCTCACATTCTGAGGTGGTTTGGGCCGCATAAGGCCACATTCTTTGAGCAGTGTAAACGTCAATGTGTCGTGAGACACATTGAAGGGCTGCCTACTCAACTGACGTTGTCTGCATAAGCAGAATCACATACTCAAAGAAAAAAGTTGAATTTTTACCAAATTAAGTCCCATAGCAACGGAAAGCAAAGAGGAGACCTGCGTGACTCAGCACAGGATTCACAAGGCTTTTTTGTTTTGTCCAGTTTGAAAAAAGAGGAAATGAAAAACATCTAAAATAAAAACACTGTTTTTATTTGTTTTGTTCGGAGACACGGGGAACGGGGGAGTGGACCAGAGATCACTGTGTCTACATTACGCAATCCACAGTCCTAATCGAAGGTGGAGCGGGACAGTCCCTTAGTTGGATGAAGTAGAAACTAACAAAAACAAACAGATCCAAACTAAAAACACAGGAAAATTTGCATGGGAATAAGCACGGCACGCACGGCACAACAATGTCTGTAGGAGAAAAACTAACTCCACTCCAATTCTCTGAGTTAGGTTTATGTTTTTCATTTTCCATCCAAGTTAGAAACGAAGGAAACAAAATAAATCTGATTTGCACATAGAGCGGGAAGTGAGATGCCATCACAAGTGGTTACTCAAGATGCATGTGAAGACACAGTCTAATGTCAGGTGTAAACAGACATACTTAGAGCTGTCCACTTAGGATCGGACA
The DNA here is from genome assembly GCF_960531495.2 of Zeus faber. NCBI lineage: Eukaryota > Metazoa > Chordata > Actinopteri > Zeiformes > Zeidae > Zeus > Zeus faber. The sequence continues at coordinate 34,951,702 of NC_137192.1, read as the reverse complement.
ACCCAAGACGCTTGTTAATGCCAGGTGTAAAAAGGACCAGAGAGACCAGCAAAGCTGTGGCGGGACTCTTGCTACCCCCTTTTGCTTTTCCGAACACAAGAGAAAGGAGGCTCAGGCAGAGATTAATGCCATGCTGAAGATCGGGCTGATAGAGGAGTCCAGAGGTTACTGGTGGAGCCCCATCATGCTGGTACTAAAGCCTGATGACATTATTATCTGCTGACATTGATCTAGTTAACCAGCAACAGAACGAGAAGTAATAAACAGTTACCTGATAGAGGTTCTGTTGTCTCCTTCCAACCTCCATCACCGTCTTCAGTCTCAGGTTCAGAACAGTGTGAAGAGGGGAGCTGCTCAGCACCACTTGGTTCTAAAGCAGCAGCTGGATCTTCTGGATCTACTTCTGCTTCCATCTGTTCAGTTGAGGTGCTGGCTACAGGTTCTGCCCCTCTCTTCACCTCAGTTTGGCGCTGATGAAGCTGGGACAACTGACTCTTCATCATGTTCCCTCTTCACAGGGAACTCCTCCTCTTCCTCTTTAATGTGTGGGGGCTCTGGCTCCTCCTGGCCCAGATTGGGGCTCCACTCCTGCTGCTCAGGGGGAAGCTCCTCTTCACAGACACAGAGCTGCTGGAGCTCTGGAGGCAACACTGAAATACAGACACCGGGAGGAAAACTAGGACAGTGAGACCACGCTGAGCTCAAGAGGAATCTGTGATGTCACACATTCATTGCTAACTGATCATCATGACACATTGTTCTTTACTCTTTCTCTTCCACCCTCACCACAAGTATGCATACCCAAGACAGGAGCTGACTTCAGGTGTTTATAATGGTAGCGATGTGAAACTGGAACAGCACAAAAGTATTCCGATGAACTATCAATCTCTATGCTAACTAATTAGTTGTCAATACGTTGTCAGTTGTTAATAAGTTTCTCTACTCTAACTCTAACAATGTGTGCATAAACTGAATAAACAGATTCTGCTTCCTTAAGGGTAATAACGAGGAGATGCTACAATGCTACCTTCCCCAAATGTAGTATAAGTCCGAATGGTCGATTAGGATGTCACTGTGGAACAATGTCACAATGCCAATTGTGAAGTCACAACGTTGTCACAATGCCAATTGTGATGTCACAACATTGCAACAATGTCGATTGTGAGGGAAAGAACTGACAATACTTACAAAATTTCAACTCTGGAATCATCAAACTGATTCTCAAGTCAATCTGTCAGGTTAAACTCCGACCCTGCCTCACACCTTCAGCCTCAATGTCCATTTAAAAGTGGATTCCTGCTGAGAAACAACAGGTGACTAGAAAACATGAATTCAAGTCAACAGGATTTTTGGGACTGAATTAAAGAGTGAACCGTGAAATAGTGGAAGTTGATGTAATTGTGTGTGTTACTCTGAAGACTCATTTTCATGGTATTCTATCTCTCTAATGTGTACTGTGATTATGTGTCTTGTTTTCAGCCATGTAATTAATTGATTCTCTGTGCTTTAGGAGACTAGTGCGTGCCTGTTTAAAATGTAAGATTTTCGAAGACATGTTAATGGCACAGTTAAACAAAATGTCAGCGATTCAGTCCTGTGTTCCATAATGGAAGGTGAAGCTGCCGGTTAGCCATACACCGGGGAAAGACACTCTTTGTGACTCAGTCGCAGAGCCCTGAAGCCCCGCCCCCGCTGACTCACTGTTTTATTGAAGGTTTATTCATATTATACGTGTTGTGTTGTGTGTCGAAAGTGCACCAAATTTGACACTGCACGCCCTTGGGTCCCAGGCAATACACCCGCCAAGTGTGAAGTACATTGAATGAACGGTTGTTGAGATAACTGAAGGACATACATACGGACCGAACAGAGACAGACAGACAGACAGACAGACAGACAGAGATTCCTTCCTTTACAGTTACCTAGAACACATCTAGGAATGTTTAAGTGAAGAAAGTAATCATCAATACATTATATAATAAATTATGACAGATGAATGAAAGATGAACAAATATGAAGGAGCAATTAACTGAAGAGAACACATACTGTATATATACCATGTTTAGAAATATGGAAAAAGAAAGATGTTAAGAGTAAAGATAGAGATTAATAAAATTAATACAATTTTTATTTATGATGAAAAGCCCCAAATCCTTCAGAAGGACTGAGGTTTTTCTCGTAAAACATGACTGGTCAATCCAACATCCTGTCCATGAAGCCCCTCCCATTCCCCTGACTTCTTTAAACCTATAAAAGGCTTTTCTCTTCTGTATTTACTGAGTGGTTAAAGAACACAACACAGGTTTTACAGCCAAGCTGTCTCCAGTTAAAAGATACCATGAGTTTACCAAAAATAAGACTGAAAAATAAACTCAATAAAATTAGACAAATAAAACACGAGAGTAATACTAACACCTACTGATTTGATAATTGGGACCCAAACCAAGCCTGAGTGGTCGATCTGTGTCGCACACTGGAGGTCCGAGATGCAGCCGGCATCTACTGTACCCATCTTGCACACTTTGTTTTCGCCCAGACACGAACTGGGGATCTTTCGTGTGTTAGAGGAATGTGATAACCACTGAAACTGCCTTGTTTATTCCCCAGTGAGCGTAGATTTGGGCATAAACTCATTGAAGTTGTTTTACAGGACTTGGTCCTTAAATGTAGAAAATAAAAACTAGTTGAGGTCACAATGTCTGTTTCTCGAGTGTAGTGGTTATCATGTTCGCCTTACACGTCAAGGGTCCCCAGGCTGAAACTGGGGGGAAACAATCATCTTGTCCACTACTCACTTGCTTTGCTCAAAGCGGCCAGTGGTCTTAATTTGACTGATCACAGAAAGACAAGATATTGTTGAGAGATTGGTTAGTTAACGGCCTTGTTGGTTAGTTAATGGCCTTATTTATTCCCGAGTAAATTAATATTTAGGCATATACCCATTGAAGTTCTGTTTCAGGACTTGGACCTTAAGTGTGGAAAAATAAAAAACAGTTGACATCTCAATGTCTGTTTTTGTAGTGTAGTGGTTAAAACGTTCCCCTCACATGTGAAAGGTTCCCAGTTCTAAACCAGGTGAAAACAAGCATCTTGTCTGCTACTCACTTGCTTACTCACAGAGGCTGTGGATAAGGAGAGGTGTGGGTGAGGTAGTGCTACCAGGACATGGGCTGGGTCGCCTGGGCAAGGGTTTCTGCTGCAAGACCTGAAACACCTCATGAGCCCAGGATACAGCACTGATGATGTGTTTAGGTGCAAGATGTATGTATATAAACCATACCCATCTCGCACATACTGCTTTTACCCAGACTTGAGACCTTCCATGTGTTAGACAAATGTGAGAACCACTACACCACGTGAACTGGGCATATACTGTTAGAAATAATATGGCACCTCTGGTTGGAAATGTCCATTTGTAACCAGTCGCACACGTTGTTCCTGTACTTTTCCGCTTGCGTACATGTTCATGTTGTTCTGCACGTACATTGTTCTTTGTGATCTATATGTGCTTTTATGACCACTTGCATACATTAGACTACATAAGGATCCAAGGAAGAAGGATCGAGGCTCAGACTTTAAGAACCGGCCCTGAGCCCGGGCTCAGACTTCGCAAACTGAGCCTGCACTTTTTGATTCTGCCTGACAATAAATTTGACCAACTCCTAAAGTCGTGTTAGGTCCCCTGATTGACGCTCCAACCCATTAACGAGCACGCGGAGAACCTCGAAGGTAATTGTAATTGTACTTTAATTGATCAACAGAAGTTTAGTAATTGATTAAAACAGGTCTTAATAGTTATCATACTTGAATTGATCAACAGAAATATTGAGTAATTGATTAATGCAGGGTTAAGGAAGGTTTTCTCCAACAACTGAACAACTTGCTGATCCTGAGGATTTTCTCCAACAACTTGGTGACCCCGACATGATGGGAAGGAGTAACTACAAAATGAATTATATACAATGACATAATTACAATTTGTTTTAAACAAAAGAAAGTCACGGGGATATTGGAAGTTCCCTAAACAACATCCAGACCTGTCCACACACCGAGAGCGCTCCCTCATAAAAACAAGGTAAGCACAAACCTTTTTAACAGAACTGTGCATATTGACTATATCAAATTATAGGTAGGGTTAAATAAGACAGGTAACGGGTGACTGTCATAATTAGGTAAATGAGACAGGTAACGGGTGACTGTTAAATTTTAGGTAAAAAAATCAAATTATCGATGTCTGGATAAAGAACAGATGTTTTTAAATAAAAGTCAGAATCAAAAACAGCATAAATAATTTTCTCTCCCCCTCCTCAACTTGTCCATTACCCTTCTCTCTCTCTCTCTCTCGGCTCTCTTGCCTTTAGACAGTCTGTACAGGACTGTCATCTGTCTGTCATAGTTAGTTATGTGTAAATGATTGTGTAATGTTCATGTGTATGTGTCTGTTTAATGTTCGTGTGTATGTGTAAATGATATCTCTTTTATTGTAAATGGTCCAGGTGGTGAGTGAATATCATCCGCACGTTCAATAATACGGATGTTGGCAGGTTTTCCTGCTAAGACAAATGGGGTTTGCCCTGCCAATCACTCCTGGAGCCATGCATTGTCATTGTATTGTACTTTTTGTCATTGTATTGTACTTTTTGTTTAACTCTCCCTTTACTGCCCCTGGACCTCACCCACGTGGATCACGCATTGTACTTTGGTATCCTAACTGTTTTGGTAGCCTCTCTCTCCTCAAAAATACAGGACCACGCCAGAGAGCGAATCTGGCTGAAAGCGGTGAAAAGGAAGTGGACGGAGGCCAGGTGGACCGGACCGTTATGATTAACCAATGTGTTGCTTTGCTCGTCCACGATGACTGTATCTAGTTGACCATTTGTGTTAGACAAATGTGAGAACCACTACACCATGTGAACTGGTCAAATACCCATACATATATTATGGGAATATACCCATTGAAGTGGGTTTACAGGACTTGGTCCTTAAGTGTGGAAAATAAAAATAGTTAAGCTCTCAATGTCTGTTTCTGTAGTCTAGTGGTTATCATGTTTGCCTCACATGTGAAAGGTCCCCAGTTTGAAACGGGGTGGAAATGAGGATCTTGTCCCATGGTCTTAATTTGACTGATCACAGAGAAGTTTGTTATTTGTGATGTAGTCAGTTGGAAACCATAACCATCTTACATGTATTGTCTCTGCCCAGACTTGAACTGGGAATCTTTTGTGTATTTGGCAAATGTGATAACCCCTACATCATGGAAATTGCCTTGTTTATTACCCAGTTAATGTATATTTGGGCATATACCCATTTAGGTGGTTTTACAGGACTTCCACTAGTGTGGAAAATAAAAATTAGTTTAACTATTTCTGTATTGTAGTGTTTATCATGTTCACCGGACATGGGCGAGGTCCCCAGTTGGAAACCGGACGAAAACAGGCATCTAGTTCCCTACTCACTTGCTTTGTTCAAACTGGTCTTAATTTGACTGAAAACAGAAAGACAAGATATTGTCAAATATTTGCAATGGAGTCAGATGAAAACCATAACCAAAAAACCAAAACCAAAACAATTTGTTGAAGTATCATCTCTTTTTCTGTAGTGGAGTGCTTATCATGTTCACCTCACATGTGAAAGGTCCCCAATTCAAAACCAGGCGGGAACAAGCATCTTGTACACTATTCACTTGCAAATGATATTTTTCTCTGATTTTCCTAAATAGTCAATGCAAATGACAGTCAGTATAATTTTCAAGTCCTCAACCATCAGGGTATAATTCGAATGTTATTGAACAAACCTCCCAATGATAACAGTATTTTTTCAAAATATAGAAAACTCAAAATGCACTGTTCCAAATGATTATGCACAACAGAGTTTCAAAACATTTTATAGGTTGTAAAGAACTGAAAATGGTAATTTGTCAAATTTGCAGCATTAGGAGGTCATATTGACAGAAATCAAAAGCTATTTCATATCTTTGATATCACCTTCACAATTCTTGCATCCATTGAACGTGTGAGTTTTGGAGAGTTTCTGCTTGAATTTCTTTGCAGTATGTCAGAACAGCCTCCCAGAGCTGCTGTTTTGATGCCAACTGCCTCCACCCTCATAGATCTTTTTCTTGAGGATGCTCCAATGGTTCTCAATAGCAAGGGAGGATGGGGGCCACGCCATGAGTTTCTCTCCTTTTATGCCCATTGCAGCCAATGACACAGAGGTATTCTTTGTAGCATGAGATGGTGCATTGTCACGCATGAAGATGATTTTGCTATGGAAGGCACGGTTCTTCTTTTTGTACCATGGAAGAAAGTTGTCAGTCACAAACTCTAGATACTTTGCTGAGGTCATTTTCACACCTTCAGGGGCCCTAAAGGCGTCCACCAGCTCTCCCCCCATGATTCCGGCCCAAAACATGACTCCACCACCTCCTTGTTGACATGGCAGCCTTGTTGGGACATGGTGGCCATCCACCAACCGTCCACTACTCCATCCATCTGGACCATCCAGGGTTGCACGGCACTCATCAGTAAACAAGACTGTTTGAAAATCTTCATGTATTTCTGGGCCCCCTGCAACCCTTTCTGCTTGTGAGCATTGTTTAGGGGGGGCCCAATAGTAGCTTTATGCACAACTGCAAGCCTCTGGAGGATCCTACACCTTGAGGTTGGCTGGACTCCAGAGGCACCAGCAGCTTCAAATACCTGTTTTAATGCTTTGTAACGGCATTTTAGCAGCTGCTCTCTTCATCGCATGAATTTGTCTGTCAGAAACCTTCCTCATTCTGCCTTTATCTGCACCAACCCGTCTGTGCTCTGAATCAGCCACAAATCTCTTCAGAGTAAGATGATCACGCTCACGTTTTCGTGAAATATCTAATGTTTTCATACTTTGTCCAAGGCATTGCACTATTTGAGGCTTTTCGGCAGCAGAGATATCCTTTTTCTTTCCCTTATTACTTGAAACCTGTGGATCGTCCTTCTTAAGTAGTTTTTCTTTAATTGGGCTCACCTGGAAAACTATTAATCACAGGTGTCTGAGATTGATTTCAGTGATCCAAAGAGCCCTGAGACACAATACCATCTTGAGTTTAATTGAAAAAGAACTACTCACTTGCTTGCCACAAGGCAGCCCCTGGTCTTACTTTGACTGATTACAGGAAGACAAGTTATCATCAAAGAGTCTGTTATTTGCAATGTAGTCAGATGAAAACCATAACCACCATACAGTTAGTTCTTCCGCCCAGACTTGAACTGGGACCTGTTGTGTGTTAGATGAATGTGATCAACACTACACCACAGAAACTGCCTGGTTTGTTTCCCTGTTAATGTATATTTGGGCATAAGTGTGGAAAAAAATTGTTGAAGTATCCATCTCTTTTTCTGTAGTGGAGTGATTATCATGTTTGCCTCACATGTGAAAGGTCCCCGGTTCAAAACCGGGTGGCAACAAGCATCTTGTCCACTACTCACTTGCTTTGCTCAAACTGGCCTGTGGTCTTAATTTGATTGATCACAGAAAGACAACAAATTGTCAAAAGGTCGGTTATTTGTGATGTAGTTGTAATCCACAACCAGCTTGCATGTATTGTTTCCGCCCAGACTTGAATTGGGGACCTTTTGTGTGTTAGACGAATGTGATAACCACGGAAACTGCCTGTGGTTTTAATTTGACTGATCACAGAAAGGCAAGATAATGTCAGAAGGTTAGTTATTTCAGGTAACTCGCGACGTAGTGAGTCGTTAACCATATTCAATATTTTTTCCGCCCAGACCCTAGCTGGGGACCTTCCGTGTGTTAAATGAATGTGATAACCACTACACCACAGAAACTGCATTCTTTATTCCACATTTAATGTACAGTATATTTGTGCAAAAGGTCACTGAAGTGTTTTTTATAGGACTTGGTCCTTGCAGTGGGAGCAACTTAAAGAAGGCTGTCCCAGTCAGAAACCTCTCTGCTAACAGTCGCATGGCAACCAATTCCCAGTCACTTGCCAGGTGATTACCATGTGGCTCCTAGTCGGCTATGAGTCCCCCCCCCTTCTGGTGTGTCCTCACAGTGCATGTTTACACACACCAACCTGGTGCAGCACGACCTCGACACCAGAGATGTTTGCCACATTCGCCTCTGCCACCATCGTCTGCCCCTAGCCAAGCAGTGCAGCTGCTGCTGCTGGCGGCAGTGCAGAAGATCAAGCAGATGGTGGAGGTGGGCATCATCCAACCTTCCTGTAGCCCCTGGGCAACCCCAGCCATCCTAGTCAAAAAAAAGGATGGCAGCTGGTGTTTCTGTGTGGACTATCGCCGCCTCAACGATATCACTGGTAAAGATGCCTACCCCCTTCTTGCATTGAGGATGCCTTGGATCACATCACTGGATCCTGCTTATTCATCTCCCTCGACCTCCGCAGTAGGTACTGGCAGGTGGAGCTGACGCCGGAGGCCTGTCCCAATACTGCCTTCCCCATCGGCCAGTGTCTCTGGCAGTTCAAAGTGATGCCTGTGCAATGCTCTGGCTACCTTTGCTCCGTCGTCTCATGGAGAGAGTCTTGGCCGATATCCCTCGCAGCTGCTGCGTGTTCTACCTTGACGACCTTCTGGCCCACGCTGTGGTTTTTGAGGGTGCCATAGTCAACCTGAGGGACGTCTTTTGCAATATCCGGCAGGCCGGCCTGCGTCTCCACCCCAAGAAGTGTCACCTGTTCCAGCAAAAGACGGCTTTCCTTGGCCGTGTTGTCAGTAGTGAGTGGGTGGCCACAGACCCTGCAAAGGTAGCAGCGGTGAAGGACTGGCCCATCCCACAGAACATTGCTGAAACGCTTCCTGGGCCTGGCCTCATACTCCCGGCTGTTTGTCAAAGACTTTGCCACCGTTGCCGGCCCACTGCACTAGCTTACTCAGAAAGGCCAGACGTTTCAGTGGGGACAGGACTGTTGTACTGCCTTTGTCAAAATCTGGGCAGCACTCATCGAGGCCCCTGTGCTGGCATACCCAGACCCCCAATGACCGTTCTTCATGGACACAGACACCAGCAAAGTGGGTCTTGGTGCGGTGCTTTCCCAGGAGGTTGACCACGGTGAGCAGGTTGTCGCCTTCTACAGCTGCTCTCTCAGCCGACCGGAGAGAAACTACTGTGTGACCCACCGTGAGCTGTTGGCCGTCACTCGGGAGCTTCGCCACTTCCAGCCTCACCTCTGCAGCTGAAAGTTATTTTTGCGCACTGACAACACCTCCCTCGTCTGGCTCCTCAACTTTAAGCAGTCGGGGAGCCAGCTTGCCCGGTGGCTCGAGGCCCTGCATGACTATGACATTCAGTTAGCCACTGGGCCGGTCATCTCCACGACAATGTAGATGCCCTGCGAGGAGGAGGTGTGCCAATACTGCCAGGGTGTGGAGAGCTGGGGGATGGCAACTCAGTTGGTGGTGGCCTTCCGGAGCACCTCAGCAGATGGAGACAACTCTCCCTCGTCCGGGAGTGACCTTGCCTGCCAAGTCCTAACAGGCGATGACAGCTTGGAGCCCCTTGATCCCCAGCAGCTCTGCCAGGACCAGAGACAGGACCCATACATATATTATCCTCTCCTGTGTCCAGGCCTGGGTGGGGGCAGGCCAATGACCAGTTTGGGCGGCGTTGTCAGCACTGAACCCCGAGACAAAGGCCCTTTATGCACAGAGTTCAAGTCTCACCATTCAAAACGGTCTCCAGCTCTTTGCGCCCACACCGACCTCCTTTGCCGGAGGAAAGCCCCAACGGCAGCACCGTCTTCCCCAGCACCAGCTTCCCCAACACCTACGGGACTTTATACTTGATTCATGGGTTGCTGAGGACATCTAACCTCTTGAGTGGGAGCAGTGTAGCGTCTGGGGGGTAATGGTGGATTGCATTTCCCAGGGTGCCCGGGGTGAAGGGGGAGGAGATGAGGTGAGGGATGAGGGGGAATGCAGGTTTGTTGGCTAAGATGGGTGCCTCCTGCTAGAGTTCGTCAGGAGTTGTTTGAGTGTTAATCAGAACGTTCAATCAGGCCAATCAGGCCAAATTGAAGACAGTACTTCCACATTACCACAAACATGTGAACTTTGCGACCAGGGGAGAGAACATTCTTGACCAGGTATACACCAACATTAAACAGGCATTCAGAGCTGTTCCCCACCCCCACCTGGGGAACCCGGACCATCTCTCTGTTGTGCTAATGCCATCTTACAAACCACTTCTTACCAGGAGTAAGCTGTCTGTGAAGCAGATCAGAGCATGGCCAGAAGGAGCAACCTCAGCTCTCCAAGACTGTTTTGAATGCACAGTTTGGCCTGTTTTTAGGGAGGCTGCCACTACCAACCATCATGTCAACCTAACAGAATATACTGAGTCTGTGACAGGCTATGTGTACAAATGCATGGACAATGTGACCGTCATCAAAAACATCACTACAAGAGCCAATGACAAACCCTGGTTCACCAGGGAGGTACGTGCACTCCTGAGAGCACGGAACGCTGCCTTCAAGTCCGGGGACAAGGACGCCCTTAGAGCTGCTAGGGCCAACTTGAACCGGGGCGTGAGAACAGCCAAGCGTGCCTATGGACAGAAAATCACAATCACACTTCACAGACACAAAAGACTCCAGTCGCCTGTGGCAAGGCATCCAGTCAGTCACCGGATACAGGCCAACACCCCCACCGTGTGAGGACAACACAGACTTCCTCAACACACTTTACACATTCTTCAGCCGGTTTGAGGAAAACAACACCACCACACCAACAAAAGCCCGGACCTGCCCGGACAATGTAAAACTTCACCTGGACCCTGCTGATGTGCGGAAGACCCTACTCAAGGTGAACCCCAGAAAAGCTGCAGGTCCTGACAACATAATGGGGCGTGTGCTCAGAGACTGTGCTGTCCAACTTACAGATGTTCTCACGGATATCTACAACACCTCTCTGAGCCAAGCCATCATACCAGCATACTTCAAAGCCACCACCATCATACCGCTACCCATGAAATCCCCAGCCTCAACACTGAACGACTACCGACCCATAGCACTCATGCCCATCATGATGAGGTGCCTTGAAAGATTGGTCAAGGCCCACATAACATCCAGTCTCCCCACTACACTTGATCCATTCCAGTTTGCATACCGTCCCAATCGCTCCACTGATGATGCCATAGCAACAGCACTCCACCTATGCCTGGCTCATCTGGAAAACAAAAACAGTTACGTGCGGATACTGTTCATTGACTTCAGTTCCGCCTTCAACACAGTCATCCCCCAACACCTGGTAAATAAACTCAGCGAAATAGGCATCAGCGACCCACTCTGCAACTGGCTACTGGACTTCCTTACTGATAGACCACAGACAGTAAGAGTTGGCAAAATCTCCTCAGAGACCATCACTGTGAACACTGGAGTCCCCCAAGGATGTATGTTGTCCTCTCTGCTGTTCACACTGGCGACGCATGACTGATGTGCCAGATACAACTCGAACCACTTTATTAAGTTTGCAGATGACACAACAGTTGTGGGCCTCATCAGTGACGACAAAGACTCAGCCTACAGAGAGGAGGTACATCAACTCATCAACTGGTGTGACAACAATAATCTACATCTCAATGCAAACAAGACAAAATAAATAACTGTGGACTTCAGAAAGAAACACACACCACACATCCCACTCACCATCAATGGCAGTGCAGTGGAGTCTGCGAAGAGCACCAAGTTCCTGGGGGTGCACATCACAGACGACCTGACATGGTCAATCAACACCACCTCCCTAGTAAAGAAGGCACAGCAACGCCTCTACTTCCTTCGCCGGATGAGGAGAGCTGACCTCCCCCCTTCTGTCCTCACCACCTTCTACAGGGGAGCTATTGAGAGCATTCTCACCAGCAGCCTCTCAGTCTGGTATGGCAGCTGCTCTGCTGCTGACCACAAAGCCCTACAAAGAGTGGTAAGGACAGCAGAGAAGATCACCAAAACAGCACAACCATCCATCCAGGACCTGTACCCGTCTCGCTGCCGCAAGAGAGCCACCAATATCATCAAGGACCACACCCACCCAGCACACAAACTGTTCACCTTCCTACCTTCTGGCAAGCGCTATCGCAGCATGCGGTGCAATACCTCCAGATTCAGGAGCAGCTTTTTTCCAAAGGCCATCAGACTACTCAACTCACCAAACACCACATGAACACGACACCCACAAAGACCAAATGACTGCACAATATTTACATTTTGACAATACATATGTATCCCCTTGGTATATATATGTATCCTCTTGCTTCTAGCTTTGTACTGCACCTTATTACCTTAATAACATACCTCATTTGACTTCTTGAGTATATTAAGACTATCCTTAGTCTTGTTGTGTTGTTGTGTCTATTGTTGTTGTCTTTTTGCACTTTCATGTCATATGTTGTGTGTTTTACTTCATATTACTGCACATTTGGAGTATGGGGAAACGCAATTTTGATCCTCTGTGTAATTACGTGTTGCATGGTACGATTGACAATAAAGTACACTTTGAACTTTGAACTTTGAACTGTTCGTATAATAAAACACATTCTTGTTTTACCACTGAAACAACTTGTCTGAGTCATTCTCCATCTCCCCTTGCTGCGCGTTACAATATTATATGAATGTTGCGGAATCATCCCTATCTCTTAATGTATAATAGGTCCTTGTTCATCTTTATACATATTTTATCTGTAAGTTATCTAATGTACTGTCTGTAACAATGTTATTGTCATGTAGTGCATGTTTCTGCACGGACGAGTTTCAAGAGGTTTATTACTCACATACATATACGTACTTTGCATTCCTAACTGAATCTATAAGGAAACATAATTGCTTTAAAAACCCATTCATTGCAACAACTCGTACTGGAGGTAGGTTATGGGAAAGTTTCATTTAGGACGATTTAAATGTATATTTAAGACAACACAGACAATTAATTCTATTATATAATTATAGAACCCAGAATCGTGTGTGGCGCCGCCCCTTGCGGGCGCCTGCGCGAGCACTGCGTGTCGATTACACACATTAGAGTATTTTTCGAGCTTATAGAGCTTGTGCGTTATCACCGGTGTCATGACATTTCACTGCATATATGTACGACCATATGTGTATGTATGTGACAAATAATCTCTTGAACTTGAACTACTTTCATACATATATGCAGTTAAATCTTAATGTTGTGTGTTAATGTTAACATCAACAATTAACTCATACGGCCGCGATGCACTCATGGATATAAAAATTTCCCTAAACGAACAACTTTGGGACTTTTTATCCGTGGGAGCAGAGTGGCCGGCGGAAATCCTACGCGGGAACACTCGCAACAACAACTACAACAACAAAAATTGAGTCGCTGTTCCACGAGCCGGCCCACGGAGGAAGCACCGAGGTAAACGAGGCGGCATTCGGGTCAGAATGAGGACGCAACCTTACCGTCCACCTCTGCCAAGCATCCTTCTTGCTAACGTCCAGTCCCTGGAGAACAAGATGGATGAACTTCGAGCGAGGATTCAATTCCAGCGAGAAACGAGGAACTGTTGCGTCCTCTGCCTGACGGAAACATGGCTGACCCCACTGGTGCCGGATGAAGCCATACGTCCAGCCGAGGCCTTCTCCGTGTTCCGCGGCGACAGAACGGGAGAGTCGGGGAAATCCAAAGGTGGAGGCGTCTGCCTAATGGTAAACAACCGCTGGTGTAACGCCAACAACACCAAATTCCTCTCCCACTCCTGCTCGCCGAACCTGGAACAGCTGACCATACTATGCCGTCCATTTTATCTCCCCCGGGAATTCAGCACGGTCATCATTACAGCCGTTTATATCCCACCGCAAGCGGACACCGACGCAGCTCTGTCGGTTCTGTACGATGTGTTGTGCGGATTTCAGAACAGACATCCCGACGCGGCTGTGGTGGTGACTGGGGACTTTAACAGGGCCAACCTTAAAAAAGTTCTGCCGAATTTCCACCAACACATCACGTGTGCCACCAGGGGAGACAGAACTCTGGACCATTGTTACACTCCTTACAAGAACGGATACAAGCCCGTGTCGCTTCCTGCTTTCGGGAAATCAGATCACGCCGCGATCTCGCTGCTTCCTGTTTACAGGCCTCTGATCGCGCGGGATCTGGTGATGACGAGGGAAGTGAAGCGGTGGACGGACCAATCAGAGGCTGCGCTTCAGGACGCTCTGACTGACGTAGACTGGGACGTGTTCCAAACAAGTTCAAGTGACGTCAGCGAGTTTACGGAGGTTGTAGTGAGTTTTGTGGCTACGCTCGCGGATGAAATCGTTCCCACGGTGAAAGTTCGGATATTTCCAAACCAGAAACCATGGGTTGATAAATCCATCCGCTGCGCTCTGAATGCGCGCACGGCCGCTTACAACGACGGACTTGTATCTGGCAACATGGACAATTACAAAGCGGCGTCGTACAATCTGCGGAGGGCGGTGAGGGACGCCAAACGGACGTACAGAGACACCGTGGAGCTGCAGATGGAGCGGGGGGACACAAGACGCTTGTGGGAGGGGCTGCGAACAATAACTAACTACAAGAGCAGCTCCTCCCCAGCCACGAGTGTGGACGCCTCCCTGGCCAACCAACTGAACTCCTTTTATGCGCGGTTCGAGTCTGGCAGCAGCACCGCTAACTCGCCGGCTAATTGGAGTTACACCGCTGGGGACGAGCGCGCACTCTCAGTGTCCGTGCACGAGGTCAGGAGGGCTCTGATGCGGGTGAACACCAGGAAAGCTGCGGGCCCAGATGGCATATCTGGACGAGTACTGAAGACCTGTGCTAACCAGCTAGCTCCGGTGCTCACCACAATATTCAACATCTCCCTGGCTGAATCAGTGGTCCCATCCTGCTTCAAGAGGTCCACCGTCGTTCCTGTCCCGAAGATCGCCTCTCCAACCTGCCTGAATGACAACCGTCCGGTGGCCCTCACCTCGGTGGTCATGAAGTGTTTCGAGAGGCTGATTAAGGATTACATCTGCGCCTCCCTCCCCCGCACCTTGGACCCGTTGCAGTTCGCGTACCGGCAGAACAGATCCACGGATGACGCGGTCTCCCAGGTACTGCACACCACGCTCACGCACCTGGATGGCCAGAAGGGGGCCTATGTGAGAATGCTGTTCATTGATTATAGTTCAGCTTTCAACACCATAGTTCCCACCACACTGGCTGTCAAGTTGTTGGAGCTAGGATTGAATGCTCCGCTGTGCACCTGGATCCTGGACTTCCTCACAGGCCGCCCCCAGGTGGTCAAGGTGGGGAAGTACATGTCAAGCTCCCTCACCCTGAACACAGGATCCCCCCAGGGCTGCGTCCTCAGCCCCCTACTGTACTCCCTGTACACACATGACTGTGTGGCCAGGTCCAGCTCCAACACCATCATCAAGTTTGCTGACGACACCGTGGTCGTGGGCCTGATCACCGACTGCGATGAGAAGGCCTACCGCGAGGAGGTGGCTGACCTGTCACTCTGGTGCCAGGACAACAGCCTACACCTGAACGTCCGCAAAACCAAGGAGCTGATTGTGGACTTTAGGCGTGGATCACAATCGAGGACGCACGCGCCCTTGTGGATTAATGGGACTTCTGTCGATAGGGTGAGCAGCTTCAGATATGTGGGAGTCCACATCACAGAGGACTTAACATGGACTGTTCACACAGACACTCTGGTGAGAAAGGCGAGGCAGCGTCTCTACCACCTCAGGCAGCTGAGGAAATTCCGGGTCTCGGTGAGGATCCTCAAGTCCTTCTACTCTGGAGCAGTGGAGAGCATCCTGACAGGCAACATCACTGCCTGGTTTGGGAACTGTACTGCCCAGGACAGGCGGGCCCTGCAGAGGGTGGTGCGTTCAGCTGAACGTACCACTGGAACTACCCTCCCCCCCTTGCAGGAGTTATACACCAGGAGGTGTAGTAGCAGAGCCCGTAGGATCATGAAGGATCCTCATCACCCCAACAACGGACTGTTTCAGCTGCTGCGGTCAGGCAAGCGCCTCCGCAGTCACGCAGCGAGAACAGAGAGACTGAGACGGAGTTTCTTCCCTCAAGCCATCAGAACTGTCAACGCTGACCTCACCAGGGGTCCTAACTGAGCCATGCACTAGGCTCCACTACCTACTGTACTGTATGTAGCATACTGTACCGCATACTGTATCACTGTTCAGGGTTGTTCGTGATGCCGTATTGCTGCGCCGTACTGTTGTATACTGTGCTGTATTATCCCAAACACTACCTCACACTATTCACATTCACATGCCACTTTAATTCACATGCCACTTTAAATGCACATATCTGTATATACATAGGCATATTCCTTCAACCTATTCCATTTTATTTCAATTTATTTTTTATTGTATTTTATTCTATATATTTTTTATCTTATTCTATAAGTATTCCACTTACTGTATTACGTTTTAGGAGTCAGTTAGTCGGTCTATTAGAAAGGAATTTTCTACTTTTTATTTTTATTTTATTTTTGTACTTTTTCCTAGGACTTATTGTGTGCTATCACCGGGTGCGTTGCATTACATTTCACTGCATATATGTATGGAAGTATGTATATGTATGTGACAAATAAAAATCTTGAATCTTGAATCTTGAATCTAATGTAATGTTTGAGCCACACACAGCCTTATAGTATTGTCTCTTTTGATTGGATGACCAATCAGGATCTCCAAACTGACCAATCACATGGTTCCTGTGAACGCTGTCGTCACCTTCTGGATCTTCCAATAGACTTGGAACATGAACCATTATTAGAAATTGAAATATTAAAAATACACTAAAATAATTTCATGTAGTTCATGTTTACACATTTATATTGTATTTTATTATTTTATAATTGTTTTAATAATAATGTGAAATCAGGCAGGAGTCTTTGTGGACTATGATGTTTGCGGATGACATTGTGATCTGTAGCGAGAGTAGGGAGCAGGTGGAGGAGAGCCTGGAGAAGTGGAGGCATGAATTAGAGAGAAGAGGAATGAAAGTCAGCAGGAGTAAGACACAATACATGGGCCTGAATGGGAGGGAGGAGAAAAGCTGAGAATGCAAGGAGTGGAGGTGGAGAAGGCGGCTGAGTTCAAGTACTTGGGGTCGACCATCCAAAGCAGCGGAGAGTGCAGGAGAGAGGTGAAGAAGAGAGTACAGGCAGGGTGGAGTGGGTGGAGAGAGACTACAGGCAGGGTGGAGCGGGTGGAGAAGAGAGTACAAGCAGGGTGGAGTGGGTGGAGAGGGGTGTCCGGAGTGATCTGTAACAGAAGGGTTCCAGCAAGAGTGAAGGGGAAGGTGTACAGGACGGTAGTGAGAGCAGCTATGTTGTACGGTTTAGAGGCGGTGGCACCGACTAAAAGGCAGGTGGATGAAGTGGAGGTGGCAGAGTTGAGGATGTGGAGGTTTTCATTGGGAGGGACAAGGATGTACAGGATTAAGAACGAGGACATTAGAGGGACAGCTCAGGTTGGACAGTTTGGTGGAAAAGCGAGAGAGGCCAGATTGAGATGGTTTGGACACATGTGGAGGAGAGATGAGAGTTACATTGGGAGGAGGAGGCTGAGGGTGGAGCTGCCAGGCAAGAGGAAAAGAGGAAGCCAAAGAGAAGCTTGATGGAGGTGCTGAGGGAGGACATGCAGGCGTAAGGTGGTGTAAGATTCGCAGAACAGAAGGTGTTGGAGGCAGATGATCCGCTGTGGCCACCGCTAATAGGAGCAGGCCAAAGAAGATTATTATTATTATTATTATTATTATTATTATTATTATTATTATTACAATAACAATAATAATAATAATAATAATAATAATAATATAATGATAATAATAATAATAATTACAATAATAATAATAATAATAATAATAATTATAATAATAATAATAATAATAATAATAATAATAATAGACGTGTAAACATTGCACTGAAAATTGAAATGTGTAACCTCACCTATATGCATCCATCTGTACATACAGTGGGGTGGGCTGCAGGCTGTTGTACAGAGGCGCAATCCTATTTCTCCATCCCATAATAGAAAAACATTCACACACACTACAGAGTCCCTCTCCCGAGGCCACTGCAGCCATCAAGTGGCTCGACATACAAACTGGCACTAACAAGGTCAATTCATGTGACAGCGGAACCACGTACCACTGTCGTTTCCGGGGGGGCATTTTCAGCGACGCACCGGAAGTGCGGGTGGAGCAGGTTTGTTAGCAGCGTGAACGAAGCGTCGCTATGAAACGGCTCCTCCCTGCTCCTTTGGATGTAATGTGCACCACGGGGGTCGTCATGCTCCTTTTCCCCCACATTTCTAGGTCTGGATGAGTTTAAGCAGCTTGTGTAGATCAGTCCAAACAAAACGCCACAACACGAGGGACAACCACACCGAACGGAAGACCGAGCAGGGAGCACCGGAGAGCGGGGAGTCCCGCAGCCAGACAGCGGCGCTTTGAGCCCAGCTCAGCTCAGGTCAGTCTTGAGCACTGATTTTATTTCCTTTTTATTGCTCGAACATGGATTTTAGGGCTTTTCGTGCAGCCAAGTGCACTTTACGCATGTTTTCCTGTTGGACTTTAGTTTGTTTTTTGTGAACAAGGAACAACTGGGTTCATATTATTCTGCCCTGCGAGGACTGTCTAACAGCAAAACATGACTGTACTTTATATTCTACTGGAAAGAAAACGGTGCCCCCCGCTACTTATACTATGTAATAGTTTATTACTATTAACAAACCCCTGCGACATTTCTAATATTATAACAGAGTATATATTATAATTAGATCATATATAAGTCAAAGCAGAATGTTTTTACATGTACATACATCTTTGTACACTTCCATATACAAGGGATCTGTATTGGTAAAAAAATAACAAATAGTTTCATAAAATGTGCATTGTAGTGCAAACTAATGAGGATCATAAAAATGATTAATTCAAAAATATGAAATGAATGCACTCACACACCAAGTAGTAGTAGTGCTAGTATAGATTACTATTTTAATAATACACTTTTAAAGGCTCGGGGAAGCTGGAATACACACACAGGCATCTTCTGTTCACCTACTTTACATTATTTGTTGTGGTGAAACTGCATTGGTTAAACCTTTGTTTAACATTTTTATGAAAAATTAAAATACATGTTTAGAGAGAAAGTTATGTGTATTTGCAAATCCATCGGTATTTTTGTGAATATGACTTCACACAACACAAATGTAAAAAATGTGGATAGTGAGATATTTGTTGGTACGCATGGTACACATTTGTGGATTGTCTTGTATGGGTTACAAATTTTCTATTCTATTAAAAGTGAATGTAAAGAAAATTAATAGAAAGTGTTGTTTATATTTTTTCTTATTTAATTGGAAATAAAGATGAAAACAAACAAGCAATTTGGTCAAATTAAAGAAATAAACATTTACTAATACAAATTGATCACCATGAGATAAGCATATTCATGTTTGATTAAGATGAATCTAAAATAAAATACCATCCTTCAATTAAGTTCAAGACAATGAACATAAAATGAAATATAAAATAAATATTTACATTTTCTTGTCATTCTAGAACAACGAGAAGCTCTCAACAGCTTGTTGACCCGGAAGTAGATCACAACGCTCACTTTCCTGCTGCCTCCAACAGAGACACGTGACCAGAAGCTCCACAACAACAACAACAATGGTGGAGCCGCTCCAACTGTTCACTTTTTCCATACGAGAGCGAATATCTGCGCTGGTGGGAGAGCTTCTGTTCCTGTGTGACAAGGTGAAGGTGGGAGAGGAAGTGAGAGACGCGCTGAGTGACAAGGTGATAGCGGCAGGAGGAGACATTTTCAGAGAGTTTGAACGGTCTGTGGTGGACTGCGAGAGCAGACGGAGCCGCTCGAAGCAGGAGACGCAGAGGCTGTACAGAGGGCTGGCTTTCATCCTGAGACCCAGAGTCCAGCTGAGGAGAGCAGGTCTGGATGCTTCTAATATATTTTAAAAGGTTTATATCATATCTATAACACTGGCAATTAAAAATAAATTTGGAGCTATATAAACAAAGTCTTTCCTGGATGGCCGCCATCTTGGTGTGGTGTACACTTTACATGGTGCACTGTTTTTGGAGACAGTGCTCCTACATTTTATAACTAGGCGCACCAGAGGGACTGGCAAGTATGCCCAACATTTTTTTTTCATTATTAAAATTATGTTGCATATAATTGTCAACTGCTATTAGATTTGAATGAGAATTATTTGACATTTTGATCAGATTTGAGGATTACAAAACTCAAAGTGTATCTAGTGGAATGCACCAATCTTGAGTTTTCACATCTTTCTGTGTCTGTATTTCAATGTTGCCTCCAGAGCTCCAGCAGCTCTCTGTCTGTAAAGAGGAGCTTCCCACTGAGCAGCAGGAGTGGAGCCCCAATCTGGGCCAGGAGGAGCCAGAGCCCCCACATATTAAAGAGGAAGAGGAGGAGTTCCCTGTGAAGACTGAACATGATGAAGAGAGCGCTCAGTTGTCCCAGCTTCATCAGCACCAAACTGAGGATAAAAGAGAGGCAGAACCTGTAGCCAGCACCTTAACTGAACAGATGGAAACAGAAGCTGATGGAGAGGTCTGGGGAGTGTCAGAAGCAGCCAGTAGCTCAGATCCAGCTGCTGCTTTAGAACCAGCTGGTGCTGAGCAGCTCCTCTCTTCACACTCTTCTGAAACTGAGACTGATGACAGCGATGAAGATTGGAAGGAGACCAGACAACCTCAGTCAGGTAAGATTTCATATTTTCTCCTTCTAAGCTGTTGACCGTATGGATGTCAGTGTTGAATACTCAAAATTAAAAATCTCCTTAGTTAAGCTATTTTTAAAATAAATAATTAAATATTATGAATATTACTACTAGAAATCAAATAATTATCATTTGTAATCAATGAGTAAGAAGTGTTTATGCTTTAATTAACATTTTACTAAAAAAAAATTTTGATCAAATCAAAAACAAAATTTAATATGGCAACTAGGTCTTATTAAATAAATAAAGTTTGTGGTGTCGTCCGTCTTCGTCGGGATGTCTTGTCCACATATAACACAATGTATATTTACCGTCTGCTTTGGGTAGAAATTTAAATATCCCAAAAAAACTTTAGATGTATGTGTCCCAACAACACATAACATTTCTGTTTCTCCTCAGAGTTCAAGACTGTGGGTGTAGGTGTGTTCGGGGTGCAACGGATCACAAAACTCAGGGTTCGGGTCATATCACGGTTTTGAGTCTTGGATCATTTTTCTCGCATCAGCAAAATGAAAAAAGAAAGGGAGACAAATATAACCTGGATTTCCATTTATTCTGTACAACAAATAAAACAAGAAACTTTTGCCCATTGGCTTAAATGAAAACATCCAAGAATTCCCATCTTTAAATATGATCTTAAATATATAATATATTCAATCTATTGTTAAATTAATGTGCATTGTGAGGCAGGCATGATACCTTCTCCCTTTAAACATGGTAGTAGGTGGAAAAATTTACATTTACATTTAGTCATTTAGCAGACGCTTTTATCCAAAGCGACTTACAAGGGAGAATGACATTCAAGCTACATTGCGACAGAGATTAGTGTAACAACAACATTCGTGTAACAATGAATACTGCAAGGTGGTGCTAAGTCATTGTAGGTTAGGACAGGAGGTACTCACTGAAGAGCTGGGTCTTCAGGTGCTTCTTAAAGACAGAGAGGGAGGTCCCTGCTCTGGTCATTTTTGGCAGCTCGTTCCACCAACGTGGAACTACAAATGAGAATAGCCTGGATTGCCGTGGCTGTATGGCCGGCAGAGCCAGGCGACGCTCATTTGACGAGCGCAGCATCCGGGGGGCAACATGTGCTCTTACAAGAGCATTTAAGTAGGCGGGAGCATTCCCAGCAATCACTCTGTAGGCCAGCATCAGAGACTTGAACTTGATGCGGGCGGCTACAGGTAACCAAGCGGCTACAGGTAACCAGTGGAGCTCGATGAGCAGCGGAGTGACATGTGCCCTCTTTAGCTGGTTGAACACCAGTCGCGCCGCCGCATTCTGTATCATCTGTAGTGGCTTCACCGCACAGGCCGGCAAGCCTGTTAAGAGGGCGTTGCAGTAGTCGAGACGGGACATCAACGTTTGTAACAGCAGTTGAGTGGCAAATTGGGTCAGGAACGGCCTGACTTTTCGGATGTTGAGTAGTGCGAAGCGGCAGGACCGGGAGACGGCGGCAACATGGTCCGAGAATGTCAGTTGGTCATCAATAATGACACCAAGATTCCTTGCAGCCTTGGTAGGAACAAGAGATAGAGAGTCGATTTTAATATCAATGTTGTGATAAATACCTTGTTTGGCCGGGAAGACCAGCAGTTCAGTTTTTGCCAGATTTAGTTGAAGATGATAATCCTTCATCCATGTGGATATGTCAGCGAGACAATCCGAGATCCGCGTCGAGACAGTGGGGTCGTCGGGCGGGAAGGACAGATAGAGTAGAGTATCATCCGCATAGTAGTGATATGAAAAGCCATGTGAGCGGATGATCGGGCCCAGTGAGGTGGTGTATATGGCAAAGAGGAGGGGTCCTAGCACCGAGCCTTGGGGCACCCCTGTGGTGAGGTTGTGAGGCACAGACAGCTGGCCTCGCCATGTCACACTGAACGAGCGCCCAGTGAGGTAAGATTCGAACCAGGAAAGTGCACTGCCCGTTATGCCCATGCTTGAGCGTATGGACAGGAGTATGCAATGATTGACAGTGTCAAAAGCAGCTGATAAGTCAAGCAGAATGAGAACCGAGGATTTGGCAGCAGCTCTAGCAGTTTTTAAGGCCTCTGTCACAGACAACAGGGCTGTTTCGGTGGAGTGACCACTTTTGAAGCCAGATTGAAGTGTATCAAGAAGGTTGTTTCTTGACAGGTACTCTGTAACCTGTCTAGAGACCGCCCTCTCTATGGTTTTGGAAAGGAATGGGAGGAGAGAGACCGGCCGATAGTTTTCTACTTGATTGGGATCGAGTGAGGGTTTTTTGAGCAGTGGTGCGACCCGAGCCGCTTTGAAAGCGGAAGGGAAAGTGCCGGAAGTTAGGGAAGAATTAATCACATGTGTGATTGCCGGGGTGATAGTCGGTGATATGGCTTGAAGGAAGTTAGATGGGATCGGTTCTAGCGGACAGGTAGTAGGACGGCTACATGTTAGTAGTTTAGATACCTCACTTTCAGCGAGGGGGGTGAGACCAGGGAACGATGGGCCTAGGGCTGGAGAAGACAGGTTGTGAGTAAGTTGTTTAGTGAATTGGCTAATGATGACTGCCACTTTGTTAGTAAAAAAGGAGGCAAGGCAGTCGGCAGTGAGGTTAGTAGCTGGGGGAGGTGGTGGAGGGTAAAGCAGAGACTTGAAGGTGGCGAATAACTTACGTGTGTCTGTGGCACCGTTGATTCTAAATGTGATTTGATCTGCCCCCAGTAGAATTAAATTCCAATATCATGTTCAATTTATCATTTTTAATCAGCACTAACTCTATCTAGCCTTGATTTGTAAAGAAAAACACTTGTTTCTCAATAAGTAACTTTGAATCCAGTTACATTCAATCCATATACATAATGTTCTTTTTCTGTAGTGCAATAAATATAAACAACATTTTTCATACAATTTCATAGATAAAATAAATGCCTGGGAGCTGTAAGACCTGGCTGAAAAGAGACAAACTTTTCAAAACTACTGTCTGCAAGTGTCTCTTCTCCTCTACATCTGTGTCCGCTCCGTACATTCTTCTCTCATCAGACCTTTTCCCTAATTCTACTCATATCGCAGCATCATTGGCCGTTGAACATTATTATCTGATCTTTGATATCACAAACCAAATCATACTTTAATGTTAACTACTCTTATGGAGTGCGTACCGGCCATTCTCACAAGCTGCCGATCTCTGTTCTGCCCTCTCAAGTGGACATATTGTAACCTATATCAGATTTATTGAATTGGAGCAAACTTTATAGTTAAATTATTGGAATGCACACGCATTCGGTTGCCGAAACGGTGCAGCTGTTCGTGATGGTGGCGTTCGTAGAGCAAGGTTCACGTCCTTGTCTGGAGGTTGGTTGACACATATAAAAGTATTTCTGCGTTCACAGAACGCACCATCACTTCCTGTTTGGGAGTGCTTTCAACCGGAGAGTGTGTGTCCGCTCTGCGTCTTATACAGAGAACGAGTCCATTAGGTAGTCGATGGCATGTGGCGTCACTCTCTTGAACTGATTAAAAAAAAAGAAAGATTTATTGAGTAAAATTATATTTCTTTCAACGCATTTCAGTGTTGTTTCAGTGGATGTGATCCTATTGCAATGACAATTAAAATACGATTGATCGTGCAGCCCTACACTGCGGACCTCACCAAGTGTAGTACATTAAGTCCAGATCCAGGGTTTTTAACCCCTTTTCACCATTCTGGTATTTTACTCATACCCACAAAGTTATCATACTGAATTTGTATCATTCGAATCGTCATGTAGACATACAGTAACATAATATGTTGAATGTATTTGCAACAAATTAAATTGGTATGGCTATATGTAGTCACTCGATCTGGTACTTGTAGCCGTATGCAGAGGTTATAAGTATATATTGTGAATGGATGGCTTATATAGCTTTCTGCGGTCTTCACAATTCTGGAGACATTGCATTCATTGGGTCATACAAATGTTTGTTCTGTACATATGATGCTTTTTCATACTTGGCTAGATACGGGAACCATGGGCCAAATGGTCACTTTGTTGGAGCTTGGCATGTTGGAGCTTGGCACTGTCAGAGTAGGATACTGATTTCATACTCGTTAGGTTCCAATTCAGCTGGAGAGTGGGGGTAGCGTAAGGCGTTCACCCACTGTTGTCTTCCTCAATTGTCTGTTGAAGACTGGGGAATCAGTCTTATCCAGTGTCTTCGATCCTGAGGAGTGTGACTCCAGATAGGGTTTACTGCTCCATCATGAATGGTCACCACCTCTACTTGACTGGTGACCAGACAGGACCGTGAAACTCGTCCCAGTCAGGGTGCTATTAGCCATGACGACCTGGTCTAATCAGACACTATTTCTGAATCTTAAGGAATTGCCTTCTGTCAGGAATATCTGTTGTGGGGTAAGAGGGGTCCATCTGAATTGTGAGGTCACTGGATCACTTCCAGGTGAGTTTTGTAACCACAAGTTCAAAGTCAGTCCATGCATCGAAATAGTCATATGGTTCCCGGGTCATAACTACTTGGTTTAGTATTGTAATTAATAGATTACGCGTACAGGGATATTATCTCCGTAGTCCCATCCTCTACATGTTTTCCCCATTTCTGCATGGGCTATTGCCAATTGCTGCAGTTGCTCAGGTGGAACTCTGCGCAGTCTATGTCGAGTATGTAGTGTGATACATAGCCTAATAGAGAGTCGGTCATTTTACATTAGCTTGAGAAGTTCCATTGTGTCCATGGCTTTAGTGAATGTTCCTTCTGGGGAGGTGTTATTGTGGTTGTAGATAGATGTTCGCTTAACGCTGAGAGAGCATCATCTGTGTAATTGCATTAATTTCTTAACTTTCAGGAGGAATCAAGCATTGTTTCAATGAGCTGTAAGGGTACCAACAAATTTGTCTGTTCCCAACGCCAGTTTGGGGTTGGGATGGTGGAAGGTGATTTCCACTCTGTCCCCATTTTTGTCTCCCGTAGTTGGTTTACAAAGTTTGTAGAAGCATTTTTGACCTCTGTTGCTGTTGTTTCGAGTAGCTGGTCTTGTCAGATGGTGTCTATATGGTGGTGGCTCTGACCACCACCATATAGGGGCCTTCTCTTCTTGGATTCTTCCACTTTCTTCTAAATACCCCAACAAACACCTGATCTCCTGGTTTAATGGATTAATCCGGATTTTTGTCGATCTCTTGTTTTTTTTCTCTATAGTGACAGCATGATCATAAATAATTTTGTGCACATTTGTTAATTGTTTTACGAAAGTTTTCAAATCTTTTTCCGGAATTTCTAAGGCAGGCCCTTTCGCTGGTCCTTTGTACACTTGCGCAGGCATGGGTCAACCTGTAAGCATGTCATGCAGTGTTAGTTGCGTTTTTCTATTCATGTTTCCTCTTTATGTGACCCACCGCAGCAAAACCCGCCATATCGCACATTTCTAAAATCACCATGAGCTGCCAAATAAGTGTAAAAAAGCTTTCTAGAAGGAACATTAGATTTTTCCAGATTTGTGTTCCTTTGTGTTTTTGTTTTTTTTATCTCAACGTATTTTTAAAACCAAGTTTTATTTATAAAAAGTAGATACATGTTAAACCTTCAAGTTAAATATTCCTGTTAAATTAAATCGGGAAACAGTAACAATGCCGATCGATTGTTTCCTTTAAAGCAACCGTCCAAGTGAAGAACATCCCTTCATATTCCATGTGATGTGAAGTCACAATGTGAAACCGTTTTGATAGAGTTCAACCTTTTAAATCATACTCATTTCACACACACCTGGATACATTATTGTGTAGGTGGCGTAACCCGCGAAGGATAACTGCTGACGCCACTGCTGTTAACAGAAGAGGAGAAGCCTTCGGTTTCAATTGTCTGTGAAAACTTAATCTCTGTGTTGTCTATGGAATCTTGTTATTGATTATGAGAAGCGGGTGGCGGAAGCTCTAAATCATATTGCGGACTTTAATCTGACCAGTGCGATTGATCCAAGTCAGTGAGAGCAGCTCGTACCGGACTTAATTTTCTGGGACAATGGTCAATTCTCCGATGCTGACGCCAGTAACGACAGCGATTCTAAATCTGATATCGCCGTTATCCCGGATTTTGAGAACATTTCAAACAGCGGATTTCAACCTGAATGTGACGATGAAACAGAATATTTTCAAGAACCACCGGAGAAGATTGACGATTGTTAGAATGGAAGTTTTTCCAAGAAGTGATTTCTACAGCACAAGGGAATACGCTTGGAGAGCAAGGTCTACAAATCCATTATCAAGGACTCTGAGAACACCTGTGAGGACCTCAACCTCTCTTTGGGTGGTCGTGTTCAACCTGCGAGCAACCACATCAAGATGCATTACAGTTTTTACTTCGCTCAGTAGGTTAGTACATGGTCTGGAGAAGTGATATAATCTTTGGCTATTCATCATGGAGAGTTACATGAAAGGGGTTGACAAAAGGCTACAGCTCTCATCTATGTATATTCTTTTTAAATAAAATATTTTTTAAAAAGAAAGATCTGTGTCTGACGCTGTTCAACATTCCCTATAAACGCAAGAACAATGCAGAGATTTCCCCATTCAGCATAGTGTCAAGTGGCCATGTGGCAAGTAGCCATGTGGCTTTGTTGGCCCTCCAAACCATTTGCATTCTGGGAGCTGGCTGAATGGGTCCAAGTGTTGGGAAACTTTGAGGGTGATTATGTCAGCAACATAATTTGCCACGCCATCGTCATGAACAAGTCATAGCTTTAAAAATATTTGCTTGATTTGCACAAGTGATACCTTTTGAAGCTCTGATTCTTCACTTGACACAAAGTCAAAAGGTACCTAAAATCCACAGTGGGTCAGGACTCCACGCACAGCCAATAGCATACTACTCCACAGCCCTCTCCACTGGTGAGATGGCTGTGGAGTAATACGCTATTGGCTGTGCATGGAGTCCTGTTCCTGTCTTTTGAGTTAACACTCCACATGTGTGTTCCTGTTTATGGGAGACAAACAGTTGGAATGGTTTTGTGTAGTCTGGTAACGCCAGAGCTGGTGCTTGTTGCAGGGCAGTCTGTTTTGAATACAATGTGTCCTTCTTTAGTCCATTCTAAAGTACCCTGTAGATTTCCAGTTTCTTGTGCTTTAATCATTGCCCTCAATGGGGCTACCATAGTAGAGTAATTCTCTATCCAGTCTGAACTATATCCTGTCATTCCCAAAAAGGTCATCATGTCCCTCACTGTCACATGTCACATTTCTATAAGTCTTCCTAGATATTCTACCTTATCCTGGCAATATTATAATTTCTTCAATGAAGCATTGTGCCAAGAGAGTCAATAGAGTTTGAGTCTTTGTGGCATGTGTCCAGGTTAGATGAACACAAGATGATATGATCAATCGATGATTTTTCTCAGGTAAATCCTCTAAATATTCCTTCCGTGCCTTGTTAACAATATGGGGGTTATGGTTAAAGCCTTGGGACACACTCCTGTATGTATTGGACTGGTTCCTATATGTGAATGCAAATAGATGTCTACTTGAAGGGCAAGGGGCACGCTAATGAATGCTGAACAAAGATCAATTTCTGTAAGCCATTTGGCATCCGGGTGAACATTTGAAAGCAGCGCGTGTGGGTTCTGTATTTCTGATTGATAATCTTCTACTACTTCATTTCCTGCTCTTTCAATACTTATCTTTGTCTGCATTGAGGACTGGTAGTATAGGGGTGTTGCTAACGGGGTGGGGTTCAGGTACAAGCACTCCAGCTTTTAAAAGACCCTCTAGTGTTTTCGCAATACCTTCCTCAGCTTGAGGTTTGAGGGGTTATTGCATTTTCCATGTGGTCTACAGCCTCTTTTTTGCCGAGATTTTCCCAGTTGTGTGGATTTAATTAATCCTACGTCAGTGGCATGTTGTGACCATAGGTTAGCAGGCACAGAATCCATCATTTCTTCTTTCAAATTCAAGGTTTGGTTTGAACATTCAGAGACTTTAGGAAGCCTTACCACTTGGGGTTGCACTGGGCCCGATACAGAAATCATTATCTTGGTGTAATTCCCATCCACGCTGTGCCAAATTTGTTTGTTCTGAGTTGGGTTATACAGTATATGGTCTGAGAGGCTTATTTTATCGCTGGGCCTAAATGTTTTGGTTCCTGTCCTGGGCTTAGGTAAATTGTAATGTGTGAACTACTGTTCTTGATGTGGAATTTCTCCGTCAAATAAGGAGAGCTTTACCACCATGGCTGCTCCTTGTTTGCCCATTATAATGGAGCTGGACACTCGCTGTACCTGATTGGGCTGGTTTGGGAGCCACAGTTCTGGTTGGGCCCTGCTTCCGTTTTTGAAATACCGTAGGGTGCAGTGAAGAGGATCACTGGGTGGTACTGCCTGAGGGAGATTGGCTCATAAGCCTGTCCCATTTGTGTATTATTTCAGCAAATTTCTGATATATGTTCCCCAACCAATACACAATGTGCTCTTTATCTCTTCTAATAGCCATTATGCCTCCCATAGGATGCTGCACATACACCAGAAGACCTAGAATGCATACAGCCATAGAATGGTACAGCCCAGTTTACATAGAGCATCTCTTCTGAGGAGATTCAAAGGCGTTGAGCAAGGAAGCATACAGGCAAAAACTGGGGAGCAAGTTCCAGTAAAACAATGTGCAGGGTGTGTGGTCAGGAATGAAAAAGATCACAGGCTTCAAGGTGAAGGGGGATCAGGCTGAGGGAAGCCTGGACAGAGCCAATGAGTTAAACTTGTTTTTTAACAGTTTCGGCACAGGACCCTCAGCTGCCTTCTCCCCTATCCCAGCCACACAGACACTCTCCTTGCCCCCACAGCTGCTTTCCTCTCACACAGTGATCCAGACCACGGAGTCACACTGTGCCTCCCCTCACCCCCAACCCCTACCATGGACTTCAATACAGCCCCATGAACACCTCCCGCCGCGTCAAGAAACAAAAAGCCCCCCTCTACCAACCACCTGTCTGTTTCCTGTAGTCAGGTAAAGAGGCAGCTGGATAGACTGCACAAGAACAAGGCTGTGGGTCCGGATGGTATCAGCCCCAGGGTCCTAAAGGTCTGCGAGGACCTGCTATGTGGGATTCTACAGCACCTCTTTAACCTCAGCCTGAGCCAGGAAGGTTCCAGTGCTGTGGAAGACATCTTGCCTCGTTCCAGTACCTAAGAAGCCTAAGAAGTCCTCTCCATCTGCCGTCAATGACTACAGACCGGTTGCCTTAACATCACACATCATGAAAGTCCTGGAGAGACTGATATTAGCCCATCTCACACCTCAGGTGAGCACCTCTCTTGACCCAATGCAGTTTGGCTACTGCCGCAAGGTTGGAGTTGAAGACGGCCTCATCTACCTGCTTCAGCGAGCCCGCTCTCACCTGAACAAAGCAGGCAGCACTGTGAGGATCATGTTTTTTTATTTCTCCTGTGCTTTCAACACAGTCCAGCCTGCACTGCTGCAAGAGAAGCTCCAAGAGATGCAGGTTGACACTTCCACAACCTCTTGGATTATTAACTACCTGACAGACAGACCAAAGTTTGTGCGGCTGAGGTAATGTGTGTCTGAGCGGATGGTTAGCAACAATGGAGAACCGCAGGGGACTGTACTCTCACCTTTCCTCTTCACCCTGTATACCTCAGACCTCCAGTACAACTCTGAGTCCTGTCATTTGCAGACATTTTCGGATGACTCTGCAGTTGTGGGGTGTATCGCTGCTAGACAGGAGACTGAGTACAGGGATCTGGTGGACTGATTTGTGGCATGGTGTGTAAACAACCACCTCCTCTTAAATGCAACCAAGACGAAGGAGATTGTTGTGGATTTCAGGAGGACCAGGACAACAGACTGGACTGGATATGCAACACTCAGGCTGTCTACAGTAAGGGACAGAGTAGACTACTTCTTGAGGAAGCTCAGGTCATTTAATGTGTGTAGCAAGATGTTGCATATCTTCTATTAGTGCATTTTCTTTGTAGTCATCTGTTCGGGCAACAGCATTCAAGCCTGCGACTCCAAGAAACTGAACAAACTGAAGAACTGAAGAAGGCTGGCTCTGTGCTGGGGACTGCTCTGGAGCCGGTTGTGGAGAGAAAGATGTTGCACAAGGTGCTCAGCATTATGAACAACACTGCACACCCCCTACACAACCTACTGGTCAGACAACAGTGTCTTCAGCCAGACGCTCCTTCAGCTCCGCTGCAATAAGGACCGTTACAGGAGGTCATTCCTGCCCACCACAATAGCCACCTACAATGACTCCCCTCTGTGCAAGGAGAGGAAACTCTGCCTCTGAATGGCAATGCACAAGGCACATTTTTACTTCACATTTAACTTCCACTTTTAAGCTTTACCTTTCACTAAGTTGAATCCTATTTTATTCTATTATTTATTTTATACGGTACAGTACTTAGTGTGTGTGTGTGTGTTCTAAGCTAATATAAGTGGGATTAAAATTTCGGGGCAGACGAGAAGCATGCTGGGGCAGAAGTGTGACAGGCAGGATGGCAGCCTGCCGCCGCATCCCACCACTGCATCCCACCCACAGAGCTCACACCCCACCCATCCCCGCAAGCCCAAGGCCTATTGTGTGGTGTATGTACTGAGTATGAGTTTTGACAGTGGGAGAGAGAGGCAAAGCGCAACCAGATCGATGCAGTGGCCCAGCAGGCCGGGGAGTGACCACCACAGACCCCACTCCAGACTCGACCGCACCCTAGCATCCCCACCTCCCGTACCTGGTGGCAACCAACCAACAGCGACCAGTCCGGGTCCAGAGCAGCCCGGGCCCAGAGCAGCCCGGGCCCAGAGCAGCCCGTGGCTGGTTGCTGGTCAGGCCCCTGGTCAGCCCCCGGCTGCCGACATGCGGACCACAGAACAGAGGTCGGCAGACGGAACCCCACCCACAGCCCACCCCCCAGCGACGAGCGCCCCGCGCACCGAGAGTGCCAGAAGACAGGTACCCCGGCAGCCCGGTGTGACGACAGGAGTCCGGCCCCCAACGAAGGAGGCCACATGGTGAGCCCCAAGCAAAGCACACCCAGCCAGGTTCAGGACCCCGGGCCACAGGCCCAGATGGAAGGCCTAACCAGCCCCAGCACGACGGCCTCCCCCCTCCTCCCACAGGACGCAGAAGGACCCGCAAGCCCTGCCACCCTGCCCATGGGGCAGGTGACCACAGTTGCCCGCTGATCACAGGACCAAGACCCAAACCCGCCACCCGGACACCCCGCCCCCAATCCGAGCCCTAAACCCACAACCAGGCCTCAAACCAACACACAGATGCCAGCTGCAGGCACTCCCCAGGAGCATCCCCCCCACCCCCGGAGACAGCCCCGCTCAACTCCATCATTTAATGAATCAACATTGCTTTTAGATATTGCCAATAGTTTGTCCGTTGAGATGTATTCTATTAATATGTGTAATCATTGGGATGTGGTGAGATTCTCTTTTTTTCCAATTGAGTAATATTATTTTCTTGGCAATTAAGTCTATGAAAATGGTTTGGTGGTGCTTAAGTGGTGGGTCAACTGAGGAGAATTCACCAAGGAGACAAATGTGACCTATCACAGCAAAACCACCTATCTCGCGCATTTCTACAATCGCCAGGAGCAGCCAAATAAGTTGAAAAAACTTTTATAGAAGATTTTTCTGGATTTGTTTTCCTTTATGTTTTTTTTTATCTCAATGTATTTTCAAAACAGAGTTTGATTTATAAATAGTAGCTGAATGTTAAACCCTGGAGTTAAATATTCCCACTAGATTACATGGGGAAACACAGTTCACTTACCGACAGTGACAGCGCTGAACAACGCCGATCATTTCCTTTTAAGCGACCGCCCAGGTGAAGATCAAGCCTCCATAGTCCATGTGATGTGAAGTCACAATGTGAAACCGTTTTGATAGAGTTCAACCTTTGAATCGTACTACTTTTACACACACAGACATCGTGTAGGGGGCGTATACCAATGAAGAAGGAAAACTGACGTAACTTCAGTAAACAAGACAAGGATCCGTTTCACTTTAATCTCTGTGTTGTTATGGATTATGAGAAGCGGGTAGCGGAAGATCTCAATCATATCGCGGACCTTAATCTGACCAGAACTTAGATTCAAGTCAGTGTAAGCAGCGCATACTGGACTTCTGCGATGATAGTCAGTTCTCCGACAGTGACGCTGAATCTGATACTGGCGTTATCCAGGACTTGGAGAATGTTTCAAACAGCGGGTTTCAACCTGAAACTGAATATTTTTAAGAACCACGGGAGAAGACCAACGATACGCCCGTTGGAGATGATGACGTGATGAAGTCCTATTATTACCAATTAGCAATTGACAAGATTCGCAAGTCTACCTGCAAATGCAGCCGGGGGCGAAAAGAAAATGGCAGGCTTGACCAGGAATCGTGAAAAGAAACTGGATCCTGATTTTATCTATAGATCACGCTACATGGTAGCAGCCTTAACCCAGGACATCACCTGCGCAGCATCACCAGTCGGAAGAGGCAGCCCCAAACAGGCTCTTAGAGTGTAGCTGGGGTAGGGTTAGGTTTAGCCAACATAATAACACCAAGAACTTTGGCCCGAGTTGATATACAGACTCATATTATTGTTAGACTACATTTTGTTCTGTTGTCCACACTTTTTAACAACCAAGTTTTTCCACATTTATAAAACAAGTATATCCTTACTGTTAAATTAAAGCCTTTTTAAAAACGAAAGATGTTGTGTGTCGATGACGCCGTTCAAAATTCCCTCAAAATACAAGAGCAGATTGCACCATTCAGCAAGGTGTCAAGGCCCCATTCAGCAGGGTGTCAAGTGGCCATGTGACAAGGAGCCATGCGGCTTTGTTGGTCCTCCATACTGTTGGCATTCTGGGAACAGGCTGAATAAAGCCATGTGGGGGGGGGGGGGGTTTGAGGGTGATTATCTCAGAAACACAGTTTGCCACACCCATGTCATTAACAAATCATAGCTTGAAACATATTTGCTTCATTTGCACAAGTGACACTTTTTGAAACTCAGATTCTTCACTTTCAAATGCTGTGAAAAAAGCCACCAAATGTACCTAAAGTCTGCGGTGGGTCACATGTTGTTGGGGAGACTGGAATGCTGTGACCCAGAAGGGTTGATAGCTTATGGTGATGTTGGTTTAGAATGCTAGGATAGGTGAGCAGAGCCAGAAGTATTCACCTCTGCCATTATGGGAACAGTGAGAGCAAACGTCTTTATCCACAAAACCCATTTTGAACATTTTGGGTTCCGTGATATGAGCTGTGTGCAGAATTTTATATTGGATGAGTTGCATTTTAAAATTGGGGGTCATAGAAAGGTGTTGCAAATAAGCTTCCACAGGGTTCATATTGGTGGAAACAGCAAGGTCTCTCCCATTACATTGTAGGTAAAGATAAAGTGTAGTCTATTTTTAATAAAAGTTTGTATGTTCTGGAAAAGGGATTTTTTAAATGACTGATGAGTAAGATGTTCAATCATTGGAGGTGGTTGTAGGATATTGTTCGTGAATTTGATTTTAGCTTTTTGAGACTAATTGTAATTGAAGGAATTGAAGGAAGACGTGACCACCGATATAATACCTTTGGGTTAAGGTTGGGAAGGGTATAAGCAAATTTTTTTCAAAAATGTGTTCCAGATGAGTAATTCCTTGTCTTTTCCAAGACCTGAAGATTATTGGTTTGTTTTCAACAATAAAATCTGGGTTGTGCCAGATTTGAGTGAATTTTTTTGGAGACAGAGTGTGACCACTGAGTTTGAGGAATCTTCACCAGGCTGACAATCGTTGTGATGAATGGGTTTTTAATGTAATTATGTTTCCTTAATGATTCAGTAAGGAATGGGAGATCAGATAATGATAACTCCTGACCTTCTGTTTGTTCAATGTCTCACCATCCATGGCCCAATTGTTGCTCTGGTTGTAACCATTTAATTATACATTTAAGATAGCTTGCTAGATAGTAGTTTGGGGGTGCTAGGCCTCTAGAGTCTTGGTTTTTCTGTAGTGTTTCTAGTTTAATATTTGGTTTCTTGTATTTCCAATAAAATGTAATGACTATTGACTCTGGAGTATTAAACCAATGGTTACACTGGGGTCATTATAATATATAGGCTATTTTTGGAAGTATATAAATTTTCACTACTGCTATCCTACCAATTAGTGAGATGGTAAGGTTGTTCCATCGAATGAGGTCTTCTTCAAGGGATTTGAGCAATGGAGGAAAGTTATGAGTAAACAAATCTGACGGATTGGTGGAGATATCAATCCCAAGGTATCTAATATGTAACCCACCGAATGTGCACTTCGGGGCATTTGGCAACTTTCGACTTTTTATTTTGCATCATTTGAAAGTGGAGAATCAGAGCTCCCAAACAAGATGCCACTTCTGCAAATCAAGCAAATATCTTCAAAGCTATGACTTGTTAATGACAAGGATCTGGCAAACCGTGTTTCTGAGAAAATCACCTTCAAAGTTTTCCCCACACTTTGTTCATTCAGCCAGCTCCCAGAATGCAAATGGGGCTGGTGGACAAACAAAGCCACATGGCAACTTAACATCCTGGTGAATAGGGCAATCACTGCTTTGTTCTTGTGTTTTGTGAGAGAATATGTTGAACAGCGTCATCAACACAACTTTTTTTTGTTTTTAAAAAAGCTTTTATTCAACAGTACGAATATACACGTTTTATAAAAGTGGAATTATTTTGGAGTTTAAAAGTACGAACAACACAACAAAATGAGTCTCGGAAAATCTGAAATCTGCAAATCACCAACCTCAACGGACTTAATCACGTCGTCAACTTCTGTTGTAACAACAATGGGCGTATCGTCGGTCTCCTCCAGTGGTTCTTCAAAACATTCAGTTCATCATCACATTCAGGTTGAAATCCGCTGTTTGAAATGTTCTCTAAGTCCCGAGTTATATCAGATTCAGCGTCGCTGTCGGAGGACTGACTATCATCGCAGAAAATTAAGTCCAGTATGGGCTGCTAACACTGACTTGGATCTATTGTACTGGTCAGATTTAGCTCCGCGATATGATTTAGATCTTCCTCCACCTGCTTCTCATAATCCATAACACAGGGAAATTAAAGTTTTCACAGACAAGTGAAACCGGATCCTCGTCATGTTTACGGAAGTGACGTCAGTGACGTTCACAATAGTGTGTGTGTGTGTGTGTGTGTGTGTGTGTGTGTGTGTGTGTGTGTGTGTGTGTGTGTGTGTGTGTGTGTGTGTGTGTGTGTGTGTGTGTGTGTGTGTGTGTGTGTGTGTGTGTGTGTGTGTGTGTAAAAGTAGTACGATTTAAAGGTCGAACTCTTTTATAACGGTTTCACATTGTGACTTCACATCACATCGAATATGGAGGAATGATCTTCACCTGGACAGTCGCTTTAAAGGACACAATCAATCAGCGTTGTTCAGTGCCATTCAACATCTCGGTAAGTGAACTGCGTTTCCCCATGTAATGTAACTGGAATATTTAACGCCACGGTTTAACATTTTTCTACTATTTATAAATCAAACTCGGTTTTGAAAATACGTTGAGAGATAATAAAAAAAAAACCCTCAAAGGAACACAAATCTGGAAAAATCGAATTTTCCTTCAAGAAAGGTTTTTTCAACTTATTTGGCTGTTCCTGGCTGTTCTAGAAATGCGTGAGACAGCGGGGTTTGCTGCAGTGGGTCACATATTGCCCGTTTTGATGGTAAAGGGAAGTTTCTGGGTTACAGCATTTCAGTCCCCCCCACTGAGTGTTAAGACTGTGGTTTTAGTCCAATGTATTCAATAGTCTGTGATAGCTGAGAATTTAGATATAAGATTGAACACTTCCAAGAGGGATGATATTGGGTGTGAACAGTTTCCTGTTTGTATGCTAACGATATTACTGTTTCGTCAGTTGCCGCCGTAAGGGGTTCAATAAAGATGGTGAATAGTAAAAAGGAGAGCGGATATACTTGTGCTGCCTTGTAGAGTGTAACGCTGTGAAGTGTAACCATTGGTGATGACAGAAGCAGATGGGGAGTTGGGGATTCTGATCCATTGAATGAGTGACTCTCCCAAGCCAAATTTGTTGAGTGAGTTGAAAAGAGATGTCCAATTAACTCTGTCAAATGTTTTTTCGTCATCTAAAGTGGCAATATTTAAGTTGTTCCTTTGAGATATGCTAATCAGACTTAATAAACGGCGCATATTGCTGGATGAGTGTCAGCCTTTGACAAAGTCTATTTGGTCTTGGGTGAATTATAAATGGAATAATATTTTTCAATTGTTTTGGTTAGTGTTTTTCTAATCTTTAAATCACAATAAATAAGGCTTATGGGTCTACAACTGGAGGTGAAAGTTGGGTCCTTATTGGGTTTTAGTAGAACGGAAAAGAGCGGTATTCATGTGCAGAGGCATGGTGGAGGTTGACACAGTCTCTGTAACCATTCTGATGAATAATGGGGATATAGTGGCCAGAAGTGTTTATAGAATTCCACTGGGAAGCCAGCTGATACAGGTGATTTGTTGGGCATAGAGAAGAGAGCTTTCTTGAGTTCTTCTCGAGTAAGTGGTTGATCTAATGTGGTAGCCTGCTCTTTCAAAAGTTAAGGGTGGTCGAGTTCATCGAGGAATGAGTGAATGATTTATTAGATTCATTATCCGAGTGATATAGCTTATTATAAAAGTCTCTAAATATGTTATTGATGTCTAACGGGGTATTTGTTATCCTACCCTGTGGATCTTTGATGGCTGTAATAAGTGTTTTTTCTCTCTCATGTTTCAATTGATTGGCAAGAAATTTACCTGATTTGTCATTGAATTGGATGATATTATCAAGTGGAGATGTAATTGTCCGGATCTCATTTCGGATTTGCTCAGGGGGTGAGTAGGCTTGTTGGGAGTGCAACTCCTCTAGTCATTGTTCCAGTTTATTTTGGCATACTTGTCCTTTCTTTTTCTTGTGAGTGGAGAATGAAATAATACTACCTCTTAGACCAGCCTTAGCTGTTTCCCAAAGTAGGGATGGTGATATTTCTGGAGAGTCATTCAGTTCAATGAAGGTAGTCCATTCTCTGGAAAATAAATGGTTAAATTCTTTATCTGTCAAAAGTGAGGAGTTAAACCGCCACCTGCCGGAGGGTTCCAATTGGTTTCATTTATGAGGTTGCAACTAATCGGCCCGTGATCTGAGATTACAATAGGGTAGATTTCAGGATTAGTGATTTTGGACATTACAG
The DNA here is from genome assembly GCF_960531495.2 of Zeus faber. Taxonomy (NCBI): domain Eukaryota; kingdom Metazoa; phylum Chordata; class Actinopteri; order Zeiformes; family Zeidae; genus Zeus; species Zeus faber. The sequence continues at coordinate 34,913,738 of NC_137192.1, read as the reverse complement.
ATTTACTTGTCAAGAAAAGGTCGATTCTAGAGAGGCTTTGGTGGGGTGGTGAATAATTTGTGTATTCTTTAGAATGTGGGTTATTTGATCGCCAACAATTGCCAAGAGAAAGATCACTCATATTCATATATTGTTTTATAGTGTCCGAACGCCAGGATTTGTGATTATTTCTGGTTTGAGAACGGTCTAAACTCGGATCCAGTACTGTGTTGAAGTCTCCTCCCAATATAATAATTCAGTCAGAGAATTCGAAGAGTTTTGAAAATATATTGTGAAAGAAATTTGGGTCATCCTCATTGGGGCCATAAATATTAGCTATTCTTAATTTGATATTACCTAAAATTCCGTTAACGATGATGTAATGCCTTTCTTGGTCTGAAATTGTGGTTTTATTCTGATATGGGATACTTTTATTGATCAATATAGAAACACCTCTTTATCAAATATGTGGTAGGAAAAAATTAACGCTGCAGAAGAGGTCTTTAGTTCAAGATCCTTTATTATAAAAAATACCTGATTTTGTCACTGCAGAGTACAAGACTGAAAAAAATACAAGGATACATGGTGTCTTTATAATCTGTTTGTGGCTTTTTTTGTTTTTACTCAAGCAGTGTTCCAACAGTTTGACTGATTATGTATGTATGTATGTGACAAATAAAAATCTTGAATCTTGAATCTTGATTAATAGTGTTGTTTACCAAGTAGGCAATCTCTAGGGAGTAGTGTCTGGAAAGTACGAGTCACGTTCCCCAGATCCTTAGCATATAATAATAGTGAGGCAATCCTTAACACAGGAAACTTCCACTACATTGGTTAAACAATTTGCGTTGTGGTGGATGTAGTTAACTTCATTGTTGTGAACTATTTTCCTTAGCAGAAGCTGAACAGCTGAGAAACTGCAAACATGCTTTACAGTTGCCAAGCGCACCGCTGCACTAGGCATGCTAGTTCTGAAATGATTTCAAATCAATTGGTGGGATAGTGGCATAAAGGAGCCAGTCAGTCATTATTGCAAATTAACCCTTTTTTTCAGTGATCAGCCTTTACTCAATATCCTAAATTCTACATGCCCCCTCTGACTTTAATTACAATCCACTCTTGTCTCTTTCCTCTCTTAGGTTATCACAGAGAACGTCATCCTACTAATGGAGGAAAGAAACTATACCACTGTGAACAGTGTGAGATGAGCTTTACGACAAGAACTAAAGTAAAAGTACATCTGCGTATGCACACAGGGGACAGACCTTATGAGATGAGCTTTACGACAAGAACTAAAGTAAAAGTACATCTGCGTATGCACACAGGGGACAGACCTTATCCCTGTGAACAGTGTGGGAAGAGCTTTAAGACAAGGACTGAAGTAAAAGTACATCTGCGTAGTCACACAAGAGAGAAGCATCACCCATGTGAACAGTGCGGTAAGAGATTCAGTAATATAGGAAATCTCAAACGCCATCAGTTTACACACACAGGAGAGAAAAGTTACCCCTGTGAACAGTGTGGGAAGAGATTCAGTCAGTTAGGCACTCTCAAACGTCATCGCTTTACACACACTGGAGAGAAAATGTACCCATGCGAACAGTGTGGGATGCGATTCAGTCATTCAGGAACTCTCAAACGTCATCGCCTTATACACACAGGGGAAAAACCGTACCCGTGTGAAGAGTGTGGGAAGAACTTTAAGACGAAGACAGAAGCGAAAGTACATCAGGGCACCCACAAAAGAGAGAAACTGTACCCCTGTGAACAGTGTGGGAAGAGATTCAGTCGATTAGGAACTCTTAAACTTCATCAGTTTACCCATACAGGAACCAAACCTTTCCCCTGTGAACAGTGTGGAAAGCGTTTTAAGACAAGGACTGAAGTAAAAGTACATCAGTTTACACACACAGGAGAGAAACGTTACTCTTGTGAACAGTGTGGGAAGAGATTTAGTGGATTAGGATCTCTCAAACTTCATCAGTTTTCACACACAGGAACCAAACCATACCCATGTGAACAATGTGGGAAGAGCTTTAAGACAAGGAGAAATGTAAAAGTACATCAGTATGTTCACACAAGAGAGAAACCCTACCCCTGTGAACAGTGTGGGAAGCGATTCGGCCAATTAGCACATTGCAAGCGACATCAGCTTGGACACACAGGAGAGAAACCATACGCCTGTGAACAGTGTGGGAAGCAATTTAGTCGCTTAGAAACTCTTGAGCAACACCAGTTTAAACACACCGGAGAGAAGCCTTACCCCTGTGAGCAGTGTGTGAGACGCTTTACAACAAGAGGTGGTTTAAAAAAACATTGCCGTACACATACAGGAGAGAAACCTTACTCCTGTGAACAGTGTGGGAAGAGTTTCAGTCAATTAGGAAATCTCAAACATCATCAGTTTACACATACAGGAAAGAAACCTTATCCCTGTGAACAGTGTGGCAAGAGATTCAGTCGATTAGGAACTCTCAGACGACATCAGCGCACACACATGGGATAGAAACCTTATCCCTGTGAACATTGTGGATAAAGATTTAGTCGCCTAAATAATCTCAACACATCAGCAACTTCACACTGAAATGAGACCATATGACTGAACAGTGTTGAAAGAGCTTTTGTTCTAACAGTTATCTCAATAGACATCATCTTAGTCACAAATTAGAGAAACTGCACCACAATGTAGAATGTTGGTGCCTGAACTACTTTTAACAGGTGGGAGCTTCCAAGTCTCTCCCCGGGCGCTGCACTGAGCGCCTTTTACATCATGGATCCACTAGAGAAACTTCCCAAAGAGCATGTGGAATGTTAAAATTGGATAACAGGACGGCATGACATCAGTTCTTCATTTTTCTCAATGGAGTTGCATGTTTTGCAACTCTCCAACCACCTCACTTCAAAATGGTTGAACAGACCAAGGCAATGATAGTATTGTCTTTATTCTTGAGTTGCGACCTCTGGAGTACAAAACAAAAACATGAGACTGAGACAATCCCCACTCTTCTTTTTGTTTTGTTTTTTCCCCACACACTCCAGAGAGCGCCTTCTCTCTGTTCTCCCTGTGTGAAGTGCAAAGTGTCAACTCAAAGTACATCAGCGTTGTAACACAGGAGACAGATGGTACCACTGTCCAAGAGTTTCACCAGGTCATCACAGCCGCAGGAACATCATTTCATCCAAATTGACAATTAAACCCTGCCTTGTGTTCTTTGTGCTGTTGAATATTAGTTCCATCCTAAAATTGAAGTTATTTTACAATGTAATCCTTCCGTAGAAGGTAAAAGCTGTTGTGTGTTGATATGATTGTAACATGAACACTAGAGATCCAAGTGTCACAGAGAGGGGTCAGCTGAGGTGCTGTCACCAGAGGATTAGTTTACAACTCTTCTCTGTTTGCTCCTGCTCTGCTTTGTGTTTTCCTTCAAAGAAACATTTGTTCAATCCTTCACTGCTTACAGCCTTAAATAGGTTGGCCTTTCAACAAAATGTCAGACTCTTTAAGAGCATGTCGTGGACAAAAGAGATTCAGGTCTGGGCCTGTGAAAAAAGCCTGGATCTCTGCATGACGCTTTTAAAATTTTCTGGCTTCAAAACTTGGAGAAAAAATAAATAAATCTGATGCAATCAAGTTTATTTTGTATTGGAAAAATAAACACAACAACAAACTCGGAGTAGGCTTTGCGAAAACCGTTTTTTTGCTCATTTACGTATCCTACCTCTTTTTGTATCATAAAATCATGAAAATCCCATTTTAAGGCAATCTCAGTTCTGATCCTTTGCCTCCCAGCTTTCTGATGGCACTTCCCTGTCAGCCAGTCACAGCCTTCATAGTTGAACACCCTCCTCTCTCTTGGGAGAGGATGTTGCTTCTAATTTCCAGCGCAGCTGGCTTCCAAAAAAAAACAAAAACGCTGACTTTGCTGACTCTGCAATCTCGGCTGCCCCTTATCTGACCTTTGGAGATAATGCTTGAATAATTCTGTATTGTGGAAGGTTTTGGCTCCCTCTGCTGGCCTCAAGGTGTCTTACATTTTGGTAATACACCTCAACAAAGGTGTTTTAGATTTTAAAAATAATTTTTAAAGGTTTTGGGTTTTTTTTCACCCAGTTTTGTTTTTATCACATCGGCTTTAGTATAACAGTAGGTTTTTCCATGTGGTATAACTAAATTAACCGTAACAAGTTACTAATTAACCACAACAAACACATCCATTTTAATCATAGAAACTATTATTACTATTTGTGAAGGGTAATTGTAAATTCTTGATTGTTTAATTCCTATTTTGTCTCCTTTAAATAAATGTTATTCTAATACTTGAATATTGTCTGAACATTTTTAAACACTTCTTTAGCTCTTGTAGTAGACCCAGAACTCATGCTGAATCTACCATCTCACTTGTGTTCCCGTCCGCAAGGAGGCTGAGGACATGGAGTCTGAATGGACTGTTTGGCCATTTGGTGCTCATACGACTGGAGTGAGTTGTTTTTGCATCCTTTGCATCAAGTCAAATCTGTTTGCTGTGGGTGTTGTGCTCCAGTAAGGGTGTACCTCTTCTCCTATTCTGTTTGTGATTTTCACTGACAGGATGTGAATTCATAGCTGAGAGTGAATCCAGTTTTGGGGGGTGAGGGTGCCATCTCTGCTTCTTGCAGATGATGTTGTGCTCTTCACCTCACAAGACTGTTATCTCTAGCATTCACTTGAACAGGTTGCGGCTGAGTGTGACGTCGGTGAGTATAAGAGTACCTCGAAATATGAAACCAGTTTTCCAGTTGGGAGCGCAGCGGACCCAAGTGGAGGTGTTTAGTTATCTCTGGGTTGTATTTTTCAGAGAGGATTAGAGCAGTGGTTCTCAAACTATGTTTAGTAGTGTCCCCCCTTCACTGTCATTGAGAGGAAAGAAAAGCTAATTAACATAAATGTACTGTATGTGCGTCGTATCTGTTTTTTTGGGGGTTTTTTAAATATATAAGCAAAACTTTTTTGAGTACCCTCTCCAGTACCCCAAAGTACCCATAGGGGTACGAGTACCACCATTTGAGAAACACTGGTTTAGAGGAAATATGAGACAGACAGACAGACAGATAAGTGGCAAGAGGATGGATGGATGGATGGACGGATGCAGGCAAGGTATACAACAGAGCGTATTTGTATGCCATTGTATAACCCCCCTCTTCAGACGACAGTCCTACCATCTTTCATCAACTAAACGGCTAATCAATAGTGCTTCTCTAAGAGGAGGATAATCAAGTAAAACACATTAACAAGAGATTGACAAAACAACACAATTAAATCAACAAAAAAGCCATGGGGCGGGAGCAAGAAGCAAGAAAAATTAATATTTCAATTAAATCATTTCAGAGTACCAGAGGAAACCCTTCTGAACATGGGGATAACTTGCAAAATACAATCAGGGAAAATAAAAATTTTCCCAGTAGGGCTCAGGTCCAGGACATCCTTGATGTAAGATAACAGTACTAGCCACTAAGCCGCCATACTGGTACAACGGTGAAGATTCTGCAGTAAATATCATGGTAATAAGGGAAAAATAAAGCAGCAGTTGAGGACTATAGAGCTCCGGTAGTTAACGTCACACATTCCCAGCATACATCTGTGGAAGGGGAAATTTTGTTACATACCTAAACAAAGGTAGGTTGTGCTTTTACCAACATTTCAGTAATGTCATAATTTATGTTGTGGGACATATGGATGTATCTTGTCATTAAGGGCATTGTTTAACTGAAATGACTTTGATCAAATGTAAATAAAACAACAATGTACAGCTTTGTGACTTTTAATTCAACAAAATATTTGAGCATTTACAAATACTCTCACTTTACTGGGAAACAGAAAAACATATTTTCAACACAATCCACAGACACAATTAACACAAGACATGGCCAACACTGGAAATAACTTTACATTTATGAAGTGGAGTCCATAAAATGTATTTAAATAGGGAAATTATATACTTTTAAATAGCTGAAAACAAACCTATTTAACACCAATTATCTGTGTTTAACCATGTTTCTTTTCAACAATAAAATGTTAATGTCAAGTGACATCAAGTCCACTTACTGTACCCTTCCAGTAATGACAGTGACATTTTTAGCCATTATACTCCACAGCTGAATATTCAGAACAATTCCAGAAATCGTCCATGTGTAAGTCTAAATGCTTTTATATGTATTGAAAGAATCACTGGAGTAGGATGAGGGAGAGTTGATGAAATAGTGATAGATGTCTGGGTACAAGAGGTCTCCCTTTCAAGGGTTGTAAAAAGCACCAGGAGCATGATAAGGGTCCATATCTAGTCTATTAAGCTTTTTAATGAATCACTCCACATAATTGTCATTAAATGTCTCTTGAACACGGAAGGGTTGAAATTTGATACTAATATCCACTAATATATGGAACCCCTATGTCACCAAGACTCTGTACAGAGGTTGGGGGTCAGGACTACAGACAACGTCTCTTAAAAAAAGTCTGAAGTTGGGCCTCGTTCTGAGCAATCAGTACTATGAGCAGCAGCTGACGCAGACCTGAAGGCGACGCAGATGCAAGCAATCTCTGATCACTAACCGCTGTTTCAAAACAGGGATGTTTGGCTCACTCGGAGGCGCTGGTGGAGGAGCTGAGTGAGGTGAGTGATCTGCGAAGAAAGAGACATTGGAAAAGACGAAACCCCAAAACCTTCTCAAAGCACCACGGCTGCACAAGTGGATAATGGGAATAAAGACCGAGTTTGGGGTGAAGATATTCTCTTTTAGTTCAGCAATCTCTTCCTCACAGTTAAAAATGATCTGTGTTGTTGCATTTCACCGTGTTTAGTGTCTCCATCTCCAACCCACCATTGCTGTTCACAGCTCTAGAGTCCACAATATACCTGTTTCTTATGTCTTCATCACTCTCTCCAGAAAAGTGAGATTAATCCAAGTGATTTGACCTTGGTCAAGGAGCTGGGCAGCGGCCAGTTCGGACTGGAGAAGTAGAGAGCTCAGCACAAGGTCATGATGGAAGTAGTGAGGTGTGACCATGGTCATGATTAGAATAGGAAAGACGATTAACGTTCAGCTGTCATCCACTTCTCCTGGTTCCTGCAGGCCAGGATCTCCGAACTGGAGGCGGAGTTCAGGAACAACTTGAGCACCTCCCTCTGAGCAGGAGTGAACTGGCAATCTGCACCAGGGCCGGATATAATTTTGACTTAAAAAATGAATAAATTGTCCAACAACTGGCTAAGAGCTCAACACTGCCATAAGAGGGATTTTCAATGGGGAGCCTTAAATATTTGGAAGAATTAGCAGATCTTGTAAACATGACTTTTAATTTAGTATTTTGCACTTCCTTCATTTAGTCTAGTTCCACTGCCTCCCTGCCCCAGTAGCCAGATCGACCAAAAAGTAATCGGGGCCTCATAGCAAGAAGGTCCGAGGTTTGAACCCTGGCCGTCTTGGCAGGTCCTTTCTGTGTGGCAATTGTGTGGGTTTCTACCGGATGCTCCAGTTTCCTCCCACCATTGAAGACATGTATGTTCGGTGTTAATGCTGTGTCTATGTTGCTGCTTCTCAAATCTGATCTGCTCAGATTGCCTCCCATAAGTTGCGTTTCCCCCCACAATACACAGAACTTTTGGTCCCAGGGACTGAAAGGTTCCCTCGGCCCATTTGTGTTTCTGCCGCACTTTAAAGACCCATGAAGATAATGCAAATTAGTCCGTTGACTAATGAAAAACTACAACAAACTAGTCTAGTAGGTGGCGGTAATGCAGAACACTATACATCAACAACAAGAATCAAATGGATAAAGACAACCAAAGTGATAAAGTGGAATATCACTTTGCTTGTTTGACTGGGAAAACAAATCTTCACTCTCACAATAAAGATTTTATTATTAAGTTCAACATATTGAAAACTATGAGTTCATACACGAGCAATCGAACCTTGGTCTACTTTATAGAAGGACAAAATCTAACTATATGCATCACACATCTGTTTGTGTTGGCACAATTAAATATAAAAAATCAATAAATAAAAGTTAATAGAATAAAATCAACACCAGGTATATAATAATAATTTGTACAAACATTAAAGAGACTGAAACAGTGTATGGATCCTGCTGAACACACAAGATTATTTTACTGTTGACACAGTTTAAACTCCATGTATTACTTCACAGATTAGTAGCCAACTTTTAAATAAATCAGCAACTATAAATTTAGAATGATTAAGAAGTCCTGTATGATAGTTAACTGAATATTCCCCCTCTACAGAGGCGTTTGCATATGTATGGGTTAGGTGTAGGGGCTTCCAGACCTGTTGGGTGACACAATGATCGGCTTGATGATTAAGCGCAAACAAAGAGAGAGCCTAAGGCTTTATCTGCAGCCTGCTTTGGTAGTCACTCAAAAAAGATGTACTGCAGCCATAAGAAACACACACAGATACAGTATATATTATAAAACAGTTGTGGGGACTCCCTGAGGTGAACTAGGAACTGGGGGAGGTCATTGAGAACTAGACCCCTTCAAGGGCTTTTCTCCTGGTTGTATTCGCACTCGAACTCAGAAGTAACGTGGATGTGACGTCATGCAACGTGATTTCAGAACAAGTTCCGTGTTGTAATAACTCTCTAACACTCACTGATTTCACCTTACCATGCACTAAAGTTAGTTTCTGAAGAAATTTAGGGTCAGGTTTCTTTCGCAAAAAGTTTTGAAAGTGAAGAATCGGAGCTTCAAAACAGTGTGTTACTTGTGCAACTCAAGCAAATATTTTTAATGCTATGACTTGTTAATGTCGAGGGTGTGGCAAACTGTGTTTCTGAGATAATCACCCTCAAAGTTTTCCCTACACTTGGCTTCATTCAGCCAGCTCCCAGAATGCAAATAGTTGGAGGACCAACAATGCCGTATGGCTACTTGCCACATGGCCACTCGACACCCTGCTCAATGGGGACTTGACATCTTGCTGAATGGGGCAATCTCTGCATTGTTTTTGTGTTTATAGGGAATGTTGAGCAGCATCATGGACACTTAAAAATGCTATTATTTAACAGTAAGAATCTACATGTTTTATAAAGTGGAATTATTTAGGAGTTTAAAAGTGTGGACAACACAACAAAATGTACAGTCTGTCAATAATATTAGTCTTTGTATATCAACCTCGGTGTGTCATGTAATATATAAATGTGCGTATGCCAAATAGCCAAAATCGCCTAGGAATGTTAGTAGTTGTAATAGTTCAACGCATATTTAATTTCTTCTGTAGCCTTTTGTCAACCACTTTCATTTAACTCTCTCCACGATGAATAACCAGTTTGAAACCAGTTTGTAAACCAAGTTTACATCACTTCTTTAGACCATGTACTGACCTGTTGAGAGAAGTCAAAACCGAAATGCATCTTGATGTGGTTGCTCGCAGGTTGAACACGACCACCGAAAGAGAGGTTGAGGTGCTCACAGGTGTTTTTGGAGTTGTAGACCTCGCTCTCCGAGTGTATTTCCTCGTGCTGTAGAAATTGCTTCTTGTAGAAACTTCTTCTGTTGTAACAACAGTGGGCGTCTTGCTGTTCCTCCTCTCTCTCCTCCTCCTCTTGATAATATTCTGTTTTATCATTACATTCTGGTTGAAATCCTCATGTTGAAATGTTCTCCATGTCCAGGATAACGCCGATGTCAGATTCAGCATCGCTGTCGGTGAACTGACTATCGTCACGGAAAATGGAGTCTGGTACAGGCTGCTTACACTGACTTGGATCAATCCAAGTCAGCCACTGACTTGGTCCACTATATGATTTAGAGCTTCCGCCACCTGCTTCTCGTAATCTATAACAACATGGAGAGGAAAGTTTTCACAGCCGAAGGCTTCTTGTCTTCTGTTTACGGAAGTGACGTCAGCTTTTCTTCACGGCTTACGTGACTTTCATAACAATGTATCCAGGTATGTGTGTAAAACTAGTAATATTTAAAGGTGGAATTCTATCAAAACGGTTTCACATTGTGACTTCACCTCATGTGGGATATGGAGGAGTGATCTTCACCTGGGCGGTCGCATTAAAGGAAACCATCAATCACCATTCACTCGACTATGTAATCTAACAGGAATATTTAACTAAGATGGTTTAACATTTATCTACTATTTATAAACTCAACTTTGAAAATATGTTGAGAGATAAAAAGATAAATACAATTAAAAGAAGTAAAATAAGAAGTAGCGAAGGCCTCGCTGGCCTATGTTAAGAACTGTGGGAAGAGGTGGCCAGGGTTCTGGAGTGGGCGCTATCGGATCAGCTGATGGACTTGCCAATACTTAGAGTAAGTAGAGAGAGAGGAGAAATGGATCAAGAAAGATGTCTTAAAATAATAATCTTTAACAATAATTAAATGTTATAAGTACTTGCAACGATGTAACAAATGAAATAAATTGTTTATGGATTACTTTATTTCAGTCTATAATCTACAAGCAATATTGAAAGATAATTACCAGACAGTAATGATGTACCCATGTTAAGCAAATGGTTTAATGTGAGAAAGAAATATTGTGATTAATGTAATGATGATGTATAAGAATTAGCGAAAGAAAATTGTAAGATAAAGAAAAGATATACTGTATATATACACTAGGGAAGTCTGAAAAAATTTGTTAATGTATTTACGGTAAAGTACAATTTTACATATAACTTGGGGCTTTATATGGGCTGACCTGGAAGGGCTATTTTAGGAGAAAACCTAAAACATCTGAGAAATCACAGGGGCATGAGTCGTGGAAAAAATACCAAAACAATTTATCTTTGCAGATGTACAGAAAAAATAACGTCAGCAAATAACGTCAGCAAAGCAGCTGTTTTCCAAAGAAGTATGAGTCATGAATGATCATGTGTTCATAAAAGAGAGACGTTGGCAGAAGTTATGAAAAGAGGAGATGAGCAGAATACATTGTGATTCTTTACTCCAGAGAAGACATGGCAAGAACCAAAAAAGGATTACAACGCTGGACCAAGAAGCATCTTGGAATCTGGGACTTTGTCATGCCAACCCTTCTCTGGATTATTGGGTCACTTGAATCCCCCCAGCGAGCAGCGGTTGTTCGCCTGTAGTGAGGCCTGGGCTCCTTGTATTGGGAGGTGGACTGTTCTGCAGGACATCGCTACTACCATCGCCATTGGTAAAGTCAGCTTGGAGGTTCCTGATCAGTTCCTTCGGCTGGCTCCCAAATTGAAATGAGGTCAAATTTGATTAGGGTAGGGAACCATCCTTAGGGCGTATGGAATTCCACCCAACCTACTCCGAGCATTAGAGACCATGTACGCAGGAACAAGGGCCAAGGTGATGACCCCAGATGGCAACAGCGAGGAGTTTGACATCCTGGCTGGCGTTATGCAAGGGGACACACTAGCTCCCTTCCTCTTCATCATAGTCCTCGATTACGCACTCAGGAAGGCAATCAGCGGGCGAGAGTAGGAACTTGGCTTCACGCTAACACCAAGGAGGTCAAGACGACATCCCGCAGTGGTCCTCACAGACCTTGATTATGCGGATGACATCAGTCTGCTCTCCAATAATGTGGAACAAGCACAAGAACTACTGAAAAGGGTAGAGCTGGAGTGCGCCAAAGTAGGCCTGAGGCTAAACGCCAAGAAAACTGAGGTTATCACCTATAACGTTCCACCCGAACATCAACCTCTGACTACAGCAGGAGGAACTGTGCTGAAAGAAGTCGATGACTTCAAGTATCTGGGTTCATGGGTCAACTCAACTGAGCAAGATCTGAAAGTGAGGAAGGCACATGCATGGAGGGCCCTGAACGGCATGTCCAGTGTATGGAACGACAACCTCCCCCGCCAAATCAAACTCAGCTTCTTCTATGCGACAGTAGAGTCCGTTCTCCTCTATGGCAGTGAATGCTGGTCCCTGAAGCCAACCCTAGAGAAGTCCCTGGACGGGTGCTACACCAGGATGTTGCGTGTAGTGCTTAACATCAGCAAGAGTACACATGTAACCAACAGAATTCTGTATGGGGGAATACCAAGGGTGGGCGAGAAGATTGCTGTAAGGAGAATGACACTAGCAGGACACTGCCAAAGACACCAGGAGCTGCCAGCCAGTAAACAGGTACTGTGGGAGCCAACACATGGGCACCGGTCACGAGGACGTCCCACTTTAACATATGTGGATGAACTCAAGAATGATGCGGGAGCACAAAGCACCAACGAGCTGGCCAGATGTATGGAGAACCGGGATGACTGGAAACAACGATGGAAGGCTCGTCTGAGGACGACCTAGAGATAGGGAAAGCATTAGGGTGTTTTTATTATTTTCTTTTGTTTTTCTTTTTACCAGTTTCGATCAGATTGATTGTTTGATTATACCGACACCAATAATTACGATTTGTCTGTATCATGTAATGATTAATTACCCCTTTGAACTACTTTAATAAATACTTACCTGCATTTAAAGTATCAGTTTGTTATTATTTTATTTTAGAGAAACAAGTCACCTAAGCCTGTAGATCTTACCTTCTTATCGTACCATCTTGTAGATGGTAAAAAGTTAGGGAGAGCACATTATATGATCTAAATGGTTAGCCTAGCCCCCAATTAGAAACATTTCCTTAGGACAAAAGTATACTTGTTGTTAAATGAACACCCAGCAACCACACTAACTGTAACTCATTAGAATAGAGCTGCCATTAACTGGAGTGGCCTTTTGAGTTATATCCTTTAGTTTGTGGGGTTACTGAGGGGGTATAAATCCGGGCTGAAACAGGGGAGGCTTCAGGAAGGAGACAGTTAGCAGCTGGGCAAGTCTATTTGCTAAGTAGTCTAAGCAATCTTTAGAATCCTGTACAGTTCTAAAACATGGCAGGCTAGAGATCGAACCTGTTAGATGGAGGACTAGTCTGGAGCACTGTACTGTGCTATTTCCGTGAGACAGTCACATGTTAGATCTACAAGATATCATTTAAAGGTTTGTTTCGACTTTCATGAGGCACAGGCTCGCATCGGGACACTGCACAGGGATTTTTTGTTTCATTCAATGAACGACGTGAAATTAAAAAATACATCTACAACAAAAATATATATTTTTTAATTTGTCTTTTTTTTTTTATTACCACTGAGTGTACGTGGGCTGGTCCCCACCAAGAGTGATGCGACTCAACCGGGAGGACAAATTCCAAGGGACGATGGACTTACAGTAGGTCTGGCCCCATTACCGGCGCTTACATCACTGAAGGTTCCTCTTGTGGCGGTTAGTCCCTGCCCTGGAGTAAAAGTGAAATAAGTTGCACAAAACAGAGTTCTAAGAACAACGATCGTTGCTACAGCAGTTCCTGCGCACACAATAAAAGGAACGGTTCCTCCAAAAGTCCTTAGAACTATGCTACTAGGTTCCTGCGGTGCGAAAATGCACGATATGGGGAGTTTTGGGATACATTAAGTATTGCGATTAAATTTGTTGCGATATTTTACAGTTATTTGAAGTTAAATCGAATTACATAGAAAATATCTAATTTAAGGTGTGAGGTTCGGTTCCCTGGTCCATCTGAATGGCTTTTAGAAATAAACTTTAATTGACTGAACTGCATAGTGCCGTGGGTTCTGGAACAGTTTGGATGGGGTTGATGGATGAATAGATCCACAGAGAAGTGCTTGTCTCCCAGGTGGAGGAGAAGGGTTCGGGTAGGGAGTTGCCATAGTCCATACCTGTTAAAATTGGGATTTGAAAATAAGGGGGAGTAACGGACAAGGTGTCCCTGTTATGCACAGTGTTTTCAATAGTTTCATTCAATTCAAGTTTCATCTACAATAAAAAAAACAAAAACAATGATTCATTCATTTTTTTAAATTATTTGTTCTTTTAAATCAGAGATGTATATGTTGATTCTATTAGATGTACAGTAAATATATTCCATTCCAAAACATGTATATTTTTCATTTAACAAATGCAAGACTATCCCACATATCTTGCACGCATTGTTTTGGCCCAGACACAAGCTGGAGACCAATTGTGTGTTAGAGGAATTCAAGATTCAAGATTCAAGATTTTTTATTTGTCACATACATATACATACTTTCATACATATATGCAGTGAAATGTAATGCAACGCACCCGGTGATAGCACACAATATGTCCTAGGAAAAAATAAAAAATAAAATAAAAAGTAGAAAATTCCTTTCTAATAGACCGACTAACTGACTCCTAAAACGTAATACAGTAAGTGGAATACTTATAGAATAAGATAAAAATATATAGAATAAAATACAATAAAAATAAATTGAAATAAAATGGAATAGATAGAAGGAATATGCCTATGTATATACAGATATGTGCATTTAAAGTGGCATGTGAATTAAAGTGGCATGTGAATTAAAGTGGCATGTGATAACCACTACACCACAGAAAATGCCCTTGTTACTCTCCAGATAATGTATATTTGGGCAAAAAGTAATTAAAATGGTTTTAAAGGACTTGCTCATCAAGTGTGGAAAGTAAAACTCATTGAAATCCAAATGTCTGTTTCTGTAGTGTAGTAGTTATCACATTCTCACAGACGAAAGGTCCCCAGTTTGAAATTGGGTGGACACAAGCATCTTGTCCATGACTCACTTGCTTTGCTCAAACCGGCCCATGGTCTTAATTTGACTGATCACAGAAAGACAATATATTGTCCAGAGGTTGTTAATTTGTGATGTAGTCAGTCGTAAACCATAACCATCTTGCATGTATTATTTCCATCCAGACTTGAACTTGGGACCTGACTTGGGACCGAGTGTTAGACAGATGTGATAACAACTACACCGTGGAAACGGCCTTATTTATTCCCTAGTTAATGTATATTTGGGCATAAACTCATTGAAGTGGTTTTATAGGACTTGCTCCTTAAATGTGGTAAATAAAAATTTGTTGAATTCTAAATGTCTGTTTCTGTAGGGTTGTGTTATCACATTTGCCTCACACGTGAAAGGTCCCCAGTTTGAAACTGGGCAGAAATAAACATTTTGTGCACTACTCACTTGCTTTGCTCAAAAGAGCCTGTGGTCTTACTTTGACTGACCACATAAAGACAATATATTGTCAAAAGCTTAGGTTTTTCAGGTAATTTGTGATGTAGTCAGTGGTACACATACCCATCTTGCACGTATTGTTTCCACCCAGACTTGAACTGCGCACCTTCCATGTGTTAGACGAATGTGATAACCAGGACACTTGTCATGCCCACAGCCTCCCAAGACCACTAGAGGCTGCTCTTCCCTCTTCTGCTGCTCCTCTCTCCAGCAAACTCCACACACACACCTGAGACCCATCATCATTAACCGCAGAATTTATTCCCCGGCTCCCCAGTCACTGATCCTGCGCCCGGAATAAGACCTCCACCCAATCAGCCTCTGTTCTCTTCGCCCCCTACCCATCCCGGGTCACCCTTGGTCCACATTGCCCTGGACTTTGTCACCGGCCTCCCACCATCCAGCGGCAACACCATCATCGTCACAGTGGTTGACCGGTTTTCGAAGGCACCCTTCCTCACCCTGCCCAAATTGCTGGTGGCGGAGGTGTTCCGGCTTCACAGCATCCCCACAGACGTGGTATCAGACAGAGGGCCGCAATTCATGTCCCTGGTCTGGGGGTGCCATCTGCTCAGTCTTGGGAGCTCAGGTCAGCCTATCCTCTGGCTTCCACCCCCAGACCAATGGCCAGACCAAGCGGGCTAACCAGGAGGTGGAGGTCATGCTCCGCTGCCTCACGGCCCCCCACCCCTCCTCCTGGAGCGACTAGCTCCCGTGGGCCAAATACGCCCACACCACGCTGGTCAACGCATCCACCGGCCTATCCTTGTTTCACTGCTCCCTGGGCTACCAACCCCCCCTGTTCCCTTCCCAGGAGGCAGGACCACGGTGCCCTCGATTCAGGCCCACATCTGCGGCTGTTGGAGAACGTGGGACATGGTTCGTTTTTCCCTGCTTCAGGCATCCGTTTTTCCCTGCTTCAGGCATCCGCCCAGTCCCAGCAGCAAGCTAATCAGCGCCGGGTTCCTGCACCTGCCTACGCCCCAGTTGTGTGGCTTTCCGCAAAGGACTTGCTCCTTAAGGTGGTCTCCCGGTATGTTGGTTCTTTTGCCATGGAGTCTGTCATCAACCCCTGTGCTGTACGCCTTTGTCTCCCCCCTCCATCCGTGTCCACCCTACCTTTCACGTATCCCTGCTCAAGCCATTGGCCTCCAGTCCCCTTTCCCCTCCAGCCCCATCGATGACCACTCCGTCTACACTGTCCGGCGCCTGCTGGACGTGCGTTGCCGGGGGAGGGGCCTGCAGTACCTCGCGGATTGGGAGGGGTACAGCCTGGAGGAGCATTCCTGGATCCTCCGGAGGCGCGTCCAGGACGCCTCCCTGATCCGGGATTTCAACAAGAATCGTCCCCATGGCTCCAGGTGTCTGCCAAATGGCGTCCATAGAGAGGGGGGTACTGTCAAGACCACGGCTGATATCTGCTCTCAGGGTTTCTAATGGCCAGGTAAATGATACAGGCAACACAGCCTGTTCTCCCAACAGTGAGCGAGGGCGGAGTGAGAGCTGTCTTCACATATGGAACACGGTCTGTCATTTAAGCCCTCAACTTTTGGTAGCCTGTTGTTAGTACAGATTTCTTCCGTTTGGGGATGTCTGACACTAAAGTGGCATTTGGGCTAACCTCAACCGTATTAATGTTGATTCTGCTACTCCTCTCCGTAGAAGACCTTAGCCCCTTCTGTATATGATACATGTTTTTTCTCCCATTCATCAACAGCCAGTGTATCGGAACTCTCCCCTCGGAATACAGGTGGGTCTTTGATTCCCCCGTGATTGATGAGCCGGACTTGGGAGAGATCCAGCATATGGCTGGAGGAGTCATTTTTATTACATGTTTCTACATGACTACATGACGGCGTCTCAGCATCAAGCATCTCATTGTGCACCACCGTTTATATACTATATACACTATATGTACTATATATGCTATATACACTTTATACAATATGTACACTATATATACTATACATACTATATACACTATATACACTATATATACTACATACGCTGTATCCACTGTATACATCTCATCTCATGACTGTTCTCAGTCTCAATCACGTACACGCAGTCTGTCAGTATTCACTACACTAGCATTCGCAATCGTCACGCTCCCTTAACGTGAAATTACACCATACACTATATACACTATATATACTACATACACTAAATACACTATATATACTATAAACACTATATACACTATACTATATACACTATATACACTATATCATAGTGTGTATAGGTGGTGTATACCTCTATACACCAGCCACGCCCCCTTACCGTGAAATAACACGGGTCTCGCTTATCGACCAATTCGATTAATGACCTAATCCTAGGAACGGAACTCGGTCGTTAAGTGAGGAGTACCTGTATTTATTTTATTTGTAAGTTATCTAATGTACTGTCTGTAACGGTCTATAGTTATGTAGTGCATGATTCCGAGTATAGTATTATTATTGTTATTATTGTTATTAGTATTATTATAATTGTAGCGTTGCGAGGTAACTGAACGGGTGGAGAAGATGATGAGCCAGGTTTTATTTCCTTGCAGCGCAACAGCTGACCCGAGGTTGAGGTAACAAAGTGAAACAGGCTGGTTAACTCGCTGGCTCTCTCCTAAATGTCTCCTTCCGCCGAGACACATTTCCACTTAACCCAATTATCCCCCCATTAAGAACATCCATCCAATTACCCACTACGGTAAACACCTCCCTCAATTTAAACAAGGAACTTATCCCCCGCGTTACAATATGTAGTTTAATGTGACCCATGCAGACAGATATTGTACACATTGCACTTAAAAACTGTACATACAGTGGGGTGGGCTGTAGGCTGTACAGAGGCGCAATCCTATTTCTCCATCCCATAATAGAAAAACATTCACACACACTACAGAGTCCGTCTCTCGAGGCCACTGCAGCCATCAAGTGGCTCGACATACAAACTGGCACTAACAAGGTCAATTCATGTGACAGCGGAACCACGTACCACTGTCGTTTCCGGGGGGGCATTTTCAGCGACGCACCGGAAGTGCGGGTGGAGCAGGTTTGTTAGCAGCGTGAACGAAGCGTCGCTATGAAACGGCTCCTCCCTGCTCCTTTGGATGTAATGTGCACCACGGGGGTCGTCATGCTCCTTTTCCCCCACATTTCTAGGTCTGGATGAGTTTAAGCAGCTTGTGTAGATCAGTCCAAACAAAACGCCACAACACGAGGGACAACCACACCGAACGGAAGACCGAGCAGGGAGCACCGGAGAGCGGGGAGTCCCGCAGCCAGACAGCGGCGCTTTGAGCCCAGCTCAGCTCAGGTCAGTCTTGAGCACTGATTTTATTTCCTTTTTATTGCTCGAACATGGATTTTAGGGCTTTTCGTGCACTTTACGCATGTTTTCCTGTTGGACTTTAGTTTGTTTTTTGGGAACAAGGAACAACTGGGTTCATATTATTCTGCCCTGCGAGGACTGTCTAACAGCAAAACATGACTGTACTTTATATTCTACTGGAAAGAAAACGGTGCCCCCCGCTACTTATACTATGTAATAGTTTATTACTATTAACAAACCCCTGCGACATTTCTAATATTATAACAGAGTATATATTATAATTAGATCATATATAAGTCAAAGCAGAATGTTTTTACATATACATACATCTTTGTACATTTCCATATACAAGGGATCTGTATTGGTAGAAAAATAACAAATAGTTGTATAAAATGTGCATTGTAGTGCAAACATGTATACTACTACACCAAGGAGTAGTAGTATAAATGACTATTCTAATAAAACCCTTAAAATGCTTGGAAGCTGGAATACACACACAGGCACCTTCCGTTCACATACTTTACATTATTTGTTGTAAAACAATTTACATTTGTAAAACTAGAACATTTTTATGTACAATTAAAAATAGGTGTTTACAAAGCAAGTTCTGCATATTTGGAAAGTTCTCTGTATTTTACATTAATAACAGCAGTGTTAATAATAACAGTAATGATGAGCGTAATGGCACTATACTACTAATAGTAGTATTCATAATGGTAAAACCACTGAAGCAAAGAATTATAACTGCAATACAAAACTGAATTGGGAAGCTAAAGAGGAATGGAGCGACTAATTTCCCAGATCTTGACCAGAGATTACCAGATATGGACAAAGCTTTCAACCCCCATCCCCTTTACCCTCCTTTTAATTCAAGATGGTATGCAGAGCATAATCCAGATTTATTATCCAAAGTGGTATTATAGATCTGATCTGTAAAATGTAATGTTAAAAAATGTAAAACAAAGTAACTATTAAAACATAATGTGAATGTGAAGAAAATAAATTGTAAGCAGTGTTTCCATTTTTTTCGAATTTAATTGGAAATAAAGATGAAAATTAACAAGCAAATTGGTTCAGATTAACGAAATTAACATTTACAAATACAAATTGATCACTTCATCAAATTGCCATATGAATGTATGATTAACATGGATCTAAATTAAAAAAACATCCTTCAATTAAGTTCAAGACAATAAACATAAAATTAAAATAAACCTTTACATTTTCTTCTCATTCTAGAACAACACGAAGCCCACAGCAGCGCTTGTTGACCCGGAAGTAGATCACAACGCTCACTTTCCTGCTGCCTCCAACACAGACAGGTGACCAGAAACTCTGTGACGACAACAACAATGGCGGAGCAGCTGCAACTGTTCACCTTTTCCATACAAGAGCGAATATCTGCGCTGGTGGGAGAGCTTCTGTTCCTGTGTGACAAGGTGAAGGTGGGAGAGGAAGTGAGAGACGTGCTGAGCTACAAGGTGATAGCGGCAGGAGGAGACATTTTCAGAGAGTTTGAACGGTCTGTGGTGGACTGCGAGAGCAGACGGAGGCGCTCGGTGCAGGAGACGCGGAGGCTGTACAGAGGGCTGGCTTTCATCCTGAGACCCAGAGTCCAGCTGAGGAGAGCAGGTCTATTGATTCTAATATATTTTAAAAGGCTTATATCATATCTATCACATGGCAATTAAAAATACATATGGAGCCATATAAACAAAGTCTTTCCTCAATGGCTGCCATCTTAGTGTGGTATACACTCGCTCTTAAGGCATGGGGGAAATTTGGTGTGTGTGTGTGTGTGTGTGTGTGTGTGTGTGTGTGTGTGTGTGTGTGTGTGTGTGTGTGTGTGTGTGTGTGTGTGTGTGTGTGTGTGTGTGTGTGTGTGTGTGTGTGTGTGTGTGTGTGTGTGTGTGTCCATTACATTTATCTGCATATATGTATGAAAATATGTATGTGACGAATAAACCTCTTGAATCCATATATATATGTGTGTGTGTGTGTGTATGTATATTGTTTATATTATGTTATGAAACAGCAAGTTGCAACCTTTTCCTCCTAAGGTGAGCAACCATGGCTGCAGGTTTCAGGTGGCCGATAAGTTTCTGCACTATTTTTATGAGAAATAAAATGGAAACATAGGTGTTATTTGCACGAGCTGTCTTGAATCTCACCTTCAAATTATGACAATTTTGAGTGTAGACAGGCGTTTGACATTATGTTATTTTTTATTAAAGTTAACCTATTATGCTCCTTTTAAACAGGTTAATATAGGTCTCTGAGGTCCCCAAAACATGTTTTTGAAGTTTTTTGCTGAAGATCCCGATCAGATTATGCATTCTAGCCATCCTAACATGAATGTATAACCCTCATGTTCTCAACGAGCTGTTTCACTTTATTAGAGTAAATTTATTATCATTGCACAGAGTCCAAGTACTGAGGCAATGAAATGCATTACTCTGCATTTTACCAATCCTAGTAACTGACATATCTAGGAGCAGTGTGTTGCCATATAGCGGCGCCCGGGGAGCAGTTAGTGGGTGGCGCTTCCCTCGTGAGGTCCCTAGTTTTGTGTGCCAATGGGGTTTGAGTATAACTTCAGGGTTCTGTTGTATTTAGTCCGTAAACTTTCACTGATTTCATCTTAGTCCTCCTAGTTCTCACCTCAGTCCACCTCAGATTTAAGCAATGTAGTTTGTTTCCTTCAATTAGAAAATGTTGGAAAATAAAATACATATTTTTATTGCTTGTTTTAAGAAATGCACAGCAAAGCAGATGACCATATAAAGAACAAGAAAAGCTGACATCAGCTCGTGCAGAGAGCAGAAAAAAACGGAGAAAACCGAGCATTCAGAAGCCTGAGCGTTTTGTTTGATTATTTTGTCATTAGTTCACATTATTTTACTCTTTTTGTCACATCTAATATGAACATCCCATATTGTAACATTATATATATATATGAAGAAAATTAGGAAAAGCACAATAGGTCCCCTTTAAAATGACCTGTTTCATATTATTATTGTGATTACATTTAAATGAGAATTGGACATTTTGATTAGATTTGAGTGTTACAAAACTCAGTGCAAAGTGTATATAGTGGAATGCACCAATTTTAAGGTTGTACACCTTTCTGTGTCTGTATTTCAGTGTTGCCTCCAGAGCTCCAGCAGCTCTCTGTCTGTAAAGAGGAGCTTCCCCTTGAGCAGCAGGAGTGGAGCCCCAGTCTGGGCCAGGAGGAGCCAGAGCCCCCACACATTAAAGAGGAAGAGGAGGAACTCTGTGTCGGTCAGGAGGCTGGTATCACCCAGTTCCCCTTCCCTCCTGTCCCTGTGAAGACTGAACATGATGAAGAGTGCGCTCAGTGGTCCCAGCTTCATCAAAGCCAAACTGAGGAGAAGAGAGAGGCAGAACCTGTAGCCAGCACCTCAACTGAACAGATGGAAACAGAAGCTGATGGAGAGGACTGGGGAGTGTCAGATGCAGCCAGTAGCTCAGATCCAGCTGCTGCTTTAGAACCAGCTGGTGCTGAGCAGCTCCTCTCTTCACACTCTTCGAAAACTGAGACTGACGACTGTGATGAAGATTGGAAGGAGACCAGACAACCTCAGTCAGGTAAGTTTTTATTTTTTCTCCTACTAAGCTATTGACCAGATGAATGTCAGCATGTAATCATTTCAATTGTTGATTCCCCATTTAATAGAAGTGTGTGTGTGTGTGTGTGTGTGTGTGTGTGTGTGTGTGTGTGTGTGTGTGTGTGTGTGTGTGTGTGTGTGTGTGTGTGTGTGTGTGTGTGTGTGTGTGACAAGACAATTAACACAAATGTTTATATTTCCCCTGGAGCAGCTGTGTCTAATATTCACTACCAAATTGTCCCTGTTCTCAACACAATTAAAATAATAATAATATTATACTTGTTTTCAGCGCTGACATAGACATTTATCCTGTTCTGTCCCACTCAAATAAAGACAATGCACCAAGAAACGTAAGTTATAATAATAAATATGGCTGCAGGCAGCAATACTTCGGGGTCCAGGTTAGTTATTAGTTATGAATTACAATTTTCAGAATTCCCATGAAACTCAGCATCACTTCATAACCACACCAAGATGTATTTAGGTATATAAACCATTTGTAACTTGTAATAATATTCAGATATTTGTCTGTGGAGCATTTTCACTATTATTGGAAGCGACATCTCTCCTCTCTGTCTCTCTCCCGCTCCATCGTCAGAGACATGCACATATGCCTGAGGGGGGCGGGGCTGTCTCCCTCTGCCTGTCTCACACACCCACGGGGAGACCCTGCTCTGGGTGAGTGACAATGGCACGGCGAGCGCAGATTGGGCCCCGATCGCCCTCTCTCCATGAAACTAAAGCAGTGTTAGTTTAGTTTATTAATTTGTTTTAAATTTTCACTTAAAAAAATATTTTAAAAAAGAACAGATAAGAGTACCGTTAAAGTACCGGACCAATAAGCAGTATCAGGGATGTTCTTGTCCTTGCCCGGAGGCGGACGCTTCACACACATAAAAATATTTCCGCGTTCCATGAATGCACCATCACTTCCTGTTTGGGAGCGCTTTCAACCAGAGTGTGTCTTTTACGATGTGTTTATATTGTGCTGACGATTAGTATATGATTGATCGTGCAGCCCTACAACGCGGACTTGGCAAGGTGTGAATTTGCACCCAGAGCCAAAACCTGCACATTGATAATAAATCGGATGAGTCAGCACTCGTTTCACAAACTAATCAAGGTAGGCCAACGTTCTGCTACTTCCAGTAGATTTTTTTTTTTTTTTTCACTAATTCCTGCTCTAAATATAGCTCGATATGGATTGAATTCAACCACAAGATGTCTGAGACGTCCCGGTTCTCACGAGACCTCAACCATGTAATAATAATTGTCCCCCATCCTGATGAAAAAAGACACAGATGTATGCAGACCTCTACAGTGACATAATGACGTGTCTCTCTCAGCACGTTTTTCCTGTGGAAAAGGAAACCGGTCCTTAGAAGGTTCACAGGTTGAACCCACTTTACACTAGCACCAGCCCAGAAACAGAGCTAGGTTTGCATTGGTGGAAAAGAGTAACAGAGCGACCCAGTCGTCTAGACATCAGGGTTTGGCTTTGTCAAAGTGGCTCAGATCCTTACACTTGCCCATTTTTCTTCTGCTTCCAACACATAAACTTCAAGAGCTGACTGTTCACTTGCTGCCTCATATATCCCACACCTTGACGGATGCCATTGGAACCAGATGATCAATGTTATTTACTTCACCTGTAATTGGTTTTAATGTTGTGGCTGATCGGTGTATTCTGTTTTAGGGTCTCACTGCTATGCCGATGACGCACAACTGCACCTATTTGTCAACCCCAGTAATCCCAGTATTCTGGGGCCATAACTCAATTGTTGTGATTTAAAAAAAGAAAAACAAGCCACGTCTTAAATTGCCCTTTTCGATCTCCTCACAGCAATTACAGGAGTGCAAGTGAGGTGTTAAAAAATATTTCTGTCATGGTGGTCTTCGCTGTCGGCAATCTTGTCTATCTCTTCAAGTACATTAACTGTCAATAGGTTGAGTTGTATTCTTTGTTGGTGTGGTGGAAAAAAAATCACCCTGGAGAAGAGGTCCTTAGTTAAGATCCTTTGCTGTCGGCAATGTATCTCTTCAAGTACATTATTTTGTAATTATATTTGATATTTTATATTTAAAATGTCTTTGTGTTATATTCTTTGTTGGTGAAATAGTTTGCTATGTAGTTGGAGTTGTGTTTGTACTGTAGTTAGCTACATTGCTGTGGACTTTTTCTTAGTGGAAGCTAAACAGCAGAGCAACAGCAAACAAGCTTTGTAATAATTTCAAATCAATAAGTGGGATAATGCCATAATGCAGCCAGCTGGTCATTATTGCAAATGAATCCTCTTTTCAAGGATCAGCCTTTACTCAACATCCTAAATTCTAAGTGCCCTCTTGACTTGTTTTATAATCCACTCTTGTCTCTTTCCGTCTCCTCTCTTAGGTTATCACAGAAAATGTCATCCTACTAACAGAGGAAAGAAACCATACGACTGTGAACACTGTAAGAAGAGCTTTACAACAAGAGCTAAAGTAAAAGTACATCTGTGTATGCACACAGGAACCAAACCTTACCCCTGTGAACAGTGTGAGAAAAGTTTCAGGCAATTAGGATACCTCAAACAACATCAGTTTGCACACACAGGAGAGAAACCATACTCCTGTGAGCAGTGTGGGAAGAGGTTTAAGACCAGGACCGAAGCGAAAGTACATCAGCTTGCACACACAGGAGAAAAACCGTACCCCTGTGAGCAGTGTGGGAAGCGATTCAGTCAATTAGGTGTGCTTAAACGACATCAGCTTATACACACAGGAGAGAAACTGTACCACTGTGAACGATGTGGTAAGAGTTTCACAACAAAGGCTGAAGTAAAAGTACATTTGCGTATGCACACAAGAGACAAACCTTACCCCTGTGAACAGTGTGGGAAGAGATTCAGTCAATCAGGAAATCTCAAACTTCATCAGTTTACACACACAGGAGAGAAACCTCACTCCTGTAAACAGTGTAGTAAGAGCTTTACGACAAGAGGTGATTTGAAAAAACATCAGCGTACACACACAGGAGACAAACCATACACCTGTGAACAGTGTGGGGAGAGGTTTAGTCAATTAGGAAATCTCAAACAACATCAGCTGACGCACACAGGAAAGAAACTGTATTCCTGTGGACGGTGTGGGAAGAGATTCAGTCAATTTGGAAATCTCAAAAAACATCAGCGTATACACACAGGATAGAAAATGTACCCCTGTGAATATTGCTGGAAACAATTTTGTCACTTCAATAATATCAAAACACATCAGTGACTTCACACTGCAATGAGACCATATGACTGAACAGTGTGGGAAGAGCTTTTTTTCTAAAAGTCATCTCAATAAACATCATCTTAGTCACTAATTAGAGAAACTGCACCCCTGTGTAGAACGTTGGAGCCTGAACTGCTGGTACCAGGTGAGAGATACCAAGTCTGTCCCCAGGCGTTGCACTGAGCACCTTTTACATGATGGACCCATTAGAGAAACTTCCCAAAGAGGATGTGTATTCTTAAAATAGGATTACAGGACGGGATGACATCAGTTCTTCAGTTGCATGTTTTGCAGCACTCCAACCACCTTGCTTCAAAATGGCTGAACAGACCAAGGCGTTGCGTCTCAAGCACAAAACAAAAACATGAGTGAGAAGATCGGCAGTTTTCTTTTTTTTTTTTTTTGTTTTGTTTATTTCTCCACACACTCCAGAGAGCGCCGTCTCTCTATATACTCCCCGTGTGAAGTGCAAATTGTCAACTCAAAGTACATCAGCGTAGTAACACAGGAGACAGACGGTACCACTGTCCAAGAGTTTCACCAGGTCATCACAGCTGCAGGAACATCATTTCATCCAAACTGACAATTAAACCCTGCCTTGTGTTCTTTGTGCTGTTGAATATTAGTTCCATCCTAAGATTGAAGTTATTTTACAATGTAATCCTTCCGTAGAAGGTAAAAGCTGTTGTGTGTTGATATGTCTAAATGTAAACAAAGAAAACTAAGATATGTATGAAAAACGAGAAATAATAATTTAAAAAAATAAAATAAAATGTTCAACCTCAGACACGGCTCCCTTCCCACCCTCACCCTCCCACTGTCATGTTGCAGATGGATAATTGATTATTAAGATTGATCACAATCTCAGGAGGAAATAAAGGGGTGCCAGATCTTTTCAAATTCCTCTTATCCCTCAAAACATACCTCATTCTCCCAGGTGTAATGTACTGGTCAGTTCTGTAAGCCACTGTCGTACTGATGGAACCTCTGCCTTCTCTCAGCAGACACCAACTCCTTTTCTGCATCAAGCCAAATAACTGCAAGGTGCTGTTCAGGCGTTCTGGAGGAAGGCATCATGTTACGACGCCTAAGGTTGTAAAAAGTGACCATTTGGTATTGTTACAGAAATTAAAGGGTTGCTTTAATCTGCACTTTGTCAGATGGTGGTTTTAAATAAAGAGGCAGACAGATGCTTGTTTTTACTTGTACACGCGTCAGGGCAGAGATGTACCCTAAAGCAGCTCTCTGAGGTGAACAGTTTATTTTCAGGGAGTCAGAGAATATATGGTCAGTTTTGGCATCACAGATTTATACGTGTTCAAGATAAGGTAAACTCTTGACACACAAAGGACAGTCTCCATTATAGTGCACAGGCCAGCCTCTGGTCATGGTTCCCCAGCGCTCTCCGCCATTGAAACAAATGGCCCTGATTGTCATCAAAGGGTGGTTGGTGTACTTGCACTAATCAGAGTTGAACATGGAGATACGTTTGTGGCGTATAACTGTATTACAATTTGCTATTGCTATTCGATTGATATGTTGCTTTATAAAGGTCTTGTAACGAGGAAGGGTGTCTGGAGGTACGGAGAACACAGCGGCAGGGAGGAGCATCAGCAGCAAACAGACAAATTGGCTCCTTATGGTTCTGAAAAGTATTATCAAACCTTGTTGAACCATAATGACACACATGAAAAGATGATCACTGGTCAGCTTTCTCTGAATAACAGCTGTTGCCGTGGTATACAGGTAAATATAACAGTGAATAGGTTAGTCATATACAGGAAGAACATAGTTATAGTACAGTACAACACTTCAAATCAATATTCCATCTCAATGTATTATATTATTTAGTAAGGGGCCATGTAATACCAGGGATAATGTGCAGCCAATGGGTCATCATTCCAAATTAACCGCCTTCATGATGATCCGCCTGTTGAGGGTTATTTTACTGATAATGACTAGCTGTGTATTATTTTCTTTTGTATTTATTTTATGGGGATTTTTTTGAATAGTTTGGATATTCTCGCAATATTCTGTGTCAATGTATTCATGCAGTTTGAGCTGCATATTGTGTATGCAATACAAATAAAAGCTGTTTTTATGATGATTGTTATTGTAAATATTATTATTATTATTGTTTTATTTATTGTTAATATTCTCAGCTAAAATTGAAAAGGAAAAAAAAATGAATTCAGAATTTTTGAACGTGATCAACGTTTTTCCTATCCCAACATCTATAATGTGAAATGTACCTGTAATGTTTTCCCTGATATGCAAGAGTGATACTCTTATACTCTGACCCTTTTACTCGATGTTGATTTGGGCTTTGGTCTCACATAGCATCACATGTTGTATATTCTGTACATCTTTATATAGTTGTCTATTTCTGTTATTTTTCTGACTATTTTTATTTCCTTTATTCTAACTGTGTATTTGTTTATGATAATTATCAGTTCAGCAAAACACCAAATTCCTGTGATATGGAAATCCACAGATTCTGATTCAGATTCTAAATACATTGTGACCACTGCTATTCAAAACATGTTAAAATACACTTAATGTGAGTTTCCCGTTTTCAAGAAATGTATTTAATGTTCCTTTAAATCTTAGTTGTTTGCCCCATTGGAATGCATTGAATACCACAGAGAAGCTGCAGGTTGTTGTCAACAGTTATAAATTATGTAAAAGTATTTAAATTGTATTTATAAAAAAAAAAAAAAATTGAGCTTCAGCGATTTCATCTTTAATTTTTACCCGTAATTGTAATCTTTAATTTATCCTGTAATTTTAATGTCTAATTTTAATCTGTTATTGAATCTGTCATTTGAATCTATAATTTAACCTGTCATTTTAACTGCAATTGAATCTGTAATTTAGCATGTAATTTTAATCTGTAATGTAATCTCTAATTTTATATGTAATTTAATCTGTAATTTAATCTGTAATGTAACCTGTAATTTGTTCTGTAATTTAATCTGTAATTGAACCTGTAATGAAGACCTGACCTGAAGAAGACCC
Organism: Zeus faber; assembly: GCF_960531495.2. Lineage (NCBI taxonomy): Eukaryota > Metazoa > Chordata > Actinopteri > Zeiformes > Zeidae > Zeus > Zeus faber. The sequence goes on along the minus strand of NC_137192.1, from coordinate 34,885,463 downwards.
TGCTGCTCCTTTAAAACGCAGGCTCCTTAGCTCCGCCCACACAATACCACACCAGCATTGGCTGTCCACCCTGTCCACTCAGTCCACCCCATCAACTCAATCTACCATATCCACCACGTCCACCTTGTCCATCGTGTCTAATATGTCCATCCCATCCACCCTATCCACCATGTCCACCCCATCCACTGTGTCTACTTTGTCCACCCTGTCCACCCCTCCACCTTCTCCACTGTGTCTAGTCCGTCCACGCAGTTTACAGTGTCCACCCTGTCAACCCTTTCCTTTTTTATATATATTTTTTTTAAACCTGTGCTGTCAGCATGCTGGGCATACAACACGTAATAATGTTATAAATAGTTAGTGAAGTGCCCCAAAATATTTTCTACACTACTTTTATTTTTTCACCTCCCACTATTATTTTTATACGTTTTAACCTTCCGGGGTAACACGGGGAAAGGGTAAAGTCACTGAGACTTCCAGTTCCGGTCCCTCTGGTAAGTCCTAAATTTTTTAAATGTTTTTGAGTTTGTCTGTGTTGTAATTTAAGTTCAGTATTTGTCCAAATACATATGAAGATGCAGTATCTCTTCCACTATTTTTTTTATCTTAGATTTTGATTTGGAGCGAAGCTGGAGTCCATGTGCCAAAGTTTTTTTAATTTTTTCTTATTGCCAGGCACTGGTGCCAATAAAAGGCTGTTGCCAGACCCAAAAACGTGTCTTGCGTCCTGCCTTCCATACAAAATCAGAGGGTTACATTTACAGGGCTAACACCTTTTTATCTTTCAGTCTTGAAGGCCTGGCAGATCTTTAAGATCCACCGGGACCCTATTGCAACACCAGGAATGTGGCTGTTTGAAGAACTGTTGTTCTCGAACATGATCACATCTCAAACTTTAACTATCGCCCCGTGTACAATCCTCCAGGCGACATGTCTGTTCGTAGCTACAGACATGTGGCACATCTGGATCCAAGCACCAGGGAGGGATGTCCTTTCTGCGCCATCGGGGAAACAATTCAGTATCTTTTTATCCAGTGTTTCAGACTTCAGGGTTTTTTCAGACAGTAAGAGGAATGGTTCCAGCAGTTAGGGGATGCTTTTTCTTTCAAAGTTTTTTATTTTCGTACCCAACTATTCTGTGCCCAAGAGACGTGCAAAGCCTTCTAAACTTGGATGTAGGAACAGCAAAAGTACCAATCTGGAAGGAAAAAAATAGGAAAAGGGTCAGTGGATCCCACATTGATGATAGCAGGACTGCTGGCAGCCTGTCTCAGGGTGGAGTTCCAATACTTCAGACATAATGAATGCTTTTGTGAGAACCTGGGGAATCAGGGGAGTGTTGTGTTCTGTTCAGGATTTTCGGGTGCTTCACTTTTGAAGGAGTATGTGTATGAGTTGAGTGAGTATGAGTTTTCATTTGTATTCATCTTAATTGACATTTTCCTTTTTCTTTGTTTTTGTTTGTTAATGAGTTTTCCTATTTGTAATTCTGCTCTGTCTTTCTTGATGAAGTAGATTAATAGATGTAGGGCATGAGCAGATGTGACCTCAAATCTCTCCCTCTTTCTCGTAGTCAAAACATGAGACAGGTGGAGATCTCCGTTGGGAATTTATTGTTTCTGTCTGAGACAGAACACACTGACAAAAAAAACTCACCATTAACTCTGTCGCCCAGGAGCAATTGTCTTTAATCTTAAACAGTGATTCTTCTTCTTCTTCTTTCGTATATCATCAGATGGCCAACTCAGTGTCATATAGCCACGCCCTCGTCTCCAGTCCTAGGTCAAAAAGGCCAGCTTCTGAGGGTGGGCTGTATAGGGGGCAGCTGGTTATTATGTGCTCGGCAGTCTGTTCAGGTTCGCCACACTCGCATGACGCACTGTCGGATAGGCCCCACTTCTTTAGAGAGGACTTGAAGCGCCCGACGCCAGTACGCAGGCGGTTCAGCGAGGTCCATAGGTGGCGTGGCATGTCTTCTCCTTTTACACCTCCTCCTGGGTCCCGGATGTATCGTTGGATGCGGGAGGGCGCAGCTGACTCCCACGATTGTCTCCAGGATGCTGCCAGCCAGGCGTCCTTGGACAAGTCGTCAGGGATCGACTGTAGCATCTCTTGTGCTGCCTTGTTGTAGGGATGGCGAGACTTGAGCCTGCATGGTGGTGCCGGTGTTGTTGTGGCTTTGTGTAGGATGTGCCAGTCGTTCTTCTGGGCTTTCCTTGCCAGGGCGAGGGTAGCTGCTTCCCGTCGGAGACTGGGTGGGGCGATACCAGCTAGGACTGGCAGGTAGGACACAGGGGTGGGTTTCAGACAACCAGTTACTATCCGGAGGGCGCTGTTGATGACAGTATCCACCTTGTTCGCATGTGGACTTCTGCTCCAGGCAAGGGCACAGTATTCCGCTACGGGTAGGACCAGGGCTTGCGTGGATATGCGTAGGGTCTGGGGGGAAGCTCCCCAAGTCGAGCCTGCAAGGCGGCGGATGAGCGAGACCCTTGCGGTTGTCTTGGCCTTCACTTCATCCAGGTGCTGCTTGTAGGACAGCGTCTGGTCCAAGCATACGCCGAGGTACTTGGGGGCTTGCTGGAACTCCAGGCGGATGTTGCCAACATGCACGTCCAGTTCCCTTCTTGCCTCCCGGTTGTAGAGGTGGTAAGCTGCAGACACTGTTTTGCCCATGCTGAGCTGAAGGTGCCACTTCTGGAGGTAGTCTGCCAGGATGCCCATGTCTCGGTTGAGGCCTTCTTCCATAGTGTTCCATGTTGAGCATCGAAGCATGATGGCCAGGTCGTCCGCATAGCCGTACTTCTTGGATGTTGTGTCTGGCAGGTCGTGAATATAGATGTTAAATAACATTGGTGAGAGGACAGAGCCTTGCGGGACACCGTTCTTCAGCCTTCTGAGCCTGCTGGTCTGGCCATCGCTGGTTTGTAGGATGAAGCTATGGTTAGATAGCATCTCCATAATAAATCTCACCATGTGCCGGTCCGGGATTGTTCTCAACAGTTTCAGGTGTAGTCCACGGTGCCACACGGTGTCATAAGCGGCTGTCACCGTGTGGCACCGTGGACTTAAACAGTGATAATGACACTTAAATAGAGGAGGAATTGTCTGAAACGGAGGACAATGTTGAACATAATTGGGAGTACAATGAATCATCCTCTGAAGAAAATACACAGGTTGAGAGAGAAGTCAGGGAAGACTGTCAGGTAAAACATCATCAGAATGGTCCCAGGGTCTACAGTACCAGATTGTCAGTTACACCAATTCATGCAGCAAATCTGCTTTCAAACTTCATACCGCAGTCAGTGGAGAGGATTATTGTTGACAACACAAACCTCGTGCTTTTTGGGGTTTTATATATTAATTCAAATGTGCTGTCTTGTTATTAAAGACAGTTTAAATGTAATTATTCACACGACTGTTTTGATGTTACATTCGTCATCATCATGTTGAGGTCACTGGGGCAGCTTGTCATAATGAATGTTATTGTGCAAAATCTTCCCCTCATCAAATGCGAGACAAAAATTGTGTGAATAATGAAAATAAGCAAACGCATGATGCACATCATGGTCCGTTTGATGAATAATTACTGCATATTGTGTGCTTTTCAATGTGTAATATCAAGGGAAACCTGTCCTGTGGACAAACAAATGGAAATATCTGGTCAAGTTTGTAATGGTAGTCAGTGACATGATGATAATGTCAAAAAATACTTTTTGAGGAAGTTAAATATGCGTATCTCACTCTTTTAAGGTGACTTTTATTGCACCGGCTATTTCTGGCTGATACAGTATTCATTGGTAAAACACTGAAACATAATTCAAGGGTTAAGGAGGCCCCACATCGGTGAAGGATAAAAACAGTAATTTCTAAAACTTCACAGTGAACATTGCTTCGATAAATCTGCTCAATCGAGACGATACAATCAGGATCAGAGTCAGAATGGGTTTTATTTTGCCAGGTACATTTACATATACAAGGAATTTCTTCTGGTGAGGTTTGGTCGGTTCAGTACAGAGGATTAGCATTATAAAAATAAAAGGAGAATGAAAATAAAAGAAAATAGGATAGAAAATTGAAATAATTAAGTAAAAATGTCAGATAGGCCTATATACAAATAGCAAAAATACAAAACGCAAATAGTCATATATATATAAGATATATAAATGTACAAATGTGATTCCTTGCACAAGATAAAATACTGTTTTTATATATATAGGTAAAAAATTATAAATTATCTGAATTATTACTATGTGCTACCTAACTTATTACAGTACATACAGTGTAACACAGTATGATGCAGTATTACACCATCTGAAATGAGTCTTGTGTAAAGTAGGAGCCAGTACCCGCACAGTAACAACAGATGCTGCTTATCAGGTTTTATAGAAATAGGGTTAGGGTTAGGGTCACATTTGGAAGAAAACAAGTTTTTACATCACACAGAGCGACTCCAACGTCCATAAGGCACCCATTTGTGACACAGGATTTATGTCACAGTATATTTGTGATAAAAGATATGTCACAACGGTGTTGCAGCCCTAGTGTGACGCATACACCTATGTTGTTTACAGAACAATACACCACGCACATAATAAAACAGAGAGGGTCAATTAATTTCCTATCTGCTTCCACATTCCAGACACTAGGAACAAAGCTGTTAAATTGATCATGATTAATGTGTGGGGTCTTTCACATGTTCGACATCTGTGAGATTTGAACCATCTTGTAGTGTATATTTTATTTATATTCTATTCACTAACTGCATTACATTTAAGGAATCCGTTTCAGTTAGTTGCTAGGTAGGAATTAGTCTAGCTATCAACGGGTGCATTGCAAAGACATTTCACCTCATATATTTATGAAAGAATGTATATGCATGTGACAAATAAACCTCTTGAATCTTGAAGCTATCTGTAGGAGTAGTTAGGGAAAAAACAATTTTTTTTCTGAATAAGTGGAAGGAACTGGAAGTAGTGAAATGGAGCGACCCAAAGTTGTGGAGCAGGGCGCATTGTGACATCATCTTCCAATTTGCTATATATGTGCAGTGTATGAATGGGAGGCGCCTATTTGCGTCACCATTGCCATTGGTGCAATTGCTTTGACCTGGACCCATGCATGCAAGCATTCCATCCTTGTGTTAAAATGTGGAGGTTAGAAACCCTGAGAGCAGATATCAGCCGTCCTCTGGCTGCAGCTCTGGAGGAGATTTTAGGATTATTTGAAAAAACCATCTCAGAATACGAGGAGAAAGTTTCTCGTTTACAAGAAGAAAACAAGGGCCAACGCGAGTTACTGGACGCTGCACTGAGTCCCCGAGTTGTGCTGCACAGAGCAGGTCTGGAACCAGGCAAACTTTGGTTGATATTACTACCACATGCTTTCATTAATAATCATTTAATAGGAAATAAATATCAAACCATCGATCATTCTGGGTGAGGGGGAGCTCCCATCTTTTGCTGCTCGAGCTCCAGTAGATCCCAGCAAGCTCTAATATATGTTGTGGTAAGGCCACATTTATTGTCTTCTCTTTATACTGGGGGAAAATATATTTGGTTTTCATAACAGATTGGATGAAGAAATCCACATGATTAATGTAATTGATTTTTAAAGCTATGATTTAGACTACTAAGTAATATACAATACACAAACCCAGTTCCATAATGTATGTGGGTGCTGTACTATGGCTCTGTAGGCATGTGTGCACAAAAGGAATTGAACAAAATGCAATGTAAAGTGACAGTTTAAAGATATACAGATTATTATTATTATTATTATTATTATTATTATTATATGATAAACAATATGATATGAAATAATATAAGTTATGATATAATATAAGTTTTAGATATGAAATTTGGCCAATATGAGTATTACATTGATCATGTGAATTTCTTTATCCAGGCTATTTATCGAAATCAAGAAATCACAAATATATATTTCTTCCAATATAAAGAGCAACACATTAAATGTGGTCTTGCCACAACATCTATGGGAGCTAGTGGAGCTCAAGCAGCAAAGGATGTTCTGAAGGTCTGAAAGACGTTACTGAGAGATGTTACTTCCACTTCCATTTGGTTTCACTGTCGTATTTTTCTTTTCTGTGTCTGTATTTCAGTGTTGCCTCCAGAGCTCCAGCAGCTCTCTGTCTGTAAAGAGGAGCTTCCCCCTGAGCAGGAGGAGTGGATCCCCAGTCTGGGCCAGGAGGAGCCAGAGCCCCCACACATTAAAGAGGAAGAGGAGGGACTCTGTGTCAGTCAGGAGGCTGGTATCACCCAGTTCCCCTTCCCTCCTGTCCCTGTGAAGACTGAACATGATGAAGAGTGTGCTCAGTGGTCCAAAATTTATCAAAGCCAAACTGAGGAGAAGAGAGAGGCAGAATCTGTAGCCAGCACCTCAACTGAACATATGAAAACAGAAGCTGATGGAGAGGACTGGGGAGTGTCAGAAGCAGCCAGTAGCTCAGATCCAGCTGCCACTTTAGAACCAGCTGGTGCTGAGCAGCTCCTCTCTTCACACTCTTCTGAAAGTGAGACTGAAGACAGTGATGAAGATCGGAAGGAGACAAGACAACCTCAGTCAGGTAAGTTTTTATTTTTTCTCCTACCAAGCTGTTGACCAGGTGAATGTCAGCATGTAATAACTTCATCAATTGTTGATTCCCCATTTAATGGAAGTAAGCAAAGTGATACGAGCACTCTTATGGCTCTTTCAATGGCGGTATATGGCTCGCAGACAATTTTGAGCTAAAATTTTTCATCACAATTAAGAAGTAATAAATAATTATTCTGTGTCATTTTAAAGTAAAACAGGTAAGAGAAATTACAATTTTGAAAATAAAATTCAAAATATAAATGTGGCGGACAAAGGGCGTAGTCAAGCACCGGCTGCGGACCATAGAAAGACTCCGGGGGCCTTTTACTCGGCGCCCTGCCCCTCCCGGGTCTCTGCTCAGGCGCCACTTGTGGGAGTCTGCCCACAGGTGAGGCTTTAGGGAGGGAGACGGAGTCTTTCTGGCCGTGGTGCGTGGAAATTTAGAGATGCGTGCTTAGCAAGTGACCCCACTCAACATTATGACTACAGGAGCTGGGACATAAAGCCAGCAGCTAGCTGGCTTTATGTCCCAGCTCCTGTAGTCATTCAAAGCGCATTTAAGAGAATTTCGTGAGCGCTCTATTCTTTTTAAATTCATCACTCATTCACACAAGTGTGCAGTGGACAAAACCGACCTGACATGCATCCCCGGGGTCTCCATCAGAGACTTGAGCTGGAAGTTGCTGACCTGAAGGCTTCAGACATGTGGGTAAGTAAGTTCAAGTCACTGAATGGAGAGTTGGAAAGACTTGTGCGACAGCGAGCAGAGCTGGCAAGTGAACACAAGTGGACAGAAAGGAAAAAACTGCTGATTCTTAAAACTTGTAACGAGCTTCCCGTCACATAGCCCACAATGCAGCGTATGGGTTTTGCTGTATTGACCATGTTTGGCTCTACATATGCATGTGAGCAGTCTTTGTGGCATCTGAGAAACATTAAGAGCAACCTACGCTCACGTTGAACTGATGGAAGCCTCAACGCAGCATGAAGCTCAACCTCACTACATATGAAGCAGACTACAAGGCCATCAGCAAAACCATACAGTACCACAAGTCGCATTAATGGTAAAAAGTATTTAATTTATTATTGGTGAGCTACACTATAACTACAATATTATTAAGAAGAATAAAGAGAAATTTATTATGTAGCGCTTTTTAAGTACTCAGAGATGTGTTATACATTAAAAATGCATGCCTTATTCAAAAAATGCACGCATTAAGTTGCATTCAATTTTATTAAATATTATGTGGCTCACAAGGAAATACATTTTGAAATATTTGGCTTTTATGGCTCCCAGCCAAAAAGGTTCCCGAACCCTGGGTTAGGGGATTTTCAAAATGTAATATTGTGACGCAGTCCCGCCAAAATATCACAATACATGATATTGTCGTTGTTGACGGGGCCGACGGGGTGTACGAGAGTCACAGAGAAAGTGTCCCCATAAGCCCGGCTGCGCACATCGCCTTTTTGGTTTCACTCTATTACATGAGATTAGATTTGATTCTATTATATTCAACTAACTAATGTTGGGATCTAGACAAACCGATCCCTCCCAGGTTGGTTGATGTGTGGAGCTTCCTCAAAAAGATGGAGACGGGTGCGATGCAAAATGGATCCTTTATTGGTGCAGCGACAAAGACCAGGAGACGAGCCCAAAGCAAGAGGGACCAAGCAAGCGAGAGAGCGAGTCTTTAGACACGCTCCTATATATATATATCCTCCTAGGCCAGTTGTCATAAAGGTTATTTGGCAAGTCGTCATAAAGGCTATTTGGATGAGAGATGTCATAAAGAGACATTTTATATGTTGGGCACCATTTTAAGTAAAATGCCCTGTTATTTCTATCAGCCGCCATTTTGTGCGCTATACTACATCCAACACTAACTACTACTACTACTACTACTACTACTAAGTACTGTCATTGCACAGAGTACAAGTACTGAAGCAACAAAACTCCCTCCCCCTGGTCGATGTAGAAATACATCTACAATTAAACACTCTGTGTTTGTTTTCTTTGGAGAAACGCTGAACCATCTTGCCGAATTGCGGTGAACCGCTTTATGCCACTCCAATTCGGGGGTTGCGCATGGATGTTGTAACGTGCGTGCAGAAAGGATCTCCCGATTACCACACAAACAGTTCGGGCACCAAGCAAATGGGAATGAGGAAGTACACCGGTCAGCCACAACATTAAAACATCACTAATAACAACTAATATTGACCTCTGGTGTCGTCCTGTGGTATCTGGAACCAAAAAAATAGCAGCAGATCCTTTAAGTGCTGGAAGTTGTGAGGCGGATCGGGCTTGTTGTTCCAGCACATCCCACAGATGCTCCATCGGATCCGATCCTGACCCCGGCCATCCGTATGATGTAGAAGGTCATTCATGAAGATTCAAGAAGCTTCATCAGACCAGGGCACCTTCTTCCATTGCTCCATGGTCCAGTTCTCGTGCTCACATGCCTATTGTAGGTGCTTTCAGGGGTGGACAGGGGTCAGCATGGGCACTCTGACTGGTCCCATATGCAACAAGCTGTGATGTACTGTGTGCTCTGACACCTTTCTATTATAGCAGCGTTCACTTTTTCATCAGTTAGTGCTACAGTAACTTCTGCGGGATCGAACCAGATGATGAACCAGAACTTGGCTCCCCATGTGCATCAATGAGCCTCGGGCGCCTACATCCCTGTTGCCGGTTCACTGGTTGTCCATCCTTGGACTACTTTTGGTAGGTACAAAGCACCGCATAGTGGGAACAGCCCACAAGACCTGCCGTTTTGGTGATGCTCTGACCCAGTCTTCCAGCCATCATAGTTTGGTCCTTGTCAAAGTTTTTTCAGATCTTTACGCTTGCCCATTTTTCCTGCTTCCAACACATTAACTTCAAGAACTGACTGTTCACTTGCTGCCTCATATATCCCACCCCTTGACAGGAGTCATCGGAACAAGATGAGCAATATTATTCACTTCACCTGTGAGTGGTTTTAATGTTGTGGCTGATCGGTGTACAACATAACCTATTATTTAATGAAAAGGAAACTTCATATACTGTATCTGTGTGCATGTTGGTGTGCAGGCTGAGTGGCTGTCACCTATCAGAGAGAAGCTGTGAAGCTCTGGCCTCAGTTCTCAGCTCCATCTCCTCCAGTCTGGGAGAGCTTAATATTAACTTAAGGATTAGCTTTTTTTCAATTTATTCTACAATATTTCCAGCCTGCTTTGGGTCTGAAATGAAATATCCAAAAAATGCCAAAATGTGCACGTATGTGTCCTGATGACACATCTTTCTGCTTCTCTGAGTTCTGGATGTTCCCCTCGTATGTACTGTGTTTAGAAGCGCAACCTTTGTACAAGGGAAGGGATGGGGCTTATGTCTATATTGACAAACGTGATTGGTTAGAGATGAAAGGTTGCCTTTTGATCATCCAAACTGATTGGCTTTCCGTTGCAACTTGCCGAACATGGAAATAAATAGATCTGCAGAATAAATTTTTTTTCTAAATGATCAAGTCTATTTATTTGACATTGAGGAAAAATATATGGAATATGGAATTATTTCTAATGGACATTATGACCGGACAGATTTAAAAATGTCGGACTTCAACAGATTTTCCACTCAAAAACCGGCAGTTGCCAGCTAACAGAAACGCTGTATACTAGTTATGAAACTAGGCATACTAGTTATGGAAGCATTTCAAATCAATGAGTGGTATAGTGTCATAATGCAGCCAGCCGGTCATTATTGGAAATTAACCCTCTTTTTCAGTCATCAGCATTCACTCAATATCCTCAATTCTTCGTGCCCTCTCTGACTTGTTTTTTAATCCACTCTTGTCTTTTTCCCTTTCCTCTCTTAGGTTATCACATAAAATGTCATCCTACTAACAGAGGAAAGAAACTATACGACTGTGAACAGTGTCAGAAGAGCTTTACGACAAGGACTAAAGTAAAAGTACATCAGCGCAGTCACACAAGAGAAAAACCGTACCCCTGTGAACAGTGTGGGAAGAGATTCAGTGTATTAGGAAATCTCAAACGACATAAGCTTTCACACACAGGAGAGAAACCTTACCACTGCGAACAGTGTGAGAAAAGATTTAGGCGATTAGGACATCTCAAACGACATAAGCTTACACACACAGGAGAGAAACCCTACCCTTGTAAACAGTGTGGGAAGAGATTCAGTGAATTAGGGCATCTCAAACGCCATAAGCTTACACACACAGGTGAGAAACCATACTCCTGTGAACAGTGTGCGAAGAGCTTTACGACAAGGTGTGATTTAAAAGTACATCAACGTATTCACACAGGAGAGAAACCTTATTGCTGTGAACAGTGTGCGAAGAGCTTTAGGTCAAGGGGATATTTAAAACGACATCAGCGTATGCACACATGATAGAAACGTAATCTCTGTGAACATTGGGAAAAAATATTTAGTCGCTTCAATAATCTCAAAAAACATCATTGATTTAATATGTGGAATGGTACCATATGACTGTAAAAAGTGTGGGAGGATATTGTTCTGAAAGTCATCTCAGTAGACATCATATTAGTCATATTAGTCATAATGTCGGAGCCTGAACTACTGGTACTAGTTGAGAGTGACCAAGTCTCTCCCCAGGCGTTGCATTGAGCGCTGCACTGAGCGCTGCACTGAGCGCTGCACTGAACTTCCCAAAGAAGTGAAAATGTGGAAGGTTAAAATTGGAAAACAGGATGGGGTGACATCAGTTCTTCATATTTCTACATGGAAGTGCATGTTTTGCAGCACTCCAACCACTCCGCTTCTAAAAGGCTGAACAGGCCTTATAGAAGCAAGGTGGCAATCAGAGGCAATGATAGGTTTGTCCTTATTCTTGCGTAGCGACCTCTTGAGCACAAAACTATTTTAGTTGACTTATTTAAAAATAAACTTGCACATAAACGTCAGTGGCCTTCCGACTGTGCTTGGGCAATCGCAGATCGTTGGGGCAGCAATCGCCAATCGATGATTTTATTGGGGGGTGCGTGCGTTCATAGTAGGTAATGCAATATAATGGGACAAATGTGGTCTGTTACAGTGTAGGAATTATAACTTACTAGTGAAGTATTTACAAAAAATATCCAGTTTTTGCTTAATTAAGTCCCAAAGCAACTGAAAGCAACAGGGAGATAGTTTTTTTTGGAACAGGACAGTCTTGACTAAGTTGTGTTTAAAAATGTTTGTTTCATACATGTAAGAAAAAAACAAAAACAAATAGATCTAAACTGTCGCAATGTAGCTGAATGTTATTCTCCCTTGTAAGTCGCTTTGGATAAAAGCGTCTGCCAAATGACTAAATGTAAATGTAAATGTAAAAAGACAGGCACGGGAGCCTGATTTTTTTTTGTTTCTTTTTTTGACACCTGGTCCTCAAAGTCTCTGCACTGGACTGTGGAGCAGGGAAGTGACATCCAATCACCAGCAGTTACTCGACAGCTTTGAGCAAAGAGGAAGAGAGCCTCCGCCCCCCTCCTCTCTCTCCCTCACTCTCTGCTCCAGTTTTAGAACACAGTAAACTGCACATACACTGGTGGATAAAAAAAAATGTCTCATCAATGTCAATCGATCGCCAATAGACGATCTAATCCTAAATCTGTTCATGCCTACTTCCAAAAAAATAAGTACAAAGCTATTATTAACTTGAGGAAATCAGGTTGCGGAGCTACTAAAGTGATCAAAAGCTTTGGTGACTATTAAACTGAAACAAACAGGTTTGCTTTACGCATTCACAAACCAGAAAGACTCAAGTAGATAAAGGTGGAAATAGCTCCTTTTGTAGAGATGTCAGCACTTTTTTATCAGAAGAAACAGTGGCGTGTCGCTCAGAGGCAGCCCCTGTGACGTTGCATCCTCTCTGATAGGCCTTGCAGTGGTTAATCCTTATTTAATACAATTATCTAATTTGATAGTTAACGTGGAATACTCACAACTCACATCACCATCAATTCATAGACTTAAACTATATATATATACTTTTAACAGCGTTATCAAGAAAAAATATAAAATGATAGTGAAACAAACATTCTAAACATGGAAACGTTCTAAAGGAATGTTTCCTCAGATTTATGACTTTGCTCAATGACACTTTAGATCAGGGTGAGAGGAAGAGAAAGGGTGTGAGAGAGGAGAGAGAGAGACTGTTCTTGTGAAAGTGAAGGAGAAAGGTCTATACATAGAGAAGTGAGAAATTTCCTTTGCATTTACATGACGCTTTTATCCAAAGCGACTTACAATTATTCAAACACCGATGGACGCAGCCATCAGGAGCAATTAGGGGTTAAGTGTCTTGCTCAAGGACACTACAGCATGCTAGCAGGAGGAGCCTAGGATCGAACCAGCAACTTTTAGATTACTGAGAGGATCCTCTGATCAGGTGCCGCCAGGGTGTGGGAGAGGGTCCTTCCTGCAGTCTAATGTCAAAGGTCCATTTTTAAAACAAGTTCAAGAGGTTATTTGTCACATATACATATACATCCAGTCATACATATATGCAGTAAAATGTCATAATATCTGGTGATTATGCACAATAACCTCAAAAGCCTGGTGTTTTGGGCCCCACGGTAATAAACATTGTTCAGTCTAGTGCCCTCAGTTTAGTTCAATCCGACCAGGCTGGAGAAATTGAATCCAATTTATGGAGACTGTGTAACTGAGTAACTCTTACGAAAGCTCTATCAATATTAGTTAATTATTAATCAGAATCAGAAATCACCCAGTAATCAAAATAATCTTAATATGCAAATGCTTTTATTTGAATGGTGAAAAAGTTTCATCACAATGTGATGCCGAATGAAAGATGTAAATCAAAGGATTAATGTGTGTTTTTGTTATGGGGAACTAATGCCATCAAGCGGCCAGATATATGAAGGGCCTTTCCCATGTCTGTATACTGTGTGTTTTTGTGTTTTTACTCAATTAAGTGTGTCTTTTAATATATTTTCTTATTAATGCAATGAATATTGAAATTTGATATGTTTCATATTTGGAATACATTTTTAATGGGTTTTTTTGGCTCTTTTATTTAGACTTTTCTGCTCTTACTGATCGGCTTTCTGCTCTTTTTTATTCAGGTTTTTTATTTGTTTGGGGTGTTTTTTTCGGCTCTCCCGATCCGTGACTTTACAATTGGACAAGAACTATAACGATTAGGCAAGAGGATCGTTATAGTTTCTTATAAGTTTTCTCGCCTGAAGTTTAGTTTAGATTAACTTAGTGAACCAGCCATTTGTGCCTGATTCATGACATTTTTATGTTTTCTTTTCCATGTGTTCCACTGTAGAAAATGTTACATGTTTGAACTAGATCATCTCACTTTTTCTTTGGACCAAAGAAACTCTGTCAGAATGTTTTATGTTGCAATAAACATTTGTGCAAAATGATCCCTAGGCCTAAATAATTGATTTTGTTTTTGTCTTCAATTTTGGTTATTGTAAAGTTGGTCCTAAATTTTATTCCATGGAGCATTAAAAAGTCTGAATTTAACTTGCCTTAAGCTGTAGGAACCCTGTATTTGCAAGTTTATTTTTGAAACTAGTTACAAACAGTTACAGTAACTATCCGACGGCCAACCAAAGGACCGAGACGCCAACTGCTGTGATCTACTACCAAGACACAGCTGCAGCGCTGCCTCAGAGCCGACCCTTCAAGGGACGATTGGACCTCCAAAAAGACACCGCTGTTCACATCTTTCCAAGCTGCCAATGCTGCGCTCCAGTGCTTTACCCCCTGAAGCGTGCCGTGTCTTAGGAAGGAGCTAAGCAACAACAAGGATTCCTCCCATCTGCAGAACTACAACCAAGGACAAGGCGTTCGCAAGATGTTATCAATCAAGTAAAGACGATAGTACTTTTCTGCTGCGTCTTTTGATTAACAGTTGATGTCAGAGCTTAATGTCCTGAGGACAGAACTTAGAAACTTTATTTTGACCCTTTCCTCCACATATTCTACCTCAAATCACACACTTCCCCCATTTCCGCTAAACCAGTTAAATAGTTTGTCACTTAAGAAGTCTATTCCATATTTCATCTATTTGTTGTTGATTTTCTGTTACCTGCATTCTCTATTTACCATTTCTATATTAACGTTTTATGGCATACATTTATACGGTATACGGTATATGGTATACATTTTATCTTTAAAAAATGTTTCATTAATCTCCAAGATCATTGTTTGTGATGTTTAGCTTCAAGTAGAGGATTAGAGGTCAATGAAAAATAAGTCCTTTACACCTCGGTTATGAGATTATTCATTTAGTGAATGGATTAATCTGCTAAACTGGATTTCATTCCTCTAAAAGAGAGGTGGTGCTCCTGTTACCAGTGAAATGTATTCATTTTTAAAGTCGTTATAATGTTACAGATATTCTGACTGTTTGCTTTTGTTATAAACTCCATATAAGACAACATACAATACACAAACTAAATGTCTGCCTGTTAAAGTAAATATAAACAAAGAAAACTGGATGAAAAACAAGAAACAATTATTATTAAAAAGTAAATAAAATGTTTAACCTCAGACATCTCCCTTCCCACCCTATCCCTCCCTAATTGATTATTAACATCGATCACAATCGCTCAAGAGGAAATAAAGGGATGCCATTTCAAATTCCCCACTGTTATCCCTCAGAACATACCTAGTTTTCCCCAGGTGTAATGTACCGGTCAGTTCTGTAAGACACTGTTTCACTGATGGTGGTACCTCTGCCTTCTTCCAGTACATAAGAATTTGTTTTTTTAGCAACAATTGTCCCCTGTATTGAGAGAGAGTCCCTATACAAGGGCTTACTGATGGTTATTGGGGAGAGGAGCACCACATTTATGGAATAAGGTAGGCAGCCCTCTTTTTCAATTTCCAACCAGTCTGCGCCTTTAGAGGAATCCTCAAACCAAAAGGTAACAGCTTTTGCTGCCTAATAATAAGGAACAAAATTTGGTAAAGCCAACCCTTCATTTACAATCTAGTATTATATCCATGAATTCCCGGGTTATCTCCAATAGACTGTGCAAGTGGTTCCATCACAAATGCAAATTAAAGTGGAGATAAGACACAGCCCTGTCTGGTGCCTCCATGCAAACTTAAACAGGGAGATAACATTTGGTTAGTGCCTATTCTTGCACAAAGATTTGTATAGAGCAGTTTGAGCCATAAAATGAAATTATCCCCAGCATAAAGCTTTTGGGTAGGTAGATGATATTGGTCCAAGAAATGTTCCATGGTAGGGGAATCTTCATTTCCATTACAAGTATACTGTACAGGGATTCAACAAATTGTTGAAAGTTGTTATTTACGTATGTCCTCGGGTGATGTAATAAGTTCACCTTTCTTTGATTTAACTCTATATGTGGTACACTCACTCTCTAGTTTACTGACTTGCCTCACCAACAGTTTGTTCGCTTTGTCCCCCAATTCAAAGTATTATTTTTTTTACATATTGAAAGGACTTTCTAATCCTTGCTGAGAGAATCCCATTAAGTTTATATTTAAGCGCCCAGATCTTGTTATGCTTTCCAATGCAACGCTGTGTAGCAGTCTGCTTATCTAGCTTTTGAATTAGATTTTCAAATTCTGCATGTTCTATCCTATTTCTCTTTCTCTGTGCTGCCTGAAAGGAACTAACATTTCCTCTTAAGGAAACCAAAGTAAAGGAGTATTGTGTTTATCATTAGTCTCAAAGAATAATTGAATTTCTTTGTGTAAATATGTACAGGAAGCCGAGTTTGTAAGGAGTTGGGGGTTTAGCATCCAAGTTCTCTCTGGTTCTTCAATATCTCTCAAATACATTTACATTTACATTTACATTTAGTCATTTAGCAGACGCTTTTATCCAAAGCGACTTACAAGGGAGAATAACATTCAGCTACATTGCGACAGAGATTAGTTTAATAACAACATTGGTATAACAATAAATACTGCAAGGTGGTGCTAAGTAAACAAATAAAGTTACAGGGCAATGATCCCATATAATGAAGGGGCACCTGGGGGGTCTTCTTGCTGTTATGGGTATAGGTTGGGGTGCAGGGGTGGCTGTCAAACTTTGCGGACGGGGTGTCTGTCTGTTGGCGCGGGGCCTGGATCCGAATTCGGCGCCTGTGGCTGCATATTGTGCCTGCACTCGGGGATGGGTTGTACGTGTGCTCCCTGGGACTGGCTTATGCTCCTCGGCGCTCCGGCTTCTCTGGGGCCCCGGGGGTTTACTGTGGCCGCAGAGCAGTGTGCTCGGGGCTTTCCTGCAGCCGTAGGGTGTCTACACGGCTACGGAGCTTGAGGGGTGGCTGCGGGACCCTCTCCACTGCTTGGAGGTGCCACAACATAATACCGACCTTATACACCAGAACCAATTGGGATAAGTCCTGTACACTCACCGGTGGACACCTTACACACACACACACACACACACACACACACACACACACACACGCACACACACACACACACACACACACACACACACGCACACACACACGCACACACACACACGCACGCACACACGCACGCACACACACACACACACACGCACACACACACACACACACACACACACACACACACGCACACACACACGCACACACACACGCACGCACACACGCACGCACACACACACACACACACACGCACACACACACACGCACGCACGCACATGCACACACCCTCCTGGTTGCATTCCTCTCCTTTCCTCCCTCATTTGCTGCCATAACTATGACAGGAAGAGGCCACGTGACCAGTCGTAGTTCCAGTTTTCCTGCACCTAATTAACTCTGTTTTTCAATACATGTTGTCGTCCAATGTTTATGTTTTCATGTAAATGTTGTTTGGTTCTATGTTTAATTGTCTCACCTGTGCTGAGTCTCCATATCTTGGAGTTTTGATTAGTTGTCTATAGACACAAACATGATAAATAGTTCTCCTAAGAGGGGGTTGGTGGTGGTTCTCTATAACCAAAACCTGTGCTCTTGTCAGCCTACAGCTCGTCCACAGGACAGAGTTATTGCAGCAGTTCTTGATGATTTAAGAATGAATTAAGAGTTGCATTGCAGGTTGAGAAGTTGAACTCCACTTGCAGTAGATCAGGGCCTGTTCTCAAACATCTGAGAATCTCTCCTTGGAATCGCGCTGAAAGATTAAGTAGGAGTAACAATACTACCTCAGTGTGGCAGATCACCCTGCCTTGGCGCCACACACCATAACTAAGCCATGGAGTAGCCTGGTAGTTGGGCTGAGCCTAGCCTGGTGGGTGCCCACACTGGGTTACCAATATAACATCTTGCGATCTCCTATACTGTTGGTGAAGTTTAAAAGGATGCTGCAGGAAAGGATTAAAACAAGTTTAACATTTATTTACTGCACAGAATAACAAATCAGTGTTATGTCAAGTGTCACTGCTGCATTTTTGTCTCTGCTCTTACCATCTGCGGTCTTCCTGGATGGGGAGAAAGGACCCGAATGCAGAGATTAGCTGCCCTATTGTATGCCTGTGTGGGACATAATATGTCAGAACAATATTGTATTTATTTTTAAATGTACAGAGGATATTTTTTTAAATGTATAGATTTAATTGCTAATTACTAATGGTATTGCAGTGGGGGTGTGGCAAGAAGGTGGGCTCCTCCATTCTCCTCCAGCGGAAGGAGAACTCCAAGGTCTTCTTTGTAAATACTATGAAAATGTCAACTTTGAAATGTTTCCATCTTCATCAAGTTTGGTCTATTCCTGCTACAAGTACGGTTCTATCTGTGGACCATGTCTGAGGACTACAGCTGCATCCCGGACCTGCAGAGTGCGGTCCTGAGGGCCACCTCCGACTACCCAGGTTTGGTTTGGTTCCTAATTATCAAATCAGTAACTGTGAGTATTTCATGTTTTATTTGTCTAATTGTATTGAGTTTATTTTTCCTTATATTTTTGGAAAACTCCTGGTATCTTTTAACTGGAAACAGCTTGGTGACAGGCTGTAAAACTTGTATTTTGTTCTTAAACCTTTCAGTAAATATAGAAGAGAAAACCCTTTAAAGGTTTAAAGCAGTCAGGGGAATGGGAGGGGCTTCATGGACAGGACGTTGGATTGACCTGCTATGTTTTACCAGAAACCTCAGTCCTTCTGAAGGATTTGGAGCTTTTCATCATTTGACCATTTCAAGCCGCTTAAAGAACTATTTCTTTATTCCTTCATCCCTATCTTCACTCATAACATCTTTATTTTTCCATCTTTTTAAACATAGTATATACTGTATATAGTATGTGTTCTCTTCAGTTTAATGTTCCTTCATATTTGTTCATCTTTTATTCATCTGTCATAATTTATTATAATGTATTGATAATTTATTTCTTCACTTAAACATTCCTCCATTATTGAGCATATTTACCTTTTTATAAAATATAATTTTTAATCCACAACCTGATCAATGGTTCCTATAAATAACTAATACATTGTGTTAACTGAAGATGTGTTCTAGGTAGCAGAGGAGCAACAGGAATATCTAACGAACTGTAAAGGAAGGAATATCTGTCTGTCTGCCTGTCTGTATGTTCTGTCTGTATGTATGTATGTATGTATGTATGTATGTATGTATTTATGTATGTCCTTCAGTTATCTCGACTACCGTTCATCAGATCTACTTCATACTTGGCGGGTGTTGCATGGTACCCAAGGGCGTGCAGTGTCAAATTTGGTGCAATTTGAACGCGCAACACAACACGTATAATATTAATAAACTTTCAATAAACAGTGAGTCAGCGGGGGCGGGGCTTCAGGGCTCTGCGACTGAGTCACAAAGAGTGTCTTTCCCCGGTGTATGGCTAACTGGCAGCTTCATCTTCCATTATGGAACACAGGACTGAATCGCTGACATTTTGTTTAACTGTGCCATTAACATGTCTTCGAAAATCTTACATTTTAAACAGGCACGCACTAGTCTCATAATGCACAGAGAATCAATTAATTACATGGCTGAAAACAAGACACATAATCACAGTACACATTAGAGAGATAGAATACCATGAAAATGAGTCGTCAGAGTAACACACAATTCCATCAACTTCCACTATTTCACGGTTCACTCTTTAATTCAGTCCCAAAAATCCTGTTGACTTGAATTCATGTTTTCTAGTCACGTGTTGTTTCTCAGCAGGAATCCACTTTTAAATGGACTTTGAGGCTGAAGGTGTGAGGCAGGGTCGGAGTTAAACCTGACAGATTAACTTGAGAATCAGTTTGATGATTCCAGAGTTGAAATTTTGTAAGTATTGTCAGTTCTTTCCCTCACGATCGACATTGTGGCAATGTTGTGACATCACAATTGGCATTGTGACAACGTTGTGACTTCACAATTGGCATTGTGACATTGTTACACGGTGACATCCTAATCGACCATTCGGACTTATACTACATTTGGGGAAGGTAGCATTGTAGCATCTCCTCGTTATTACCCTTAAGGAAGCAGAATCTGTTTATTCAGTTCATACACACATTGTTAGAGTTAGAGTAGAGAAACTTATTAACAACTAACAATGTATTGACAACTAATTAGTTAGCATAGAGATTGATAGTTAATCTGAGGGTGGAAGAGTAAAGGACAATGTGTCATCATGTTCAGTTAACGATGAATGTGTGACATCACAGATTCCTCTTAAGCTCAGCTTGGTCTCACTGTCCTAGTTTTCCTCCCTGTGTCTGTATCACAGCATTGCCTCCAGAGCTCCAGCCGCTCTCTGTCTGTAAAGAGGAGCTTCCCCCTGAGCAGCAGGAGTGGAGCCCCAGTCTGGGCCAGGAGGAGTGAATGCCCCCACACATTAAAAAGTGGAGGAATTCCCTGTGAAGAGGGAACATGATGAAGAGTACTCTCAGTGGTCCCAGCTTCATCAGCATCAAATCGAGGAAAACAGAGGCAGAACCTGTAGCCAGCACCTCAACTGAACAGATGGAAGCAGAAGTAGATGATCCAGCAGCTGCTTTAGAACCAAGTGGTGCTGAGCAGCTCCCCTCCTCACACTGTTCTGAACCTGAGACCGAAGACGGTGATGGAGGTTCAAAGGAGACCACAGAACCTCCGTCAGGTAACTGTTTTTTATTTCTCGTCCTGTTGCTGGTTAACTAGATCAATGTCAGCAAATAATAACGTCATCAGGTTTTGGTACCAGCATGATGGGGCTCCACCAGTCACTGCCTGATCTGTAGCATGGCCTTAATCACTGCCTGAGCCTCTTTTCTCTTGTGTTCAGAGATGCAATTGTGTAACAGTACAAGTACCGCCATGCCTTTGCAGGTCTCTATGATTCTGTTTACACCTGGCATTAACATGCATCTTGGCTGGTCCGATCATAAGTGGACAGCTCTAAGTCTGTTCACACTTGACATTAGAATGTGTCTTCACATGAGTCTCGAATAACCACTTGCGATCGCATCTCACTTCCCGCTCTATGTGCAAATCATATTTATTTAGTTTTCAAAGTTTCTTACTTGTATGGAGAATAAAAAACATACACCTAACTCAGAGAATTGGAGTAGAGTTTGTTTTTCTTCTCCAGACAGTGGTGCGCTGTCCATTCTCGTGCTGGTTTTCCTGTGTTTTTATTTTAGATCTGTTTCTCTTTTGTTAGTTTCAACTTGTATGAAATTAACATTTTAAACCCAACTAAGGGACTGTCCTGTTCCATCTTTGATCAGGACAGTGGATTTCGTAATGAGAGGGAGTGATCTCCGGTCCACTGTGCATTACCATTACTCGTGTCTCCAAACAAAACAAATAAAAACTGTGTTTTTATTTTGGATGTATTTGTTTTCCTTCTTTTTGTAGTTGGACAAAACAAAAATCTCCATGTAAGACGTGCTGCGTCATGCATGTCTCCTCGTTGCTTTCTGTTGCTATGGGACTTAATTTTTTTTAAATTGATTGAAAAATGATTTTTTTTCTTTGAGTACGTACTTCTGCTTATGCAGACGACGTCAGGTGAGTAGGCGGCCCTTCAATGTGTCTCAGGACACATTGACGTTTACACTGCTCAAAGAATGTGGCCATATGCGGCCCAAACCACCTCAGAACGTGAGGAGGAATGCGAGGCTCCAAATGTCTGAGCGATTGGATCTCAATGCGTCAATGCGTCCTTTGGGTGAGTTTACACCTGTACTAAGAGCTGTCCACTTCTGATGGATCGCCAAAGATGCATGTTAAAGCCAGGTTTAAACAGGGCCTTGATGGTGCTGTACAACCATTGTGCAACCTGGTAAGGAGGAGAAAACCAGCAAAGCATTCAACCTCCACTCTGAGATGTTCATCACAAAGGGCGTTGTTGGGGTCATTAGACTTTGGGATCTCTGGACCAAACTCATCTCTCCAACCACCGTTGTCACCAGGGGGATCGGGACCTTCTCCCTCCAGGCTTTTAGGATGTTGAGGTAACATTTGTGCCCCCCCATCCATCCTGAATGTTGTCTGTGTTTGTCATGTACTGTACTGTCTTCTCCTACTGTCTTCTGTGATGGCATCACAGAAGTATAACTACAGTATGTTTTTACTATTGTGGCTGGGCTGAAGACAAAAGATGAATTCTGGCAATAGTTTGATAACAAAGTCGTATTCTATTCTATCAAAATGTGCAACCTCCTAGTCAACCTCCACCACTTGCTGTGTGCCCAAATTGCTCTTTCTACTTTGCAACCAATTTAGAGGTGGATGGGAGGAGTAATATAGCATACAGGCCCCACTGATGTTCCTGCGACTGGAGCATATTTTCCTAATGCTGTGTGGTCCATGGGTTGCCACCTTTGGATCCATATCTAGAGGCCCTCTCTGCGGCCTCTTCTTGATGGCATTCCTGCTCTGCAGTCCTGTTCTGTCCAGGAGCTTGTGGGCTCTGTACAGTGCGTAGCCTATGCAACCCACCTCGATGGGCACACATTGTGACCGCCATCCCTACCTCCAGCACTCGCTGACCAGGTCTTCATACTTGTCCTTCTTCTGCTCAAAAGCCTCCTCCATCCCTTCCTCCTAGGGAACAGCTGAGGATGTGATCCTCTTCTCTGGCACAATGTGCATGCTGGTGTTTCCACCATAGCCCAGCAGAAGAGGTAAGATGGGCTGGGAAGGATGTCATCCCGACTGGATCAGGAGCTTGATGTGGAGTGGCTCGGCCTTCCAGAGTTCTGACCAATACATTCTCCGGTCCCTTGCTTGCTCCCATCTTGTCCACACATCCTGCTGCTGCATCATCCTACTAGCGCACACTTCCTCCACTCCTGCTCGCACCTCCTTCTGGACCAACTGATGTCTTTCCTTGTTTCATTGACGTCTTTTACATTTCAACTTTGTCTTGAAACGCTAATAAGCCTTGCCCATCCAGACTCCACTTTTCCTACCAGCATGCTGTGCCAGAGAGTTGATTCGGCCTGGTTGGAAAAAATAACCTGAAAAGCAACAATTTAAGAATTGGAAGCTGCTTTACTTCTTGGTGGGCATTTGGTTTTATATTAATGAGTTATTTTGACAAATGTTCAAAGAGAGGGAAAGATATTGCTTTTAAGAGGAGTAACAGAAAAAATACATACCCAAAAGGGGAGTGTGGCAGAGTGCCTGTTTGGAAAGCTTGAGATCTGAGCAGACATCGAGGTAACGAAACCTGTCTGGCACTGATTAACATCTGTTAACCCTGCTGATACATTCAGGTCAATGCTTAACAAACAAGTAAGACATTATGGATTGCTCCTTCAAATATTATAAGTTCTTGACTTCTTTGTAAAGCCCCTTTCCCACTTTCACTGAAAGCCATAAATTTACCGGATATGTTCAGTATTGGTACATGTGGGAAAAGGAGCCAGGGTCGATGTATCCGTAACTGTCATCTAGTGTGGGAACAGACTCCATACAGAACTTCTCCGTAAAGGAGGCGAATGAGCATGGTGTGGGGAAAGTGTGGTTTGGAGAGCCACACCTGTTCTGGGTCAATGTAATTGGGGCCCAGGATCAGAGTGGCTCTATACCTGAGCTTGTTGCTTTGAAGCTACAGATAAAGCCCCATCCCCACACACACTCAGGAGAGGAGCCCTTGTCATGACACATGTCTATCTGCTCCTGGGCTTATTCCAACTCACCCACTCTCTACAATAAAGTGTGTCTACAACCCATGTCTTCTGTGTCTCTGTGCCGGAGGTCCCTGAAAACGTCACTTGGGTGGTGTTTGGCAGGCGAAACTGCCACAGACTACCTGCTGCCATTGCTGGATATTTTTTATCCAGCAATGTTATGTGTGATTCCATGTGGGGAAGGGGCTTATGTGTGTCTTAACTCTCTCTCTGTTCTTCCAGCAGTGAAGACTCATGGATTTTCCTGTCCTGGGTGTAGGTTCTCCTTCTCATCTCAGCTCTTTCTCCATAAGCACATTAAGAAGAGTCACAGCGAGCTTTACATCCATCAGCTGAGGAGTGGAGCGATCAGAGCAGAGAGTCTCCTCCCCTCTGTAACCTCTCAGCCAAAAGGAACCTCTGGAACCACCAGCAGATGGAAAGACACACCAAAATAATCACAGTTGTGACCAATGTGACAAGCGTTTCCTTACCTTGGGTAACCTGAAACAACATCAACGCCTTCACACTGGAGAGAAACTGTACTGCTGTGAACTGTGTGGGAAGAGGTTCATTCGCTCTTACATGAAGGGACATTGTTGTATCCAAACTGTTAACTCTCAAGTGCTTGGGTTTTTATGGTAGATCAGGGCCTGTACTCAAACATTTGAGAATCTCTCCTAGGAATTTTAGAATGTATTCTAATTAAGTTACCTCATGTGCTGCCATCTACTGTATGACATCTACAACTCCAGGGAACACAGTGAATTGCCTTCATGTGTGTTTACTTTTTTACTTCACACTTCACATTGAGTGTTAATGATATATAGTTAATGAATCTGCAGAATATCAGCACTGTAAGACCAATTAAAGTTTGATTATTCAACAAATTGTTGGCTGTGATGGACCTAAAGCCTCTGACCCAGTTAAATTGTGTTGGCCTGGCTCCAACTCAGGCTGAAACTAATATGTTAACCAGCCTTTTACTGATGATAAACACCTACACCCAGGTACAATATGGCCATGGTTGAGTTTGTTGACAAACTTTGATGTAATCTCCCCCAATAGCTTGAGGACTATGAGGCCAATCCACAGTCCAGTCTTCTAGTGGTTGAGATGTGGAATTGCACCACAACGCTGTAATGCACCTATCTTTACAGAGTTCCTTCCATGTAATATGTTTCTATAGCACAATTCATACAAAAGGGCAATTCAAAATGCTTTTAATGAGGCATAGAAGCAGAGAATAATAAAAGCAGAGGGAAAACACCAGGCTGAGGGGTGGAAATGCAGAGTACAATGGTTGGCCAAGAGTGGACTACAGCATCCACACCCAGTGGGACATTTTAACTTTACTACACAAGTCTTGTTGGGCTTTCACAGAGTTGTTTAGTTTTACAGTATGTGCCAATAATTACTGTGGCAACAACAAGGCACTAAACTAGACTTCTCATCACTTTACAGTAATCTTTTTTCAACATAATTACAGACTTCTACAATGCCAGCCAGGCATGAACTACTCTTGTCAACCTCTGCCAATATCCATCTGGAGGCTCCGAATCCACACCAGTGGGAATGTTTTGATTAGAATAATGGCTTTAGTTAATATAGCGCCTTTCAAGGGACCCACACACACACACCAACCGCAGGACCTTTTCCCAGGAACTAGGAACATTTGGAGAAATGTGTTTCCACCACAGGAACCAAGGTCTAAATTAAGTTCTGGGGACAAAGTCCCAAGAACCAAAAATTCCCTGCTTGAGGGTAGTACTACAACCCAGTAGAAAACAACCCATTTTCTGATAATAAACATAAAACAAAACTGTGTTATACATATTAATATATATATACTGTGAAGGAAATTCTTCCGCAATGATCGGTGAGGTTAATCTGCCCGCTACAAGAAGACAAAACTGAGAATATCCAAGATTATTTATTCTGCAGAATAAAGAGAAAGATTTAGTACTGCTCCAAAGCAGCGCTGGGATCAATCTACTATCACAGAGAAAGACAGGAGCCTTTATACAGGAGAACAGGGTGTGGTTTGGGTCAGAGGTCTCCAACAGGTCTGCGCCCACCCCCCCCCCCCCAACTGTCTTTCTGGGTGCCCCCCCTTCCTAGACAAGGGAAATAACAGGTACTTGCAAACTTGACCAGGCAGAATGGGGGTTGCATGACAATGCACTTCTAGGTGTCCCCCATCTCTATAGAAGGTAAACAGGCCACGTGTGATCTGATTCTTTCATATTAGAATTGACATTGTAGGAGCAAAACATTTCTCTTTACATCAACTCTGGGGGGTTCCTGGGGGGACAGACACAAATGTTTTCAAACCCCCTTTTGGAGGTAGAGGCCTTTGTCCTCATTCAAAATAGTTGATCGTAATCATTTTTCCCTCACAATACATACGTATATTAAAACACAAACATGTGTGGTGCATATAGTAAGAGCTTGCCCTCCTACAGAGTAGGCCAAGGTTTGATTCCTCATATGTGAAATCATATTTTTCTATGTTTCAAACTTGATAAAATATTGATTGCGAGAGTGAATATTTGTTTTCACAGTAGATACAAGAACAGAATAAAATGGATAAAGACAGACAAACAAAGTGCTATTTATCACTTTGGTTGTGTTTCTTTATCCATTTTATACTTGTTGATGTATAGTCTTCTGCACTACCACAACCTACTGGACTGGAGCAGTTTGTTGTATAGCTTTTCATATGTCAGCGGACAAATTTGCATTATCTTCATGGGTCTTTAGACGGCGGCAGAAATGCAACCAGGTTAAAGGAACCTTTAAGTTCCTGGGACTAAAAGTTCTTTGTAATTGGGTGGAAAAGCAGCTTATGTGAGGCAATCTAAGGCTTGTGACTCAGATTTAAGAAGCGGCGACATACACAACAACATTAACCCCTAACATACAGTATATGTCTTTGATGGTGTGAGGAAACCCACACATTTTTCACACAGAAAAGACCTGCTGGGATGGCCGGGGTTCAAACCCAGAACCTTGTTGCTGTGAGGGAACAGTGCTAATGGAACCACTGCCCTTGAACACGTTTTGATCGATCCAGCTACTGAGAGGCAGAGGAACCAGACTGAATGAAGGAAGTGCAAAAACCTAAAGTAAAAGTCATGTTGACGAAATCGATTAATTCTTCCAGATATTTAAGGTTGCTTGTTGAAAACCCCTCTGATCGTGCTGTAGAGCTCTGAGCGACGAAACAGGACAGACGGGGCGGGATGGGGCCTAGTAGGAGATGTGATCAGGCCATCCCAATGTCAGTATAGAAAATGAACCAGTGTGCTACTGTCGCTGCTTTATGGGGCAGATGTTGGACAATTTTTTTTTTTTTTTAATTTAAAATTATATCGGCCCCAAGGTGCACCAGCCCCCCAGGAAAATGCCCAGTGCAGATTACCAATCCACCACTGCTCAGAAGGAGGCACTTAAGTTGTACCTGAACTCTGCCTCCAGTTCAGAGATCCTGGCCTGCAGGAACCAGGAGAACAGGATGAGAACTGAAGGTTAAGTGTCTATTCTATTCTAATCCCGACCTTGGTCACACCCCCCTACTTCCATCATGACCTTGTGCCTAGCTCTCCATTTACCCAGTCAAACCAATCCAAACTGGCCGCTGCCCAGTTCCGTCATGAAGGTCAAATCACTTGGATTAATTTCCCACTTCTGTAGAGAGCGATAAACACATAAGAAACAGACATATTGTGGACTCTAAAGCTGTGTGAGGCAATGGTGGGTTGGAGATGGAGACACCAGACACAATGAAATGCAATAACACTGATCATTAGGCCTCTTTGGTAGGAACACGCTACAACTACCACTGCAATCCATCAGCGTGGGTTACAAGCAAGAGAAGGCTCGGATGGTTCTGGAGCTGAGGGGATCCACTGACCAGCTGGTGAGAGCAGCGGGCACCCAGATAAGAACGGGTGGAAAGCCCAAGAAGAGGTCGACATCGGCAGGCTGAAGCACCGCGAGGTGGTCGGCAGAGTCCAGGAGGGTCGAGCAGGCCTTGGGAGGGGCAATACTCCCTTGTTCTGGTCAAAGGCTTCCAAAGAAGACCGAAGAGCCATGGTGGTGGCAGAAGTGGCAAGAACTGAGCAGGAACGCCCTAACATCAAAGCGGTGTCTCAGGGCCAGCAAGGACGTTTGGACATCATGGGAAGGTCTCATAGACAGGTCCATGTCATGGTCTGACCTATGGAAGATCCCCCAAGCTAGGCTCAGCTTCCTGATCAGAGCAACATATGACACCTTGCCTTGTCCCCGAAACATCCACCAATGGTTTGGTGCCGAAGAGACCTGTCCCCTTTGCAATACCATCAACGCAAGCCTCCAGCACATCCTGTCGGGCTGCACGACAGCACTGTCCCAAGGCCGCTACAGGTGGCGACACGACCAAGTTCTAAAGAAGCTGGCAGAGGCGTCAGAGTCATGCAGAAAGGAGGCAAACAGCAGACCTTCCGCTCCAGGACGACATCCCATCCTGTTTGCGAGGGCAGGAGAGAGTGTCAGACCCTCCCGCCAGAGAGATACAAAAGACTCCTCTCTGCGGGAAGTGAGTGGACCATGAGGGCCGACCTGGGGAAGCAGCTCCAGTTCCCCAGGGAGATTGTGGAAACAGCCCTGCGGCCAGACCTCATCATGTGGTCAGAGACAGTCCTCCTGGTGGAACTCACTGTACCATGGGAGGGAGGTATGGAGGCTGCTTATGAGCGGAAGCGCGCGAAGTACTCTGATCTGGCGGCAGAGTGCAGGGAGGCGGGCTGGAAAGCTGTTATCTGCCCTGTGGAAGTGGGGTGTAGGGGCTTCGTAGGTTCCTCAACTGCTCGTCTACTCCGCGACATGGGATGTACAGGAGCGGGGCATCTGAAAGCCATGAAAGAGCTGGCAGAGGAGGCGGAGAAAGGCAGCTTCTGGCTGGGGCTAAGGAAGAATCAGAAGGGTTGGGGGACAAACACCTCCACCGCGAGACGTACTGAGGTTAAAGGTGCGAAACGTTGATGAGTGGTGGTCCCCAGCTGATGACCCGTTTAGGCCCACAGAGGTGTTCAGTGGGGTGTCACAGCACACCTGTTCAAAAGGCACTGGAGGAGGTGCGTCAGGCAGCAATGCCCAGCAGGAATACCAACACCTGTATCTTGAAATGGAAATGTAACTGTGAGGGAGAGAGGGCTGAACTAAAACAAAATATCTTCACATTAAACTCAGTCATTATTCCCATTATCCACTTGTGCAACCATGGTGCTTCGAGAAGGGATGTCACTTCCCTAATGTCACTTTCTTCTTGGATCACTCAGCTTTTCCTTCCTCAGAGTGAACCAAAAACCCCTTTTTAAAAACACTGGTTAGTGATCAGAGATTGCTTGCATCTGCCTCACCTCCAGGTCTGTGTCAGCTGCTGCTTATAGTACTGATTGCTCAGTATGAGGCCCAACTTCAGGCTGTTTTTGAAGGGACACTGTCCGTGGTCCTGATCCCCAACCTCTGTGCAGAGTCTTGATGACATAGGGGTTCCACATATTAGTGAATATTGTGAGAGAAAAATGCACATGATACATTTTTTACACTGATGTTTTACATGTTCTATATAGGACAATAGCCTTCTTTGCATGTTACGTAGCTTTTTAGACACATTGTCTTTGGGTTTTACGTCTTGGGGAGCCTCTCAAAGTTTATATGAAAAGACTGTTCTTTCCAACAATGCCTACTGTATTATGTAGACCAGATGACATTCCATCTTCACTCAACCTGGTGTGAAGATAAGGATAACCCCCAGGGGACTTGACAGAGCATTGTGGTTTGTTTTATGGCATAGTAAGACTGTACTTGCGACCTGAGTTTAACTGTTAAACCAATGTATGAGAGAAACACCCAGGGATATGATTGAGCAGGCATAGTTATGTAAATTACAAGCTGACCTATGGTTCACAACTGTTTTAGTTGTTATGTTTTTCTAGCTTGTAAAAAGGCCATTTAAAACACATTAAACACTCAATGTATGTTTCCCGGCCCCGATAGTTCAACGTTTTTCTTTGTTTAAACATGTTCTCAGCTGTTACTGAAGGTAACAGCCAATCACATGGCCAGTCTAAGAATGGGACACAATCTCTCATATCTATAAAAGCCCCTTCAAGTGAAGTAGAGGCAGACTGATCAGATCACTACATTGAGGCATAGCTGTATCTTTCTCTTTATTCTTCTGAATAAATATCCTTAATACTCCTGTAGCGGACAGATTAACCTCACCGACCACACAGGAGAAATTCTCCAACAATATTTGTGTCAAATTTCAACCCTTCTGTATTCAAGGGACATTTAAATGAAAATAATGTAGAGCGAAACATTAAAAAGCTTAATAGACTAGATATGGACCCTTATCATGCTCCTGTTGCTTTTTACAACCCTTGAAAGGGAGACCTCCAGTACAGACATCTATAACTATCTCATCAGCTTTCCCTCATCCTACTCCAGGGATTCGTTGAATGCGCATAAAAGCCTTTACACTTACAAATGAACGATGTCTGGATTTGTTCTGAATATACAGCTGTGGGGTATAATGGCTAAAAACTACAGTCATTACTGGAAGGGTACAGTAAGTAGACTTACTCACTTGGCATTTATGTTTTATTGAAAAGAAAAAGGTGAAACACGGATAATTGGTGTTAAATAGGTTTGTTTTCAACCATTTCAAAGTATATAATTTCCCTATTTCAATACATGGACTCCGCTTTATAATTGTAAAGTTATTTCCAGTGCAGGCCATATGTGGCAGTTCTGCCAGGTACACGCCATCCAAGTGGCCTTTTCAGGGCTCTCCGGCACAGAGACACAGAAGACGATGGGTTGTAGACAGCAATTTATTGTAGAGAGAATACTAGGTGGAATTGGGAGAGATGGAAAATGTCATGACAGGACTGCTATCTTGAGTATGTATGAGGACAGGGGTTTTAACCTGTTGCTCGTTAGCCCAACCAATGAGCAACAGCCACTCTGACCCAATCACCTAGATGTTGCTGCTCCATCCTATCCCCACATCACACCATGTCTTGTGCTATTTGTCTATGGATTGTGTTGAAATGTTTTTGTGTTTCTCTGTAAAGTGAGAGTATTTGTAAATGGTCAAATAATTTATTAAATTAAACGTCACAAAGCTGTGCATAGTTGTTTTATTTATACTTGATCAAAGTCATTTCAGTTAAACAATGCCCTTAATGACAAGATACATACATATGGCCCACAACATACGGTACATCACTGAAACATTGGTAAGAGCCCAAAATACTTTTGTTTAGGTATGTACCATCATTTTTCCCTTTTCACAGATAAAGGCTGTACCAGCATGGCGGCTTAGCAGTTAATACTGTTGCCTTACATTGAGAACATCCTGGCTTTGAGCCCGACTGGGGAATATTTTATTTTCCTGTTTGTATTTTGCTATCCCCATTTGCTATCCCCACGCCAGAGGACACACCGCTCTGAAATTATTGAATTAAAATATTATTTTTTCTTGCTCCAGCCTCATGGCTTTTTTGTTGATTTAATGTGTGGTTATTGTCAATTTCTTGTTTATGCGTTTTATAGATTATCCTCCTCTTAGAGAAGTATTATTGATTAGTTGTTTAGTTGATCAAAGATGGTAAGGCTGTCACCTGAAGAGGGGGGTTGGTGAAAGGGCATACAAATACCCTCTGTTGTATACCATGCCTGCATCCGTCTGTCCATCTGTCCATCCATCCATCCTCTTGACACTAATCTGTCTGTCTGCTCATCTCACACTTCCTCTAAACCAGTGTTTCTCAAATGGGGGTACTTGTCCCCTATAGGTACTTTGGGGTACTGGTATATCATGTTTATAAAAAACAGATACGACACACATACAGTACATCATTTATGTTCATTTTCTTTTCTTCCAATGCCAGTGAAGGGGGAACTCAGCAGAAAAAAAATCTTAGAGGGGATACGCTACTAAAAATAGTTTCAGAACCACTGCTCTAATCCTCACTTAAAAATACAACCCAGAGATAACTAACTCCTCCACTTGGGTCAGCTGCTCTCCCAACCCAGAGGAGACAAGCCCTCTTTTTCCAGGTGAAAACCATGGCTTCATATATCGAAGTGCTGACTCTCAACTGGACACTACTGGCTTCGTCGCCGGCACTGAGGGGGTCCTAGGCTGCTTGTGCGGCCTGCGACAGCCCCCAACCACGGGGGCCGGCATGGCAGATTGCAGCGCGGATGTTCCCTTCCCGATTGATTGCCAACGCGACTCGCGTGGCCCCAGTTGACCCGGGGCCACAGATGCTATGGAAGTGTCAATGTTCAATGTGTCCTGCAATTCACGTTAGTTCTCGCAGCTAGCTGCGTTCATCGACACACGAGCCAAGTGATCCACGGCTAAGAGTTGTCACAAGAGTTTTTTGTTTTTTTTTCTCGTTTTTGGGCCACACTTCATGACAAGGGTGTTTGGGTTTTACCTTTAAGCACTCAAGGCGCCTGCCGCTACCACAGTATGGCAGGCGGCTGCGTGGGGTCATTGAACCTCCCCTGCCTGCTACTTTGAGTTGACACTTTGCACTTCACATGAGGAGAACAGAGAGACAACACTCTCTGGAGTGCCGATCGTCTCAGTGTCATGTTTTCGTTTTGTACTCGGGAGGCTGAACACAAGAATAAAGACAAAACTATCATTGCCTTGGTCTGATTACCATTTTGAAGCAAGGTGGTTGGAGTGCTGCAGAAGATGCAACTCCATTGAGAAAAATTAAGAACTGTGTCATCCCGTCCTATAATCCAATTTTAACATCCCACATACTTTGGGAAGTTTCTCTAATGGGTCCATAGTTTGAAAAGGAACTCAGTGAACATGGTGGTGCAGTCCATTTCATTTGTGACTAAGATGATGGCTATTGAGATGACTTTCAGAAAACAACAGCTCTTCCTACACTGTTTAGTGATTTACCTCTTGTGACAACTCTTAGCCGTGGATCACTTGGCTCGTGTGTCGATGAACGCAGCTAGTTGCGAGAACTAACGTAAATTGCAGGACACATTGATCTTCGACACTTCGATAGCATCTTGCGGCCCCGGGTCAGCCCGGAACTACGCGAGTCGCGTTGGCAATCAATCGGATCCGCATCCGCGCCGCAATCTGCTATGCTGGCCCCCGTGATGGGGGCTGTCGCAGGCCGCACAAGCAGCTTACAACCCCCTCAGTGCCTGCAATGAAGCCAGCGGTGTCCAGTCGAGAGTCAGCACTTCGATATACGAAGCCATGGTTTTCCCCTGGAAAAAGGAGGCTTGTGTGAAATCACTGATGTGTTTTGAGATAATTGAGGCGACTAAATCTTTTCCCAATGTTCAACACAAGGTTAAGACTTCTATTCCATGTGTGTACGCTGATGTCGTTTGAGAGTTCCCAATCGACTAAATCTCTTCCCACACTGCTCACAGGAGTAAGGTTTCTCCCCTGTGTGTGTAAACCGGTGTTGTTTGAGCGTTCCTAAATGACTGAATCTCTTTCCACACTGTTCACAGGAGTAAGGTTTCTCTCCTGTGTGTCTACGCTGATGTCGCGTGAGATGTCCTAATCGGCTGAATCTCTTCTCGCACTGTTCACAGGGGTAAGGTTTTTCTGTTGTGTGACTACGTTGATGTACTTTTACTTCAGTCCTCGTCTTAAAACTCTTCCCACATTGTTCACAGGGGTACGGTTTGGTTCCTGTGTGTGTAAACTGATGTACTTTTACTTGATTCCTTGTCTTAAAGCGCTTCCCACACTCTTCACAGGGGTAAGGTTTCTCTCCTGTGTGTGTAAACTGATGTACTTTTACTTGATTCCTTGTCTTAAAGCGCTTCCCACACTCTGCACAGGGGTATGGTTTCTCTCCTGTGTGTGTAAACCAATGGCGTTTGAGAGTTCCCAAATGACGGAATTGCTTCCCGCACTCTTCGCAGGGGTAGGGTTTCTCTCCTGTGTGTGTGACATAATGGCGTTTGCGAGTTCCTAACTGACTGAATCGCTTCCCGCACACTTCACAGTGGTACGGTTTCTCTCCTGTGTGTCTGCGCCGATGTACTTTTCTTTTAGCTCTTGTCGTAAACCACTTCCCACACTGCTCACAGTCGTACAGTTTCTTTCCTCTGTTAGTAGGTTGATTTTTTCTGTGAAAACCTAGGAGAGGAGAGAGAAAAAGATTCAAGAGGTTTATTCGTCACATACATACTTTCATACATATATGCAGTGAAATGTAATGTAAAAGACAAGAGTGGATTATAAAAACAGTCAGATAGGGGACTTAGAATCTACAATATTGAGTAAAGGCTGATAACTGAAAAAGAGGGTTAATTTGCACTAATGACCGCCTGGCTGCATTATCCCACTTATTAATTTGAAATTATTTCATAACTAGTATACCTAGTGCAGCGCTGCCCTCTGCAAAGCTTGTTTGCAGTTGCCTCGCTGTTTAGCTTCCGCTGAGAAAGACAGTCCACAACAATGTAGTTCAGTACATTCACAACGCAAACTATTTGACCAATGTAGTGGAAATTTACTGTGTGATTGCCTCACTATTATCATGTGCTAAGAATCTAGTGCGACCCATACTTTCCAGATACTACTTCCTAGAGATAGCCTACTTGGTAAACAACACTATTAATCAGTCAAACGGTTGGAACACTGCATGAGTAAAAAACACACACCACAAACAGGGATTATAAAGACACCATGTATCCTTGTATTTTCTTCAGTCTTGTACCCTGCAGAGACATAATCAGGTCTTTTTTATGATACAGGATCTTGAACTAAGGCCCTCTTCTCCAGGGTGATTTTTTTTTACCACATATTTGCCGTCAAAAACAGGATTGGAAAAGAGCAGAAAAGGAGGTTGTTTTTGTGCCTCCAGGCAAGGTGTGTTCGGGGTGGCGGTCCTTCCCGCAGATTGAAAAGTGGCCACTTTAACAAAAATAATAAGTTAAGAATTTTTGCTTATTTCCATGTGGGGGAAGGATCTGCTGTTTTTCCGTGATGAAACTGGTTGTACCAGAATAAATTTGACTCTGCAAACAGAGAACTAATTTTGCTGAGAAGGGGTACTAACAAAATAAAAACAATTTAATGGAAAAAGGAAAGAAAATAAAGTGAAACTAAAAACTAGGTAAAAAGGGAAAAGACAGCCACTGTGAAAGGTTTTTACAGGTCTGAACGGATAGCAAACAGTGTCAGATCATAAGAAGTTTTGATGTGGATATCGCTGTAAACAGAGAGCAAGGAACTAAAACCCACCAGAGAAACTGGTAGTTGCCTCTCGGGGGTTAAAGATAATCTCAGGCCTGTTTGAGTATGGAAATAAGTTTAAGGGATTCAAGGATAAATAGTGTTAAGGCTACCCAATCCTTGGGAAAGCTGAAAAAGAAAAAAAAGAAAAGTGGGCTTGTAAGGGTGAATGACAGACCTGTTTGAACCAACCGAAGCACAAATAAATTCAAATAATAAATAAAATACAAAAAAAAAAAAAAAGGTAAAAGATTGGTAAAAAGCAATAAAAAGCAACTTATGGGAAAAATTCACACACTTCTGGCAAAAAAAATAGCTATTTAGATCAAGAGAGTGAGGAAAAAATGTTTTGGACTAAAATATATTTTTTTCCCCTACACAAACTAAGGAATAGAAGACTTAAAGAAAAAACCCAGACATCGAGGGCAGTACACTGTTGGCTATCCTGTGAAAATTCCATTGCTAGGATGGTTGCCAAAACATTCTGTTTGGAATAGAATGGACATCCTGATAAAGAACCATAAGCCAAAAGTAAAAAAAAAAAAAAAAAAAAAAGACAGGGGAAAAAATGATAGGGAAATACATTGTGTTGACATTATTCAGGAAACAGAGAGAAAACTTAAGAGGAGCCACTAAAATACATGTCAAGGACATGATAGGCAAAAAACCCAAAATCACAGCCCCACCACCTCCCTACTTAGCACAGATGCCAATAAAAAAATGTGTTAGGAGACTATGAATTATGCTCAGAAAAAACAAGCAGTCGAGGGAGTCTATCCAAGCGAAGAAGAGTTAAGGGAACAATGTGAAAGCCAAGTGGGTGAGCAGGAGGAAAAAACATCTGAGAAAAGGTAAGGGATACAAAAGAAGAGAGAAAGGGCCAAAAGGGGATACCATAGGATACCAAAGACATGTCAACGAACAGATTAAGGAGGTAGAAGGCGATGAAAGTGATATGCAAGACCCAGAAAGTGCAGAAGGAAACATTTGCGGACGATACCTAGGAGAAAAAAAGAAGAACGCACACAAAAGGCGAGAAAACATTTGGAAACGGGAGATGGAATTCAATGAAACCCTTGCACAAATGAGTGACCTTGAGAGGCAGATTGAAGCCACAGCAAAGAAAGAATGGCAAGATAATAAGAGAGGGGAGGAGGAATTGAGGGAACTGACACGATCCCTGACAACACTGAATATGAGAACAGAGGAAAGGGAATCAGAAAACAGAGTGGTTCATGCAACATTTGTCCTGACGAGTTAGCCCAGCAATTCAGGTTTGCCTGCCTCATGACACCAGCTCCCCTTGCTGGCGAAAGAACATAATCTCAACTGCATCCCATGGGAAGCCATGGATCTGGAAGGACTGGCCCAATGCCTACCCAGCACACGAGCGGGAGCCAGCCAGTGAATAACATTGTTTGAAGAAGAGACAGTGGGTGTAGTATTGGCCGTTGGAGATATGAAAGCGCTGCTGGGAAAAACTTTGAAAGACGGAAATGGAAGAAATTCTACAGGATTCCAGTCTGAGTAGCTATGTGGGTTCCCAGGCAAATGACAGTGACATGTTCATCTGTCAACGTAATAATCTTTTGACAGGACTCAGAGCCAAGTACCAAAGCCATATCAAGTTCAAGTTCAAGAGATTATTTGTCACATACATATACATACGGTCATATATATATGCAGTGAAATCAACCCCGATGCTATCAACACTACCCCTATAAAAGAAAATGAAAGCCCACAAGCCTATGTTCATATCACCAGGAGAGAGCGGATCAAACAGACAGGAACAGACCCAGACATGGATGCGTTCCACCACACTGCCCTTGGTAAAAGGGTTATAGATGGACTGCCAACACCAGCCTAGAGCCAGATAAATGAGGATCTTCAGCTGCACACTTGCACAAAAAAAAACACACGCCACAAACAGAGATTATAAAGCAGGAAGCAGGAAATATGGGCAAGCGTAAGGATCTGAGCAACTTTGACAAGGGCCAAATTGTGGGTCGCTCTGTTACCCCTTTTCCATCAACGCAAACCTAGTTTTGGGCTGGTGCGAGTGGGCAGTTGGTTCAACTTGTGAACCTTCTAGGCACCGGTTTCCTGTCTGGCGATGGAGCGGGAGAAAGCGAAAGGAGAGATGTCACTACCGATAATAGTGGAAATGCTCCTTAGACAAATATCTTAATATTATTGCACAGTCCTCCAGAGGAAATATAAACATTTGTTGCCCACCGCAGTGAAACCGTCTAGGTCGCACATTTCTAAAATTGCCACCAGCCTCCACATAAGTAGAAAAAAAGCTTTCTAGAAGGTTCCAGATTCATGTTTCTTTGTGTTTCTGTATATCGATATACAGAGATTAATATTATTGCCAGACTGTATATTTTGTTGTCTTGTCTGTACTTTTAAACTTCTAAATAATTCCACTTTTATAAAACATGTATATTCTTACTGTTAAATAAAAGCTTTTTTAAAAACAAAGATGTGTGTGGCTTTGTTGGTCCTCCAAGCCATTTGCATTTTGGGAGCTTGCTGAATGGGTCCAAGTGTTGGGGAAACTTTGAGGGTGATTATCTCACAAGCAGTTTGCTGCGCCATCATAGCTTTAAAAATATTAGCTTGATTCGCACAAGTGACAGCTTATTTTGAAGCTTTGATTCTCCACTTTCAAATAACGTGAAAAAAGGTACCAAATGTGCCTAAAATCCACAGTGGGTCACATTTGTGTTATTTGTACACACACACACACACACACACACACACACACACACACACACACACACACACACACACACACACACACCACTGTCTAGAACTCTGAGGTGAAACGGAAAGGTGATGTATCGTTGGGACACATACATCCATAGTTTCATCCCTTTTTGGATATTTAAGTTCCAGCCCAGAGCAGACGGTAAATATCCATTGTGTCAAATATGTGCACGGGACCAACACCACAAACTTCAATTATTTAATAAATTAGACCTAGTTGCCATATTTATTTTGTTTTTGATTTGAACAAAATTGTATTTTAGTGAAATGTTAATTAAAGCAGATGCAATTCTTACTAATTGTTCATGAATGATAATTATTTCATTTCAAGTAGTAATATTCATATCATTTCATTATTTATTTTTAAAATAGCTTAACTGACGGGACATTTGTCAATTTTGAGTTTTCAATAAAATATTATACATCTACATGCCTTGATGATGTCATTTTCTATATTGCCTGCTTATCAATTATTTATAATCACAATGAACCAGATAATATTTGACCGGAATCTCTCCTTTTTGTCCGGGAAATTGAAATCTCCCAGGACAGGTTGACCAGCACCAATCTTTTCTAACAGAAACTCTGCTTCATTGTTATTGTTAATATCTGAAGTGCTCCTATCAGTTAGCTTTTTCTTTTTTTTCGTTTCTTTCTTTTTATGAAAACTTACCTGACTGAGGTTGTCTGGTCTCCTTCCGATCTTCATCACTGTCTTCAGTCCCAGTTTCAGAAGAGTGTGAAAAGAAGAGCTGCTCAGCACCAGCTGGTTCTAAAGCAGCAGCTGGATCTGAGCTACTGGCTGCTTCTGACACTCCCCAGTCCTCTCCAACAGCTTCTGTTTCCATCTGTTCAGTTGAGGTGCTGGCTACAGGTTCTGCCATTCTCATCTCCTCAGTTTGGCTTTGATGAAACTGGGACCACTGAGCACACTCTTCATCATTTTCAGTCTTCACAGGGACAGGAGGGAAGGGGAACTGGGTGATACCAGCCTCCTGACCGACACAGAGTCCCTCCTCTTCCTCTTTAATGTGTGGGGGCTCTGGCTCCTCCTGGCCCAGACTGGGGCTCCACTCCTGCTGCTCAGGGGGAAGCTCCTCTTTACAGACAGAGAGGTGCTGGAGCACTGGAGGCAACACTGAAATACAGACACAGAAAGGAGTGTGAAACCTCAAAATTGGTGCATTCCACAAAAAACACTTTGCAATGAGTTTTCTAATCATCAAATCGAATCAAAATGTACAATAATTCAAATTTAAATCTAATCACAGTAATAATATGAAACATGTAATTTTAATCATAAATGACTGTCACACACCCGTCTTCACTCAAAATCATCATTTCAATGTGAGATTCGAGACAGCTGACTGTTAATTACAAGTGGAAAAGGTAGAAAAGGTACAGCCTGTGCAAATAACACCTATGTTTCCATTTTATTTCGGGTAGAAAAGGGTCTGAAACTGACTGGCTGCCTGAAATCTGCAGTCATAAAAAAGGTTTAAACTTACGCTGTTTCATACAATATAAGAATTAGATAAGATTAAAAAATAAATAAAAAACAGCCTTATTTTACATATTCTTATATATTTTACTTATTGTTTTCCTGTTGCTGCGTTACATATATGTATGCACCAAACACCAAGACAAATTGCTTGTACATGTAAACTTACTTGGCAATAAAAACCATTCTGATTCTGATAATATATAGACATAATTTAATATAACTGTACATATATCAGAGCTCCAGACGAACTGGTTCTACCTACTGAAAATATAAGAAGCACCAGCCCAAAATTTAGGAGCACCACTGAAATCGACACTCAACGCAACACATTCATAGGTGTGGCAGTTTCACCACCATACGCCACCCAAGTGGCATTTTCAGGGCCCTTCGACACAAAGACACAGAGGACAGGGAGTTGTTAACACCAGTTTATTGTAGAGAGTGGACATGGAGTAGATCTGTGCTATTTTAGAGATTTTTTTAGTGAACTAAACCCATTTGTCCTTAATTACTTTTCATATACTTTCACATGTTACATTTAAATTAATAACTGACAGTTTGTATGAACTGGACGTGATCGGGAGTGAAAACTGTTACGACCCGCCTCTTTTATCCGATTGGCTAAGCGACCATAATGTGATATTGACAAGTCACTGCTGATTGGCTCGAGTGGCACAGGAGAGGAAAGCGGCGGCACGTCATACAGAAGAATACAGAGATTTCAAGTGTTGTGAGTTCCAAACAATAATGTTAAGTGAAGGCACATTTGGCAGGTATTTAAATCGGCAGCCTGGGCATGGCACCAAAATGAAGAAACAAAATCTGAGGAATCGGGTCCGGTAGATACGGATGGTATAGGAACCGGTGCCAAAGTGGTACCTGACAGCTCTACAATCAAATAAAAGTTAAAAAAATATATATTAATGAAAATCAATATGTGGCGGTCAATGTTGATATTGTGGATAGGCTCGCCTCCATCTCTCTCTCGCTGACACACACCAATTCTTGCTCCCTCCTCGTGTTTCACATGATATATGATGATTAAAAAACATTGAATAAATGTTTGGTATATTTGCCAGTCCCTCTGGTGCTCCTAGTTATAAAATGTAGGAGCACTGTCTCCAAAAACGGTACACCATGTAAAGTGTACACTGCACCACGATGGCGGCCACCGAGGAAATACTTTGTTTATATAGCTATATTTTTTTTTTAATTTCCATGTGATATCCAGTCACCGGCCACTTTATTAGGTACACCTGTTAAATTGCCTGTTCACACAAATAGCTAATCAGCCAATCACATGGCAGAATCTCATTGAATTCAGGCATGTAGACCTGGTGAGGATGACTTGCTGAAGTTCAAACCGAGCATCAGAATGGGGAAGAAAGGGGATTTAAGTGACTTTGAACGTGGTATGGTTGTTGGTGCCAGACGGGCTGGTCTGTGTATTTCAGAAACTGCTGACTTACTGGGATTTTCACGAACAACCATCTCTAGGGTTTACAAAGAATGGTCCGACAAAGAGAAAATATACAGTGAGCGGCAGTTGTGTGGACAAAAATGCCTTATTGATGTCAGAGGTCAGAGGAGAATGGGTAGACTGGTTGGAGACGATAGAAAGGCAACAGTTACTCAAGTATCCACTCGTTACACCCAAGGTATGCAGAATACCATCTCTGAACGGACAACACAACAATCCTTGAAGCAGATGGGCTACAGCAGCAGAAGACCACACCGGGTGCCACTCCTGTCAGCTAAGAACAGGAAACTGAGGCTACAATTGGCACAGGCACCAAAGATGGACAATGGAAGATTGGAAAAACGGTGCCTGGTCTGATGAGTCTCGATTTCAGCTGCAACATTCAGATGGGAGGGTCAGAATTTGGCGTAAACAACATGAAAGCCTGGCTCCATCCTGCCTTGTATCAAGGGTTCAGGCTGGTGGTGGTGGTGTAATGGTCTGGGGGATATTTTCTTGGCACACTTTGGGCCCCTTAGTACCAAATGAGCATGCTTTCAACGCCACAGCACACAGTGCCTCACAGCAAGAAGGTCCTGGGTTGGATTCCCACCTGGGGCGCTGTTGGCACCGTAATTGTGAGAAAAAATATATATATACATAAACTATAACTATAACATACTACATATAACTATACCACTATAGCATTACAGATTGAAATAATCCTCAATAGCAAAACAATATGTGTATACTACAGTATACATTACATTGAATTATTTATGCACATTACTATTATTCATATTGTGGGTAATTATGAAATACAGTTTTATTGATCAGTCAGAGCCTAAATTAAAACATGTATAAAGACACTGGGTGTAACTACGCAACCAGTTAGAAACCGGCACTGAAACGGTTAATCTGGCGCGCACACACAGCGGGGAGTCTGAAACTAGATGGGAATGGTAGCTCAGGCGGTAGAGCTGGTGGTCTAGTGATCCAAAGGTTGCTGGTTCGAGCCCAGGCTCCTCCTGCTAGCATGCTGTAGTGTCCTTGAGCAAGACACTTAACCTCTAATTGCTCCTGATGGCTGCGTCCGTCGGTGTTTGAACAATTGTAAGTCGCTTTGGATAAAAGCGTCTGCTAAATGACTAAATGTAAATGTAGATACTCGGGGGAGGGGAAATGGCAAAGGAGGGACCACCCCGCAAAGGGGGGTGTGTCGCTTGTAACAAAGTAACGAGGAAACAAAGTTTCGGCGGACTCCTGGGTGAAATGTCTGCTAGATGAGACACGCCGCTTAGGACTCACTACGTTGACGTATTACGTTTTTTATTTTTTTGTTCGATTCTCAAACCGTCCAATAAACTCTCAGTAGCTCAAAGTTCCAGTTTCATCGCATCATTTTGTATTTGGAAATTTTGAACACGACAAATTGGTGACCCTGACGTGGTCCCATTACAAGACTGCAGAGGAGTTCCGAAAGCCTAAACGGTTGCGATACTTCCATGGGTACCCGCTAAAAGGTGAGCAGAGCCATTTCATGAAGTCTGCATAGATTAGATAGGAATATTTTAGGTGGAAGTGTTGTACTGTTTAAGGCTGGACGAACAACTTTGTGGTTTTGGGGATGTATTGTTGAATGATGCATGAATAATAATTGTTAAATATTGTGGAGAGGAGAAATTGGATCGTTTGATGAGAACGGTAGTAAAGTAAGTTAAGAGAACGGGTTAGGAACCCCCCCTTCGAAGCGGCTGGGTGTTTAACTTGCGTAGTAATTCCACGTAACGTTTGGGCCCGTGTGTAGAGAACTCAGGCTTCAGAAGGGTAGCCAGGCATTATTAAAATAATAAAGAAGCCAAGCATTTAATGGTGAAAGGCCAGGCATTATTTTTATAGTTAAAAAGAAGCCAAGCATTTAGGGGTTAAAGGCCCGGTTCTTAGAGAAACCGAATATTAAAAGGGTTAAAGGCCCAATTCACGTGACTTGGCGTAAAATAGTATTGCAGGCTGTATGAGTGAGAGTGTGCGCAACGAGGTACCACATGTGTGTGTAAAGAGAGGTACCGTCCGTATGTGTATGTGAGAGAGACCCCGGGCGTGTGTGTTTGAGAGAGTGTGCGTTTGGGAGAGTCTGTGCGTGTGTGTGATAGAGGTTTTGTGTGTGTTTGTGTACGAAAACCTCCTCAAATTGCCCTAGATAAAAGGGGAGCGTTATTAAAAAAAATAAAAATAAAAATGAAAAATTAATTGACCTGTAATAACGTATATGACCACTAGTGGCTTAGCTGCACCAGAAACGCATGGAGATCCAAACATCTGAGGTTTCCCCCTCCCCCTTCTTCCCATGTTTTTTGTTCTCCGGCCATTCAAAAACATAATGGAAAAGACCCTATCCCCCACATCCGGCACCATTGAGATCCGTAATGAAGCTGTAGCTGAGCTCGAGAAAAGAACAGAGCCAAAGTTCCATGCTCGAGAAACTGGGAAATTCCATAAATATGAACAAAAATGGATCAAAGCAGGGTGGTGGCCGAAAGACACTACCCTGACAGCAGAAAACAGCCCCAAGGTGATAGAGGAAGAAAAAAGACTGATGGCTGAAGCGGAAGTGGATGCAAAAAACAACCCTGAATTAATAGGGGCTGGAAAGCGCAAGTTAAACAAGCAGCGTGCACGATGGGCGCTGGTTCAGCACATAATAACGGCATGAATTCGAGCGGAAATGATTGTCGGACGTCGTAATAAAATCAAAAATGCTGCAATCATGGCAATGGTAGAAGCCCAGAGTGAACCCTACCCCCCACAAGAAGACAAGTTACCGCCCCTCCCCGAACCCATCCCCCAAGGTCACACCCCACTCCAATCACACACCACCCCGTCGCTCTACCCCTCCCTGCTGGCCGATGAAGAAACACACCGGAACACGCCCCCTCCCTACAACCCTAAGACCGAGCACACCTAAAGCAACAGCGCCCCCTGTGCCGAGCAACCAGAAGATAGCCACCCCACCCCCGCCAGAAATACAAGCACCCCTATTAGTAATGGAAGGCCCAATCCGAATCCATTTCCGAGTACAGCCCTCCCCAAAGCCATCTGACAATGAGAACGAGGACTATGATCAGACATCGCCCCCTACCGATCTGGACGACAAAGAGTTTCACCCTAAGAAGTGGGATGATAGAACAACCAGCATCAGCACAAAAGGCAGAACTCCACGCCCTAGTGGAAGCATTAAAAATCGCAAAAAAACAAAAATGCAAACATATTCACCGACTCAGCATACACACACGCTGCAGTTCACGTGGATGCAGCCATATGGATGAAAAGAGGACTCCAAACGTCAGCAGGAGCTCCGGTAAAACACAAAGACCTCGTACTCGCCCCCCCCGAAAAATCCAGATCATCAAATGCAAAGGACACTCCAAAGGAAATTCAAACGTCACCGCTGGCAACAACGCAGCCGACAGAGCAGCATAAGAAGCAGGAGGGTACCTAAAAGAAAGCGCAACAATGATGATTGTATTAACTGAAGACAACGCCCTCAATTTGTCAGAGGAACATCTGAAAGAAGTGCAGAAAGAAGCGAAAGGGTACGAACACTCGCAGTGGCAGAAGAAAGGAGCCACATGTACCAGCGGCCTATGGAGGAGCCACGATGGGCTCCCAGTAGCACCAGCCGCACTCCTGGTCTACCTCATCAAGGATGCACATGGACAGACTCATGAAGGACCCAAAAGAACCACCAACAGGCTTAAACAGGACTGGTGGCATCCCTACTTGGAGGAAATGGTTGCCAACCATATTGCAGAATGCGTCGTCTGTCATGGGCTAAAAAAGAAGACAGTCTACCAAAGACCTCTGGGAACATTCCCAGTGCCCCCCCTACCCCTTCAGAGAAATATGCATAGATT
The DNA here is from genome assembly GCF_960531495.2 of Zeus faber. Classification (NCBI taxonomy): domain Eukaryota; kingdom Metazoa; phylum Chordata; class Actinopteri; order Zeiformes; family Zeidae; genus Zeus; species Zeus faber. Next base: position 34,840,846 of record NC_137192.1, on the reverse strand, counting down.
ATACAGACATGGGCAGGGAGAACAGAGTGCAAGGGTACAGATACCTACTCATGATGGTAGATCGATTCTTCAAATGGGTAGAGGCAGTCCCTTGCAAAAGAGAGGATGCAGAATCAGTGATGAAATGGTTAAGGAAAGAACTCATTCCTTGGTGGGGTTACCCCACAGTTATCTGCTCGGACAATGGATCTCATTTTACCAGCGACAAACTCAGACAGGTAGAACAGGCATTAGGTATCTCCCATAGATATGGTTCAGTCGATTACGCCCAGTCACAAGGCCTAGTGGAAAGGGCAAACCAGACGTTGAAAGAAAAATGGTCAAGGTGCTAGTAGAGACAAAACAGCTACTCAGTATATCAATAGAGAACATCACAAAAATGACTAAACTAACGTGGGTAGATGCCCTGCCCCTAGCATTAATGTCCATGCGAGCCTCTCCCCATAGTCAAACACATCTTAGCCCACACGAGATATTAACAGGCCGCCCCATGCCAGGTCCTTACAAACTACCAGCTAAATCACCCACTTTTGATGATTTCCAGGAAGGTTTTTCTGAATATGTCAAAGCACTAACCGCAGTATCTCGAGTTTTGTATTCACAGGTCAAGAACACTGCCCCAGACTGCCCCACACCCATGGTGGTCAGCCCCAGAGACTGGGCCCACATCAAGGTCCACAAACGAAAGTGGCCTGAGCCAAGGTGGACTGGACTTTGGGAGGTGTTGACCACCTCACATGCAGTAAAGGTCAAAGATAAAACTGGTGCTCTCTGGCACCACCTCTCCCACTGTGCCCCTGCCACCCCACACCCGCAAGAACTCTCACAGAAACGAGGATCCAGCTGAGAGACACAAGCATTCTGTAATTAACCATGTGAAAAAAATATATAACAATAACAATAATATATTTTTTTGTTTTTCCCTAGTAGAAGTCCTGGACCCTACACAGTATACCTATTCTTACCAAGTGGGACCCCAATTATCGTATGACCAGTATAAGACAAAGGTCGCAGAGTGGGGCCAAATGAAATAAACAGTTCTCGTCATTTAGGCCTATGAAGGACAAATCCTGGCATTCAAAGTTGATTTCTGCTCCATAACAAAGTGTGATTCCACAGGGTAGGAGCAGTACCAGTGGAATGAGAAATATGTTTGGTCCACCAACCCCAGACTAACGAGTGACCGGTGGCTGGACGATGTTAACGGTACCCATATTTATTGTGGGATATGGAGTAATGTGCTTATAAACACAGGAACCAGTAGGAGGAATTGCTACTCCACTCACTGAGCGTAGAACTAAAAGAAAATGCAGGAATAGTTGATCACATCACTGCTTGGTTCGACTCTGTTTTCCCAAATGAAAAGGCCTGATTTCGTCATGCTTAATCAACGTTGCTCTCATTGTTGCTCTGTTAATTGTATGTGGATGTTGTTGTATACCATGCATTTGTACTCTAGTAAAAAATGCATCATGACTGCGTTGGGAAAACCAGAAATACAAGTGTACATGGCATTGAGACAGGAGGAAGGTGGCGACACCTATGTGGCTGTAGATATAGACCCCTTTTTCCCCAGCACCAGGACCCCGACATCCTCGTCCACGATGACTGCATCTAGTTGACCAGGGTTCAAGAGAGAAAGATCACAACGGCAAAGTCAGCACACCTCGCATGAGGTTAAGAGCTAAAAAGCTGCAAGATCCAGTATCACACCCAGGGAAAGACTGCTCCTAAGAGATAACTCTGTGCTAGTTTGCTCTTTTATTGAAAATGGTCCAGGTGGTGAGTAAATGCCATGTTGGCAGGTTTTCCTGCTGAGACAAATGGGGTTTTCCCTGCCAATCACTCCTGGAGCCATGCACTGTGCACATCATGATATGCAGAATTGTATTATTGTATAGTAGTATAGTGTTCATTGTACAGAAAAAAAATACATATAACTATACTACTATAACTATAACATTACAGATTGAAATAATCCTCAATAGCAAAACTATATGTGTATACTACAGTATATATTACATTGATTTATTTATGTACATTACTATCATTCATATTGTGGGTAATTATGAAATACAGTTTCATTGATCATTGATTGTCAGAGCCAAAATTAAAACATGTATAAAGACACTACGGTGTAACTACGCAACCAGTTAGAAACCGGCACTGAAACGGTTAATCTGGCGCGCACACAGGTGCGCTGAGGGGAAATGGCAAAGGAGGGACCACCCCGCAAAGCGGGGTGTGTCGCTTGTAACAAAGTAACGAGGAAACAACGTTTCGGCGGACTCCTGGGTGAAATGTCTGCTAGATGAGACACGCAGCTTAGGACTCACTACGTTGACGTATTAAGTTTTTTATTTTTTTGTTAGATTCTCAAACCGTCCAATAAACTCTCCGTAGCTCAAAGTTCCAGTTTCGTCGCATCATTCCGGATTTGGAAATTTTGAACACAACATGTTCTGGCAGGTTATCTCCCAAATAGGAGCCTTTCTGTGTGGAGTTTGCATGTTCTGACTGAACTCCATGGTCTCCACAGTCACCAGATCTCAATCAAGTAGAGCACCTTCGGGATGTGGTGGAACGGGAGATTGGCATCATGGATGTGGAGCCGACAAATCTGCAGCAACTGCGTGATGCTTTCATGTCAATATGGACCAAAATCTCTGAGGAATGTTTCCAACACCTTTTTGAATCTATGCCACCAAGAATGAAGGCAGTACTGAAAGCAAAAGGGGGTCCAACCTGGTACTAGCAAGATGTACCTAAAAAAGTGGCCGGTGAGTGTATATGATATAAGCCTTTTAAGATATATTAGAAGGGTCCAGACCTGCTCTCCTCAGCTGGACTCTGGGTCTCAGGATGAAAGCCAGCCCTCTGTACAGCCTCCGGGTCTCCTGCACCGAGCGCCTCCGTCTGCTCTCGCAGTCCACCACAGACCGTTCAAACTCTCTGAAAATGTCTCCTCCTGCCGCTATCACCTTGTAGCTCAGCACGTCTCTCACTTCCTCTCCCACCTTCACCTTGTCACACAGGAACAGAAGCTCTCCCACCAGCGCAGATATTCGCTCTCGTACGGAAAAGGTGAACAGTTGGAGCGGCTCCACCATTGTTGTTGTTGTCATGGAGCTTCTGGTCACGTGTCGGTGTGATCTACTTCCGGGTCAACAAGTGCTGCTGGGAGCTCCTCGTTGTTCTAGAAGGAGAAGAAAATGTAAATGTTTATTTTATATTTCATTTTATGTTCATTGTCTTGAACTTAATTGAAGGATGGTATTTTATTTTAGATTCATCTTAATCAAACATGAATATGCCTATCTCATGAGGTGATCAATTCCTATTAGTAAATGTTTATTTCTTTAATCTGACCCAATTAACTTGTTTATTTAAATCTTTATTTCCAGTTAAATAAGAAAAAATATAAACACCACTTCCTATTCATTTTCTTCACATTCACTTTAATAGCCGCCTTGTTGTACATTTGGAAACTTTACATTTTATCTATAATGCCACTTTGGATTACAAATCTAGATTATGCTTTGCATACCGGCTTGAATTAAAAGGAGGGTAAATGGGTTATTACATTTCATTTAGCAGACGCTTTTATCCAAAGCGACTTACAATTGTTCAAACACCGACGGACGCAGCCATCAGGAGCAATTAGGGGTTAAGTCTCTTGCTCAAGGACACTACAGTAGGTTGGAGATGAAAACTTCATCCAAATCTGGTAATCTGTGGTCCTGTTTCGCGAAATTATCACTCCATTCCTCTTAAGATTCCCACTTCAGGTTTTTTTTGCAGGTATAATTCTATACTTTAGTGGTATTACCATAATTAACACTACTATTGTCACAATTAGTGCTATTGCTCTCATCATTACTGTTATTATTAGGACTGTTGTTATTGCTGTAATTCCACTTTTGTTTATGTGTTCATATATTTTATTTCATACATCTTTCTTGTCTTGCAGGACTTTTCCTGCTATAACACCTGAACCCTTTTATGAGATAACACTTATATATACATATACAGTCTCATACATAATTGCGAATCATGTTCCACGGTGGAAACATGTAAATAGAGTAAAACTTTTTGTAGGAACAGAGCCAAACAAAGCTGTGGCAGAAATACCAACCCACTGACTCCGGCAGTGGATCAGGAGGTTACGGTCCAAGGCCGCACTGAGGTCCAAGAGAATAAGGATGGAGCCATCACCTTAAATTGATTTTTCTGATTCAGGAACGACAGCAGCTATTGGAAAACTACTCACAATGACTTGGGTGTGAAGTTGTTTGGGATGGAAAGGATCAAGGCAGGATTTGTTTTCGAAGGGGTTGAAGTACAATGTGTTTTTAGCCAGATGCCACTGAACCGGTGACCAGAAAGCTGTTTATGATGACCAGGACACTGGGTCCAACGGTATGGAACTTTGTATTGGACTTTAATATTTGTAACCCACACAAGACAATCCACAAATTGTATTATTAGAAAAGTTATTTATACTACTACTACTTGGTGCAGAGTGAATTCATTTGATATTTTTAAATCAATCCTTTTTATGATCATCGTATTAATAATAATAAACTATTACATAGTATAAGTAGCGGGGGGCACCGTTTTCTTTCCAGTAGAATATAAAGTACAGTCATGTTTTGCTGTTAGACAGTCCTCGCAGGGCAGAATAATATGAACCCAGTTGTTCCTTGTTCACAAAAAACAAACTAAAGTCCAACAGGAAAACAAGCGTAAAGTGCACTTGACTGCACGAAAAGCCCTAAAATCCATGTTCGAGCAATAAAAAGGAAATAAAATCAGTGCTCAAGACTGACCTGAGCTGAGCTGGGCTCAAAGCGCCGCTGTCTGGCTGCGGGACTCCCCGCTCTCCGGTGCTCCCTGCTCGGTCTTCCTCTGCAAGACAGGTCGGGGTTCTGGGCCTGCTAGCATGCAGCTAATGCTAACGGAAGCAACATGGCGGTGCTTGTTGAGTGGAAAATGAAATGAACAAGCCAAGCGACCCACAAGTGAATGAAGCTTTTTAAACGTGTGTAAGCGTTTGGAAGTTGGAAGAGATAAAAAAAAAAGATTAATAAGGCTCGAGGAGGCGTTTACATTCTCCAACTCCTACGACTCGTTGCTCCGCTCGTTGTTTTCATTGAGACTTGTGCAAAGCGGGGTCCCGTCCTTGGCAAAGCGCCACCTGGTGGTCTGCAGCAGGTACAGCAGTTATTATGTTATAGTACTGGATTATAGTATTTGTCACCCTATTTTTCATTTATTTAAGTTGCATAACTTCATAAAAAGTCACATTTTCTTTCCAGTTTTTCCATTTCACATTGAGATGGAATATTGATTTGAAAATATTTTACAACTAGTATGCCAGCGCTGTGGCAGCGAGATGTGAACACATGCAGGGAGGAGTTGTTTGCTCATTATTAACAAATAGGCGTCATTATTCACAATTAACTGACTACTGATTGACCAATCAGTCAATATTCCATAGAGCCGTGTAATAATACAAGTGAAGTCATGCCAACACATATATAGTACACTTGTTTCAAAACAGGTGACAACATATTGTCAGACTACACTTACACATTCATGTATATGCATCATTATTTGATTCCATTGGTGATCCAGTTGGTTCCAGGGGTTGAGGAACACTGACCTGAGAGTGTCCAGTGCACAGTGTGGACTCCCCAGTCCAGCAGAGAGCAGCTTCACTCCTGAATCCTGCAGATCATTGTTGCTCAGGTCCAGCTCTCTCAGACGAGAGGAGTTGGAGCTGAGAACTGAGGCCAGAGCTTCACAGCTTCTCTCTGACCGATTACAGCCTCTCAGTCTGCACACACACACACACACACAGATAAATACATAGTTTAATATTAGATATACACAGATATCAACTTAGAATATATCCTCAGATGTCAAACAGCTTACAGTTAATACTGTATACGTATGTTATATGTGCACCTACAGAGATGTTTTGGAGGCTTTGACCAGTGGAAGCAGCTTCAGGTCAAACACGTCCAACTCTACTTCTGATGACAGTAAGATGAAGACCAGAGTTGACCAATGAGCAGGGGAGAGGTTCAGTCTGGAGAGACTTCCTGCTCTCAGGTGATGTTCATTCAGCTCATTCAGACAGTGGAACAGGTTGATGTAACACACAGTTTCCCAATTTGTCAGAGGTACTTCCTGTCTGTTCCAGCAGGCTTTTGAAGAGCAGCTGATTGGCCTCCAGTGAAAGTCCCAATGGTAGGCGAAGTAACATGTCCAGATGTCTATTGCCACTATGCAAGGCCTTGTCCACAGCTCTCTGGTGGAGAGATTGTAAGTTAGCTTTGTTTACAAAAGCTGAGATAACTTTGATGTTGCTTGTGTTTCTGACAGCAGATTGACACCATTGCTGGTGAATGTCTGAAAGTTTACACTTACAAGGAATTTGTCTTGGTGTTCGGTGCATCCATGAAACATAAATGTAAAACAATAAGTAAAATATACAAGAATATTTAAAATAAGGCTGTTTTTTTTTCTTTTTAATAAAGCTGTACAGTTTGTGCAGGAATGTGCAAATGTTCAGTCCAAAGTGTAACAGTGTCTGCAATGTTCATGGATAATAGTCCAGAAGAATGGTCTCAAGGATGGAGGTGTCGAAGTACTGTGTTGGCGAACTGCCTACACAGCCAACAGGTCCCACAGACCCTCTCCTGGGGTCCAGGAGAGGGTCTGTGATGGATTTGAATTGGGAAAGCACAAGGCGTTTAAAATACTTTAAGGGTCTGTAATCATTAAGTCCTGTGGTCCTTGACTTCTTTGGGACTGGGATGATGGTGGAGGATTCAAAGCAGGCTGGTACATGGCATGTCTCTGGTGAGGTGTTGAAAATGTCTGTGAACACTGGAGACAGCTGATCAGCACAGTGCTTCAGGGTGGATGGAGAGACAGAGTCTGGTCCAGCTGCTTTGTGTGGGGTTCTGCCTCTTGAAAAGCTTGTTGACATCCCTCTCCAGGATTGAAAGAGTCATCACTGTGATGGGGGGGGGGCTCTGAGATGAGTGGTTGTGAGGGGGTCCAGTCTCCTGGTGTGGTTGGGGACTGGTAGGCTGGTGCAGGTGTCAGCACTGTCCCAAGTTCAAGAGATTATTTGTCACAGACATACATGTAGTGAAATGTCACCTGGTGATTATGCACAATATTTTATTTGTCCTTATCAGTCCCACAATGGGGGAAATGAGCAACTTCTCTGCATTTACCCATCCTAGTATCTGATGTATCTAGGAGCAGTGGGCTGCCATGTAGAGGTGCCTGGTGAGCAGTTAGGGGGTTAAATGGAGGAGCTGGTAATCAAACCAGCAACCTTCGCTTACTTGACGAGCAGCTCTACCTCCTGATCTACTGCCCCCCGCCCCAAGTAAGACAGAAGAAGTCGTTCAGGTCGTTGGCCAGGCATGAGTTCTTTTAGACTGAACATTTGAACATTCCTGCACAACTGTACAGCTATATAAAAAACAAATAAAAAAAACAGCCTTATTTTACATATTCTTATATAATATTTTACTTGTTGTTTTACATTTATATTTCATGTATGCACCGAACACCAAGAGAAATTCCTTGTTCCTGTCAACTTACTTGGCAATAAAGACAATTCTGATTCTGATTCATGGAGTAAGGTGTTCTGGGTTTGAGCTTCGTGATTTGTCTGAACCCTTTCTAGGTGTCTTAGTGTTGGAGTCTCTTTGAGTACAGTCGTTTAGCAACTCGAACCTCATTGCTAAACTTGTACTTAGGCACTTTAAACAAATCTGTCTCCACTCCGAAAAGCCTTTTCCTCACTCCTGAGTACACTGAGGTTGCTTGGAAATCGATGCCACATTCTGCCGGGTCCATATCACAGAAGATCAGGTTCTTCCTTCTTCGAGCTGGTCAAAGGCCAGTTTCCCCAGAGATTTAATGATCTTTCTGCTCTCTGTATTCCACGCTGGGTTTCCCTTGAGGAGGTTTGTCATCAGAACATCCACTGAGGTGGAGGCTGTGACATCAGTCCACAACTCCCTCTATGGCACTCCTCTTCCACTCCTCTTCCTCACCATCCTCTTCCTCCCTCTGCCTCTCTGAGCATTGTTGGTAATCTAGACTGATGACCTTCCGGAGCCCCACTGGTGTGAAGAGGAAGCATGGAGACCATCAGCACCGCAACACATGCTGCTTCATTTCAACCACACACCAGGAACATGGCGTCCAGGTCTGTTTGATGCTGCTGTCGAGACGGACCACTGGTGACCTCTGACCTCTGCTGGTCTGTGTGGCCAAACCCCCCCCCCCCCCCCCCCCACACACACACACAGGTAGACACACACTCACACAAACACACATGCGGCCCACCACGTGTGTAAATAAAAATAATGGTAAACAAGCAAGTGACTGGAATGGTCGTTTTAAAACCACATGTCCCACAATGCACCAGGACAAATTGACATGTTTGCAGCAGCCGGTATCAATATCCCATATCACTTGAAGCTTGAATTCAGTGCGCTATGACTTATTTTAAAGTTGAAGTAATCATTTTTATATTGTCTACCTACCTACAAGGATATAGGCAATATTTGGAAAAGTGCCAACAAAACCCCTCCTTGTCACTGACTGTGTTTTAAATTAGGTTCGTTGGCGCCCAGCCTACATAGCTCCCCTCACCTGACTGGTCAGATACTTCCGCCTGATTAACAGTGCAGCTGCGGCGGGTGCTGACAGCCGCTCTGGAAATCTCTCAATTGTCCCGACAGCCGGTTCTGACCAATTAATTTCCTTCTGACTTGTTCCCTCTGCTCAGTAGAGTCTGACAAAAACCATCTCCTCTCCTTTGACTATTTCAAACTCCTACCTCTTCTCCCTGGAGGGGCGGCCATCTTTGAAGCCCATAGTATGATCCATAGAGTGGTCACTCTTCATGAAGACACGGCTGGGTTCAGGACAGTCTGGTCTTCTCTCTCCTGATGGAATCTACCAGATAAACAATTACCATCTGGATGTTAGGATTTGTGGATGTTTAGCTGGTGAATTTTCTCATCTATTTGATAAATCCTCACCTCTGCTCCATAGACTGATCTCCATCTTTAAAATCTAAAGAATGATTCTTTGAGTGGTCACTCTTGAAGGAGACCCTACTGGGGGCAGGACCCTCTGGACTCTCCTGCTGCTCTGGGCTTCAACACAACACACACAGAGTTTTTCCTCAGACTCATGAAAGTGTAGTGACATCACTGCTGAGCTCTGAGATGGACAACAGTCCCAGACACTCAGAGATCATCATCTTACCTCTTAGCTTTGCTCGGGCCGCCATGTTCCCCAAACAGAGTTGTTTTAGAGGTGGTACGCCCCTCCTCTCTCTCCTCACACACATTTAGGGTCGACTGCAGACCTTAACCTACAACATCAACATACTGTCCTATCTCACTCTGTCTAAAACACGGTCGGTTGGTGGTTGACACAGCTTTCCCAACATGCATCTCATCAACAACCAGAGAGAGTTGAAGGCGGAACTCTCCATGAACACGTGACGGTTTTTCATGAACTTGATGTTGACACATGAAAATCTGCAAATCTCAGTCATTAAATGTGTGTTGATACATCTGTTCATTGTCGTTCATGACTGAAAAAAAAAATCACGTAATGTTGACGAGGCTTATAGATTTTCTAGCTGTGAAGCTAAACCACAGATATTTGACACAACAGGGTTCAACCCAAACCATGGGAATTTGCCTACGTTTATTCACAATAACACCTCATATTAAACCATGACAACATATGCTGTTCAGTTGTGTGGTTTGCAGCAGAAAGGATCTTCACAAGCAGCATAAAATAAAAATACATATTTACTCAGCATTTGTTCTTGGTCATTTAGAAAGATATTGTATCTATGGTCAGTGCGCATTTTCTAATTTGCTGTAAAATTATGAAAATAAAATCAAGCTGCAGATAAAACATTTCAGCCAAACTGTTTGAGGCTGAGTGAAATTGATCTTTTCCAACTTTCTCTTGGCTTTTGTGCTATATTAATTTGGCTTTCTTAATATGAAAAGACTTCTCACTATAATAATTTAATTTCCTAAACTGCAGTTTTGGTCTGATCGTACTTATCTTAGCTATAAACGTGATTTGAACAGTACTTGGATTTTTTAACAGAGGGTTTTATATAAGTAGTGACATGGAATACATTATCATTAAAATGATCTGTGATTATTGTGAAAATGAATAATTAGTAATGATACTATCCCAGCTTTTTTTTTAAGAAGAAGAAAAAGTCTTTATTTATCACGCAACACACCACACATGCTTTGATGGTGGCCGGTGAAATGAATTCTCTGCTTTTGACCCATCCTGGCTTGTCCTTCCTCCGGGGGCACAGCCAGGAGCAGTGGGCAGCATACGTGGACGCGCCCGGGGACCAGGTGATAAATGTCCATTGCTGGACAAACATGCAGACCATGATGGGTGCATGTTTTTGAGGGGGGTCCTTACTGACTTGAGGTGGAGGAAACCCCATGTGAGCACGGGGAGAACATGCAAACTCCACACAGAAAGGCTCCTATTTGGGAGATAACCCACCGGAGCACGGTGCCAACAGCGCCCCAGGCGGGAATCAAACCCAGGACCTTCTTGCTGTGAGGCAGCAGTGCAATGCACTGCGCCACCGTGCCACATTTTTCCACCTTTCACTGATGGTTATTGATCCAAACAGTCTAAATTCTTAATTGTATTATATTCGATCTTGTTGTTGGCATCTTTCATAATTGCTTTAGGATTGTTTATATAAGATTCTTACATGTACATACGTCCAATACACAGCTTGATGAACACAATTTTTAAATCACATCTTTCAAAATTATTTTTACGTTTATAGAATATGCTTTCTTTAAAAATTATAATCGCTCACAGAAAGCATCTCCACACCACAGGAAGTACTAAGAACCTTTGGAGGAACCATCCCTTTCTTTTGCATCTTCAAAACACTTTTGAAAAACAGTCCAAGACATATTCCATGTTTGTGACCTCACACATGGAGTTCGCTTGCAGCTCCAGAGCAACTGGTTCAAATCGTGTCCATTTTGATTTAGTCCAAAAAGTTTAAATGGTTGATGAAATGTCTGTGAGGGAGAAGCAGTGTTGAATCCGTTTGAATGGAAGTGTGTTGTTGGGAACTTCCACACAGAGTGATTTCGTTCCACAGAGACATGGTGAGGCAGGACTCTTTGGACTACATGAAGTAGACAGACACCTTTTAATTTTTAGAATAAAGTACTAACACAAAACAAAGGTATCCTTGTATAAGTACCTCTGCTTGTTACCAGGTTCCGGAAAACTTGTGTCACCACATCATTATGTCAGCCGATGCTGCGTTCATTTGAAACTCAGAAAATTGTAACTCGTTTTAGGAATAATGCCGATGGAAACCTCCCCATTCACACCCTCCACTCAGCTCCCCTGCTCCAGTCTGTCCCTCACTACGAACCAGGTGAGGAACAAGCTCGGGAAGATGAAGGAGAGAAAGGCTGGAGGTCCAGGCGGCATCAGCTCCAGGCTCCTGAAGACGTGCAGAGAAGCTCTGTGGGATATTGGAGCATGTTCAACATGAGCATGAAGCTGGGGAGGGTGCCACAGCTGTGGAAGACCTCCTGCGTGGTGCCGGTGCCAAAGACCCCGCACCCCAAGGACCTCAGCAGCTACAGGGCGGTGGCACTGACGTCTCAGCTCATAGAGACCCCTGAGAGGCTGGTCCTTGTGCATCTCCGCCCCCTGGTGAGATCATCATTGGACCCGCACCAGTTTGCCTACCAGCCTGGCATCAGGGTGGACGACGCCACCATCTTCCTGCTATATGGTGTAGGAGCATTGCACTGCTGTATTGCACTGTTGCCTCACAGCAAGAAGGTCCTGGGTTCAATTCCCGCCTGGGGCGCTGTTGGCAACGCACTCCGGCGGGTTATATCCCAAATAGGAGCCTTTCTGTGTGGAGTTTGCATGTTCTCCCCGTGCTCACATGGGGTTTCCTCCACCTACCATCAGTAAGGACCCCCACCAAAAAAAAACGTGCACACATCACCATCGCCTGACCAGCGATGGTGATGGTGATGGTGGTCAGGCGATGGTACAAGGTCCCCGGGCGCATTGACGAATGCTGCCCACTGCTCCTGGCTGCCCCCCCAGAGGAAGGACAAGCCAGGCTGGGAAGAATGCAGAGGCCACATTTCACTGGCCACCACCCAAAAAGCATGTTTGTGTGTGTGTATATATATATATGCATGTGTTGTAGTGCGGTCATGTGACAAATAAAGATTCTTAATTATTTCTATCAATAAATAATTTTTGAATGTTTTGAATACTGTATTGTGGACTTTTAGAAGAAATGTCTCCTCATTCACACAACTATGATTTGATTCTAAATATGCAATGGTTCTGAAAAGGCACAAATCTGGACGTATTCATCATTTTTCTCTTTCTCACCCTAAACATTAAGTATTTTTTTTTTTATGAAAATGTGTGATTTGGCCAAAAGACTGTTGTCCACTTGAGTTCAGCTGTTTAGAGTAAACTACGTATATCTGATCGTTTTCTGTCCCAACAACTCCACTTCCACTGCAATTTACTGAGAAAAGGTCAAAATAATTTGTTGAAAACAAAACCTCTTCGCACATGTTTTTAGGTTTGTACCTTTGTGTTGAAACCAGCTCCGTTATAAGAGGGGGAGCCATCCTGACAGCTGAGGATGTTACTGCCAGATACTGTTCCCCCTGTGTTCAGTAAGAAAGGAGGCTGATAAATAGAACTGATAAGTCCAGTAACCAGGTAATGGTTCTAGGACATAAACTATTTTTTATCAGAGCCTGCAGTCATAGCGCTCACTCTGCCATCTTGGGTTTCCCCTACTGGAAGTGAGTGAGTGAGTGAGTGAGTGAGTGAGTGAGTGAGTGAGTGAGTGAGTGAGTGAGAGAGAGAGAGAGAGAGAGAGAGGTGTTTGTTTTGCTGGAAAAGTCAAGCTAAAAGTTGTGAAGTGACATTCAGACTCGTAGACTAATTCCTGATGTTTGCCTGTTTGCTGAGTCCATTGGACGCTGCCTGACAGGCAGACACATCTATTAACACTACAGAACTGCACTAGATAGCAGCTACTTTTTTATTTCACCTCCTTGCTGCTTCATTGAGTGCAGCGGCCATTTTGAGCCATGCACCAGGCCTGCTGCGTTTGTTTATTAAAGTGCTTTTGGCTGTACTGTGTGTGTGTGAGGGCTATAGATAACAGATTATATTTTGATATTTTCTTGTTTGGCTAAGGTAAGGAGGTAAGTTGAGGAAGTTTATTGTAAAGTAACTCAGGGCCCGGCCCACACTTATCTATAGAGGGTAGGAGCTACATACATATATAATTTTACCGGAATTAAATGATGCCCCTGAGAATTCCACTCACAAATCAGAGCAGAACCGACTCTTTGTTGAACAAACTGAACCGGTTGTACAAAATAGACAAAACTGTTTTATACAAACAACAGATGATGGACAAACAAAACGAAAACCCTCCTTTTTGTTGTATTCAAGAGTCAATCGTAGTTTAACTTTTCAAGAACTTCAGTAGCAAGATCTGGGCGGGGCAAAGCCACAACGGCTATCGCTGCCAAGCAATTACGTGAAGCTCTAGAAGGGGAAAGAAAAGAAGATTGAATAAGCGAAGTGACTGGGCAAGCGTTGCCTCATTCCACGATCCAAAAACAAAAATAACCACAAAAGCCCAGAAGGGCCATGCCCGGGTGCATGCGACCCGGAGGAGAAAAAATAATAATAATAACATCATAAATGTCATGACTCAAATAGCGAACGTTATTTTGTGCCGCCTGGAATTATAAGGGAAAAAGAAACTGACCATTTTGTGCTTTAGGAAGTATTTTAGAAAGTCCTGTGTATCCATGACACAAGGATCAATAAACCATCAATATTCAATTTAATGTGCTGCCATTAATAAACTCAAAATCAGCCAAAATAAATTTCCGTAATGTGGCAGAAGAAAATATAACTGGACGCTACACATAACTAGAACTCTAGGGAGAAACAGAAAGATGATGTGTGGTTGGGACACATACATCCATAGTTTGGCGTTTTTTTGTATATTTAAGTTCTGAACCAAAGCAGACGGTAAATATCCATTGGGTTAAATATGTGGACGGGACGTTCCGACGAAGACAGACAACACCACAAACCTTGTATTTAATTAGAGCTAGTTGCCATATTTATTTTGTTTTTGATTTGATCAAAATTGTATTTTAGTTAAATGTTAATCAAAGCAGATGTTCACAAACAGAAATGATTTGATTTCTTGAACTTAAAACCCGCTACAACACCACTACGATCGATATCAAAATCATCTCTCTCAATATAATCAGACAGTCCAAACTGTTTAATAGCTATTCATACTATCTCAGCATACACTACTGTCACACATTCACAACTACGTGACTTGAACGCAACATCTGTAGCAGTAACAGTGGTAGATTCCACTGTGGATTCCAGCATCGATAAAAAACAGCCAGGGAATATGATCACTGTGAAAACTCCAAGAGATTGTGATTTCAGAGGATTCTTCTGTCACCGATATATTTTTTTAGGTTTTGTCACTTTGATACTTGTAGTAGCAGCGTCAGTCCTTGGTCGACTACAAGAGCTTAAGAGGTATTTAAAAATGTTCAAACAACATTGAAGTATTAGAATAACACTGATTTACAAAGACAAATTAGGAACTAAACAATCAAGAATTTACAATTACACTTCACAAATAGTAATACATTTTTCTATTATTAAAATGGATGCGTTCTGAGAGAGTGTCTGACATTTTGTTGAAAGCTCAAACTATTTAAGGCTGTAGGCAGTGAAGGATTGAACAAATGTTTCTTTGAAGAAAACACAAAGCAAAGCAGGAGCAATAAGAGAAGAGTTGTAAACTAATCCTCTGGTGACAGCACCTTAGATGACCCCTCTCTGTGACACTTGGATCTCTAGGGTCCATGTTACAATCATATCAACACACAACAGCTTTTACCTTCTAGTGAGGCATTACATTGTAAAATAACTATAATCTTAGGATGGAACTAATAGTCAACAGCACAAAGAACACAAGGCAGGGTTTAATTCAGTTTGGATGAAATTATGTTCCTTCAGCTGTGATGACCTGGTGAAACTCTTGGACAGTGGTACCGTCTGTCTCCTGTGTTACTAGGCTGATGTACTTTGAGTTGACACTTTGCACTTCACACAGGGAGAACAGAGAGATTGCACTCTCTGGAGTGTGTGGGAAAAAAACAAAAAAAGAAGAGTGCCGATCTTTTCAGTCTGATGTTTTTGTTTTGAACTCGAGAGGTCGCAACGCAAGAATAAAGACAAAATTATCATTGCCTTGGTCTGTTCAGCCTTTTAGAAGCAAGGTGATTGGAGAGCTGCAAAACATGAAACTCCATTTAGATAAATGAAGAACTAATGTCATACCGTCCTGTTATCCAATCTTAACATTCCACATGCTCTTCGGGAAGTTTCTCTAATGGGTCCATCATGTAAAAGGTGCTGAGTGCAGCGCCCGGGGAGCGACTTGGCCGCTCTCACCTGGTACCAGTAGTTCAGGCTCCAACGTTCTACATAGTGGTGCAGTTTCTCTAATTAGTGACAAAGATGATGTCTATTGAGATGACTTTTAGAACAAAAGCTCTTCCCACACTGTTCAGTCATATGGTCTCATTGCAGTGTGAAGTCGCTGACATGTTTTGAGATTATTGTGGGGACTAAATATTTTCCCACAATGTAAAGTTTCTATCCTGTATGTGTAATCTGATGTTTTTTGAGATTTCCTAATTGACTGAATCGTTTCCCACACTGTTCACAGGAATAAGGTTTCTCTCCTGTGTGTGTACACTGATGTCTTTTTAAATCACCTCTTGTCGTAAAGCTCTTCGTACACTGTACACAGGGGTAAGGTTTCTCTCCTGTGTGTGTAACCTGATGTTGTTTGAGAGATCCTAAACGATTGAATGTCTTCCCACACTGTTCACAAGAGTAACATTTCTCTCCTGTGTGCCTAAGCTGATGTCGTTTAAGATGTCCTAATCGACTGAATCTCTTGCCGCACTGTTCACATGGGTATGGTTTCTCTCCTGTGTGCATATGCTGATGTAATTTTACTTGAGCCCTTCTTTTAAACCTCTTCCCACACTGTTCACAGGGGTAAGGTTTCTCTCCCGTGTGTGTAAACTGGTGACGTTTGAGAGGTCCTAATCCACTGAATGTCTTCCCACACTGTTCACAGGGGTATGGTTTTTCTCCTGTGTGTGTAAACTGATGGAGTTTGAGCAGTTCTAAATGACTAAATCTCTTACCACACTGTTTACAGGGGTATGGTTTCTCTCCTGTGTGTGTAAATTGGTGCAGTTTGAGATGCCCTAATTGACAGAATCGCTTCCCACATTGTTCACAGGGGTATGGTTTTTCTCCTGTGTGTGTAAACCGATGGAGCTTGAGATGTCCTAAATGACTGAATCGCTTTTCACACTCTTCACAGGGGTATGGTTTCTCACCTGTGTGAGTAAACCGGTGAAGTTTGAGAGTTCCTGATCGACTGAATCGCTTCCCACACTGTTCACAGGGGTATGGTTTCTCTTTTGTGTGCCTGTGTTGGTGCACTTTCACTTCCGTCCTAGTCTTAAAGCGCTTCTCGCACAGTTCACAGGGGTAGGGTTTCTCTCCCGTGTGTGTAAACAGATGACGTTTGAGTGTTCCTAATTGAGTGAATCGTTTCCCACACTCTTCACAGGGGTAACGTTTCTCTCCTGTGTGTGTAAACTGATGACGTTTGAGTGTTCCTAAATTACTGAATCGCTTCCCACACTGTTCACAGGGGTACGGTTTCTCTCTTGTGTGGCTACGCAGGTGTAATTTGACTTCCGTCCTTGTCTTAAAGCTCTTCCCACACTGCTCACAGGGGTAAGGTTTGTCTCCAGTGTGCATGCGCTGATGTACTTTTACTTCAGTTGTTGTCGTAAAGCTCTTCCCACACTGTTCACAGCTGTATAGTTTCTTTCCTCTGTTAGTAGGATGACGTTTTCTGTGATAACCTGAGAGGGAAAGAGACGAGAGTGGATTAGAAAACAAGTCAGAGAGGCCACTTAGATTTTAGGATGTTGAGTAAAGTCTGATCACTGAAAAAGAGGGTTAATTTGCAATAATGACCAGCTGGCTGCATTATGGCACCATCCCACTTACTGATTTGAAATTATTTCATAATTAGTATGCCTAGATACGCAGGTATACATGACTAGTATACCTAGCGCAGCAGTACACTCAGCAACTGCAAAGGTTGTTTGCAGTTGCTCCGCTGTTTAGGATTGCCTCACTATTATTGTGTGCTAAGGATCTGGGTGTCAGCGTGACCCATATTTTCCAGATACTACTCCCTAGAGAGAGCCCACTTGGTTAACAACACAATTAATCAGTGGAACTGTTGGAACACACACCACAAACAGAGATTATAAAGACACCAGTCTTGTACTCTGCAGAGACAAAATCTTGTATTTTTTAATAATAAAGGATCTTGAAGTAAGGACCTCTTCTCCAGGGTGATTTTTTTCGACCACATATTTGGCATCACCAACAGGATTGGAAAAGAGCAGAAAAGGCGGATATTTTTGCGCCTCCAGGCACAGTGTCCTTTGGGCGGCGGTCCTTCCCTCTGATTGAAAAGTGGCCACTTTAACAAAAATAATAAGTTTGCATTTTTGCTTTTTTCCATGTGGGGGAAGGGTCTTCTGTTTTTCCCTGATAAAAGGGAAAAAGACAAAGGAAAATATTAAAAACCCAGGTAAAAAGGGTGAAGACAGCTGCTTTTACAGGTCTGAATGGATAGCAAACAGTGTCAGGTCATAGAAGTGTTGCTGTGGATACCGCTGTAACAAAGCAGGGGACTGTATCCCACCAGCAAGACAAACTGGTAGTTGTGTGTCCCACTAGTGGGTTAAAGATAACCTCAGGCCTGTTTGAGTCTGGAAATAAGTTTGTAATATGTGACCCACCGCTGCAAAACCAGCCATCTTTCTAAAATCGCCAGGAGCAGCCAAATAAGTTCAAAAAACCTTTCTTGAAGGAAAATTCGATTTTCCCAGATTCATGTTCCTTTGTGGGTTTTTTTTTTTATCTCTTAACATATTTTCAAAACCGATTTTGATTTATAAATAGTAGAAAAATGTTAAACCATTGAGTTAAATATTCCTGTTAGATTACATGGGGAAACACAGTTCACTTACCGAGATGCTGAACAGCGCTGAACAACGCAGATAGATTGTTTCCTTTAAAGCGACCGTTTAAAGCGATAGAGAAAAAACACGTATTACAGCCATCAAAGATGCACGGGGTAGGATAACATACATCATCAATAACATATTTAGAGACTTTTATAATAAGCTACAGTATAGCTACAATATCACTCAGATAATGAATCTAATATATCAAACGTTCATTCATTCCTTGATGATATTGACCTTCCTAAACTTTCGGCAGAGCAGGCTACCACCTTAGATCAACCACTTACTCTAGAAGAAATCAGGAAAGCTCTCTTCTCTATGCCCAACAATCAATCACCTGGATCAGACGGCTACCCAGTGGAATTCTATAAACACTTCTTCATTATATCCCCATTATCCACCAGAATGGTTACAGAGATTTAGTCAACCTCCACCATGCCTCCGCACATGAATAGCGCTCTGGTATATATTTTGGTTTTGCTCAAAGCCAATCAAGACCCAACCCTCACCTCCAGTTATAGATCCATAGGTTTTATTAATTGTGACCTTAAGATTATAAGTAAAACACTAACCAACAGAATTGAAAAAGTATTTCCATTTATTATTCACTCAGACCAAACAGGCTTTGTCAATGCCAGACACTCATCCAGCAATATGCGTTGTTTATTCAGTCTGATCAGCATATCTCAAAGGAACAACTTAAATACTATTATTGCCTCTTTAGATGCCAAAAAAGCATTTGACAGAGTTAATTGGACATATCTCTTTTTAATCCTCAACAAATTTGGCTTTGGAGTCACTCATTCAATGAATCAGAATCTTCTACAACTCCCCATCTGCTTCTGTCATCCCCAATGGTTACACTTAACAAGGTTTTACTCTAAGACGCGGCACAAGCAAGGATGTTTACTCTGCCCTTTACTATTCGCCATCTTTATTGAACCAATTCAATTTATAGTTAAATGGTTACAACCAGAGAAACAATTGGGCCATGGATGGCAAGACATTGAACAATCTGAATGTCAGGAGTTATCATTATCTGATCTACCATTCCTTTCTGAATCAATAAGGAAAAATAATTACTTAAAAAACCCATTTATCGCAACAACTCTGTCAGCCTGGTGGAAATTCCTCAAACTCAGTGGTCACACTATCTCCAAACAAATTCACACCAATCTGGCACAACCCAGATTTTCTGGTTAAAAACAGACCAATAATCTTTAGGTCTTGGAAAAGCCAAGGAATTACTCACCTGGAACACATTTTTGAAAACAATTTGCTTATATCCTTCCCTACCTCAACACAAAGGTATAATATCGGTGGCCACGGCTTCCTTCAATTCCTTTAACTACAACAGTCTCTAAAAGTTCAAATCAAATTGACATATTTTACTTGCTGTTGTTGGTGCTGATATTGTTCAATGGCATCGTTTTCCCATGGATTAATCATGCAATCCCTCCTGGGGTGTCTTATTTGGTAATAACCCTTACAGCAAGAAGGTCGTGGGTTCGATTCCCGCCTGGGGCGCTGTTGGCACCGTGCTCCGGCGGGTTATCTCCCATATAGGAGCCTTTCTATGTGGAGTTTGCATGTTCTCCCCGTGCTCGCATGGGGTTTCCTCCACCTAACGTCAGTAAGGACCCCCATCAAAAACATGCACCCATCATGGTCTGACCAGCGATGGACGCTCATCACCAGGTCCCCGGGCGCCTCCACGTATGCTGCCCACTGCTCCTGGCTGTGCCCCCGGAGGAAGGACAAGCCAGGATGGGTTAAACGCAGAGGAACCATTTTACCGACCACCATCCAAAGCATGTGCATGTGTGTGTGTGTGTGTTGTAGTGTGCTGTGCTGTGTGACGATTAAAGATTGTTCTTCTTCTAACATCTTGGTTTTCTTGGTTAGTTTCCTGCTCCCTGGTAGGTGTAGGGCCTACCTCAGCCTATTGGGGGTCCTCTGATTCCCCTCATCTGTTGTTGTTGTTGTTGTTGTTGTTGTTTTCTGTTGGTCCTCCCTGGTTGTTGAATTATCATGACCAGTGGGTTAGGTAATTGTGGAGCAGGGAACTGAGGAGCTTTCTGGGGATGGGTTTGGTTCTGATTTTGCCCTTGTGTCACCACACCTTGAAATGTATTTTTTCCTGCTGTGAGTTGCTGTTGAGTCAGCTTCTGCATTGTTTCCTCTTACATAATTTTATCTCTTACAATCAACAAAGGTTCATCAATTACAGAGATAATGCTCTCTTAGTGTTAGGCGACTGGCTTTTGGCTAAGAAGGGCGGAGTATATGCTCTGATAGGATACGTATGTTGTACCTAAATTGCCAACAACACCTTGCAAACCACCTCTACAGAAGGAACATTCACCAAAGCCATGGACACACCGGAACTTCTCGAGCTAATGTAAAACGACTGACTCTCTATGAGGCTATGTATCACACTAAGTTCTTGAGATAGACTGCGCAGAGTTCCACCTGTACAACTGCCGCAATTGGCAACAGCCCATGCAGAAATGGGGAAAATATGAAGAGGATGGGACTAGGGAGATACGTAATATCCACGTACGTACAATCTACTGATCACAATTCCAAACCAAGTAGTTATGACCTGGGCACCATATGACTAATTAGACATATGGACTGACTTTAAACTTATTACAAAATCTACCTGGAAGTGATCCAGTGACCTCACGATTCCGATGGACCCCTCTTACCCCACAATAGATATTCCTGACGGAAGGCAATAACCTTAAGATTCAGGAATAGTGTCTCATTAGACCAGGTCGTCATGACTAATAACAACCTGACTGGGGCGAGAGTTTTACGGTCCTGTCAGGTCATCAGTCAAGTAGAGGTGGTGACCATTCATGATGGAGCAGTAAACCATATCTGGAGTGATACTCCTAAAGATCGAAGAGATTGACTGATTCCCCAGTCTTCAACAAACAATTGAGGAAGATCACGGGGGGTGAACACCTTATGCTGCCCCCACTCCACAGCTGTGCTGGAACCTAACGACTATGGAATCAGTGTTCAACTCCACCAGTAGTGTGCCAAGCTCCAACAAAGTGACCATTTGGCCCATGGTTCCTGAATCTAGCTGAGTATGAAAAAGCATCATATGTACAGAACAAACTAGAACAAACAAGAAATTTGTATGACTGTATGGAATTCAATGTCTCCAAAATTGTGAAGACCGCAAAAACCTATATAAGCCATCCTTTCACTATATATACTTACAACCTCTGTATACTGCTACAAGTAACAGATGGATTGACTACATACAGCCAGACTTATTTCATTTGTTGCAAATACATTCAACATATATTATGCCTGCATGACAAAATTCTGTTTGATAACTTTGTGGGTATGAGTAAAATACCAGAATGTGAAAAAGGGTTGAAAATTCTGGATCTTGACATTATGTATGTCAAATCTTGGTGTTGTCATATTCATGCTGAGAGAAGAAATGTATCAAAAAAGGTTCCAGTGTGTATTGAAGAAGAAATGTATCAAAAGAGTTCCAGTTTGTATTAAAAAAATAAATGTATCATAAGAGTTCCAGCCTGTACTCACTATATTCTAAAAAATATAAAGACACACCTGCTGTAAGTAAGGTTTACATTTGGTAATCTTTTTCTGTTTATACAACGATGGTTATGCTTATTTATATCCATCATAAAATTATTGAGCATAGACAGTTTTTTCTGATAATTAAATATAAAAATGATTAAGATTGTTTTTGCATAAAATGTAACGTGTGTAAGCAAAGAAGCCCCTGAAGACTCGCTTCAGGGGATATGTACTCAATTACTTTGCAGGAAAATCATGTTTGGGACTTGGTAGCCCCAAAAGTGGGGGAAATCTATAGTGGAAATTTACTGTGTTAAGGATTGCCTCACTATTATCGTGTGCTAAGGATCTGGGGGTCAGCATGACCCGTACTTTCCAGATACTACTCCCTAGAGATAACCTATTTGGTAAACAACACTATTAATCAGTGAAACTGTTGGAACACTCTGCTTTGGTAAAAAAAACACCACAAAAAGAGATTATAAAGCAGGAAGCAGGAAAAATGGGCAAGCGTAAGGATCTGAGCAACTTTGACAAGGGCCAAATTCTGATGGCTAGATGACTGGGTCGCTCTGTTACCCCTTTTCCACGAACGCAAACCTAGTTCTGGGCTGGTGCTAGTGCACAGTTGGTTCAACTTGTGAACCTTCTAAGCGTCGGTTTCCTGTCTGGCAATGGAGCGGGAGAAAGCAAGAGGAGAAATGTTGCTTCCGATAATAGTGAAAATGCTCCTTAGACAAATATTTTGATATTATTGAAAGTTACAAACGGGTTATATACCTAAAAACATTTTGGTGTGGATATGAAGTAATGCTGACTTTCATGGGAATTCTGAGAACTGTAATTCGTAACTAACACAACTAACCTGGACCCCGTGTATTGCTGCCTGCAGCCATATTTATTCAGACTCAGAATCTGAATCAGAAATACTTTGATAATCCCAGGGGGAAATTACTTATTATTATTATTGTTATTATTATTATAATCGCTTACATTTTTTGATGCATTGTTTTTATTTGAGTGGGATATAACATGATAAACATCTATGTAAATACTGAAAACGAGAATAATATTATTATTTTAATTGTGGTGAAAACAGGGACAAATTGCTAGTGAAAATTTAACACAGCTGAAAGCTTCCGCTGCCGAGCGAGCTGCTCCGGAGGAAATATTAACATTTGTGACCCACCACAGTCAAATCCACTATGTCGCACATTTCTAAAATTGCCATGAGCGGCCAAAAGGGTAGAAAAAAAGCTTTCTAGAAGGTTCCAGATTCATGTTCCTTTGTGGGTTTTTTTTTTTTTTTCATCTCTCAACGTGTTTTCAACAGAGAGTTTGATTTGTAAACAGTAGATAAATGTTAAACCTTCGAGTTAAATATTCCCGTTAGATTACATGGGGAAACACAGTTCATTTACCGAGATGCTGAACGTCAATCGATCGTTTCCTTTAAGGCGACCGTGCAGGTGAAAATCACTCCCTTATGTATTCCATGTGATGTGAAGTCACAATGTGAAACAGTTTTTATAGAGTTCAACCTTTAAATCTTACTAGTTTTACACACACACACACGGAGACATTATTGTGTAGGGGGCGTAAGCAAGAAAAGCTGACGTCACTTCCACTGACGTCACTTGCTGAATCTGATATCGGCGTAATACCGGACTTGGACAACATTTTAAACAGCGGATTTCAACATAATTGTGAAGATGAAACTGAATATTTTCAAGAACCACCGGAGGGGACCAACGATTGTTACAACGGAAGACGTTTCTACAAGAAGCGATTTCTACAGCAAGAGGAAATACGCTTGGAGAGCTAAGTCTACAACTCCATGATCAAGGACTCTAAGAACACCTGTGAGCGCCTTAACCTCTCTTTGAGTGGTCGTGTTCAACCTGCGAGCAACCGCATCAAGATGCATTACAGTATTGACTTCACTCAACAGGTTGGTTAGTGGTCTAAAGAAGTGATGGCTATTCATCATGGAGAGAGTTACATAAAGGGGTTGACAAAAGGCTACAGCAGAAATTAAATATGGGTTGGTCAACTATTAACATTCCTTGGTGATTTTGGCTCTTTGGCATACGCTCATTTATATATTAAATGACACACCGAGGTTCATATACAGAGATTAATATTATTGCCAGACTGTACATTTTGTTGTGTTTTTTAAAACATGTATATTCTTACTGTTAAATAAAAGCTTTTTTAAAAACAAAGATGTTGTGTCCATGCTGTTCAACATTCCATATAAACACATGAACAATGCGGGACTTATATTTTGAGTAATTAATAAATTATTATACATCTAGATGCCTTGATGATGTAATTTTCTATATAACCTGCTTATCAATTATTTATAAGCTCAATAAACCAGATAATATTTGACAGGAATCTCTCCTATTTGTCAGGGAAATTGAAGTCTCCTAGGACAGGCTGATGAGCCCAAATTTCTTCTAACCAAAACTCTGTTTCATTGTTATTGTGAATATCTGTAGTGCTCATATCAGTTTGCGATTTTATTCAAAAGGGAACCAACAATTGATGAAATGATTACATGCTGACATTTATCTGGTCAACAGCTTGGTAGGAGAAGAAATAAAAACTTACCTGAATGAGGTTGTCTGGTCTCCTTCCAATCTTCATCACTGTCTTCAGTCTCAGTTTCAGAAGAGTGTGAAGAGAGGAGCTGCTCAGCACCAACTGGTTCTAAAGCAGCAGCTGGATCTGAGCTACTGGCTGCTTCTGACACTCCCCAGTCCTCTCCATCAGCTTCTGTTTCCATCTGGTCAGTTGAGGCGCTGGCTACAGGTTCTGCCTCTTTCTTCATCTCAGTTTGGTTTTGATGAAGCTGGGACCACTGAGAGCACTCTTCATCATGTTCCCTCTTCACAGGGAACTCCTCCTCTTCCTCTTTAATGTGTGGGGGCTCTGGCTCCTCCTGGCCCAGACT
The DNA here is from genome assembly GCF_960531495.2 of Zeus faber. NCBI lineage: Eukaryota > Metazoa > Chordata > Actinopteri > Zeiformes > Zeidae > Zeus > Zeus faber. The sequence goes on along the minus strand of NC_137192.1, from coordinate 34,815,997 downwards.
GGGGCTCCACTCCTGCTGCTCAGGGGGAAGCTCTTCTTTACAGACACAGAGCTGCTGGAGCTCTGGAGGCAACACTAAAATACAGACACAGAAAAGTGTGTGAAACCTCAAGATTGGTGCATTCCACTAAATACACTTTGCATTGAGTTTTCTAATCTTCAAATCTAATCAAAATGTACAATAATTCAGATTTAAATCTAGTCACAGTAAAAGATATGTAACATGTAACATGTGTCATGATTTCAATGTGAGATTCAAGACGGCTTACCGTTTATTACATGTTGGAAAAGATAGAAAAGGTACAGCCTGTGCAAATAACACCTGTGTTTCCATTTCATTTCTAGTAAAAACGGTCAGAATCTGATTGGCCGCCTGAAACCTGCAGTCATGAAAAAGGTTTCAACTTGCGCTTGCTTGGTGGAAACATCATGCTTTGGGGCTGTTGTTCTGCAAAGGGACCAGGATGACTGATCCGTGTAAAGGAAAGAATGAATGGGGCCATGTATCGTGAGATTTTGAGTGAAAACCTCCTTCCATCAGCAAGGGCATTGAAGATGAAACGTGGCTGGGTCTTTCAGCATGACAATGATCCCAAACACACCGCCCGGGCAACGAAGGAGTGGCTTCGTAACAAGCATTTCAAGGTCCTGGAGTGGCCTAGCCAGTCTTCAGATCTCAACTCCATAGAAAATCTTTGGAGGGAGTTGAAAGTCGGTGTTGCCCAGCGACAGCCCCAAAACATCACTGCTCTAGAGGAGATCTGCATGGAGGAATGGACCAAAATACCAGCAACAGTGTGTGAAAACCTTGTGAAGACTTACAGAAAACGTTTGACCTCTGTCATTGCAAACAAAGGGAATATAACAAAGTATTGAGATGAACTTTTGTTATTGACCAAATACTTATTTTCCACCATAATTTGCAAATAAATTCTTTAAAAATCAGACAATGTGATTTTCTGGATTTTTTTTTTCTCATTTTGTCTCTCATAGTTGAGGTGAACCTATGATGAAAATAACAGGCCTCTCATCTTTTTAAGTGGGAGAACTTGCACAATTGGTGACTGACTAAATACTTTTTTGCCCCACTGTATGTTTATGTATGTGACAAATAAACCTCTTGAATTTTGAATATACTTCTCAAATGTTACATGTTAACAAATAACTAGCAGTTTGCATGAACTGGACATGATCGGTAGTGAAAACTTTTACGACCCACCTCTTTTATCCCATTGGCAAAGCGACCATAATGTGACTGACGAGCATCGCTGCTGATTGGCTCGAGTGGCACAGGAGAGGAAAGTGGCAGCACGGCATACAGAGGAATACAGAGATTTCGCGTGGCATGCTCGTTTGCACATTTGGCGGATATTTAAATCAGCAGCTTGGGCATAGCACCGAAATGAGGCACCGAAATCTGCATCGTGATCGTGTCCGGTAGATACGGATCGTTTAGGAACCGGTGCCATAGTGATACCGGACAGCTCTATAATAAAAAATGATTTTACCAATTTTAAAAAGTCGTCTTCTCCTTTCGGCTGCTCCAGTCAGGGGTCGCGACAGCGGATCATCTGCCTCCAATACCTTCTGTTCTGCGCATCTTCCTCCCTTACACCAACCCCTTGCATGTCCTCCCTCACCACATCCATAAAGCTTCTCTTTGGCTTCCTCTTTTCCTCTTGCCTGGCAGCTCCATCCTCAGCATCATTCTCCCAATGTAACTCATCTCTCCTACCCGTGTCCAAACCGCCTCAATGTAATTTCCAATCACGGACCGATTAGTTTCAACCTGATGAAACAAACCGGAACCCTCCCGGCAGGTGGCGGTTTAACACCTCACATTTGGCAGATAACATTTTTTACCATTTCTTTTCCAAAGAATGGATTTCATTCATTGAACTGAATGACCCCCCAGAAATATCACCATCCTTAATCTGGGAAAACAGCTCAGGCAGTTCTAAGAGGTAGTATTATTTCATTGTCCACTCACAAGAAAAAGAAAGGACAAGAATGGCAAAATAAAAACAAAACAATGACTAAAGGAGTTGCACTCCCAACAAGCCCACTCATCCACTAAGCAAACCCAAAATAAGATCCGGACAATTACATCTCAACTTGATAATATCATCCATCATTCCACACACAGACACAATTCCTCATGCAAAGAACAAGAGCAAATTATTTTGAATTCAATGACAAATCAGGTAAATTTCTTGCCAATCAATTTAAAAGCCATAGAGAAAAGACACTTATTACAGCCATCAAAGATCCACAGGGTAGGATCAGTAGCAAGACATCAATAACTTATTTAGAGACTTTTATAATAAGCTATATCACTCAGATAATGAATCTAATATATCAAACATTCACTCATTGCTTGATGATATTGACCTTCCTAAGCTTCCTAAACCTTTGACAGAGCAGGCTAGCACCTTAGATCAACCACTTACTCTAGAAGAACTCTCTTCTCTATGCCCAACAATAAATCACCTGGATCAGATGGCTACCCAGTGGAATGCTATAAACACTTCTGGCCACTTATATCCCCATTATTCATCAGAATGGTCACAGAGATCAAGTCAACCTCCACCATGCCTCCTCACATGAATACCGCTCTCATTTTGGTTTTGGGCAAACCCAATAGGGACCCAACCCTCCCCTCCAGTTATAGACTCATAAGTCTTATTAATGGTGACCTTAAGATTATAAGTAAAACACTAACCAACAGAATTGAAAAAGTAATTCCATTTATAATTCACCCAGACCAAACAGGCTTTGTTAATGGCACACTCATCCAGCAATATGCGTCATTTATTCAGTCTGATCAGCATATCACAAAGGAACAACTTAAATACTATTATTGCCTCTTTAGATGCCAAAAAAGCATTTGACAGAGTTAATTGGACATATCTCTTTTCAATCCTCAACAAATTTGGCTTTGGAGTCACTCATTCAATGAATCAGAATCCTATACAACTCCCCATCTGCTTGTCATCACAAATGGTTACACTTCACAGCGTTTCACTCTACAACGCGGCACAAGACAAGGATGTCTGCTCTGCCCTTTACTATTCTCCATCATTATTGAACCCCTCGCGGCAGCCATCTGTCAAAACAATAATATCGTACGCATACAAACAGGAAACTCTGTTCACAAAATCAGTTTGTACGCAGACAATATTTTTTTGTACTTACGAAACCTAATATCATCCCTACCGGAGGTGTTCAATCTTATATCTAAATTCTCAGCTTTCTCAGACTTTTCAATAAATTGGACTAAAACCAGGGTCTTACCACTCAGTGGGGGGGACTGCAATGCTGCAACCCAGAAACTTCCCCTAGCCATCACAACGGGCAATATTAGATACCTTGGTATTGATATCTCCACTAATCTGTCAGATTTGTTTACTCTTAACTTCACTCCATTGCTCAAATCCATTGAAGACCTCATTCGATGGACAACCTACCCATCTCACTAATTGGTAGGACAGCAGCAGTGAAAATGAATATACTTCCAAAAATAAACTATGTATTTTCAATGACCCCAGGGCAATCAACAGTACATTGGTTTAATACTCGAGACTCATTAGTCAATACATTTTATTGGAAATACAGGAAACCGAGAAATAAACAAGCAACACTACAGAAAAACGAAAACTGGAGGCCTAGCAGCCCCAAACTTTAGATACTACTATCTACCAAACCATCTTCAATTTACAATTAAATGGTTACAACCAGGGCAACAATTGGCCCATGGATGTCGAGAAATTAAACAAACAGAATGCCAGGAGTTATCATTATCTGATCTACCATTCCTTACTGAATCAATAAGGAAACATAATTGCTTTAAAAACCCATTTACCGCAACAACTCTGTCAGCTTGGTGGAAGTTCCTCAAACTCAGTGGTCACAACTCTAATATCTCCAAAAAATAAAAATAAAAATAAAAAATAAAAATAAAAAAAACCCCGCAAGCAAAAGCCAGATTTCCTGGTTAAAAACAGACCAATAATCTTTGGTCTTGGAAAAGACAAGGAATTACTCACCTGGAACACATTTTTGAAAACAATTTGCTTATATCCTACCCAACCTTAACCCAAAGGTATAATATTGGTGGCCACACCTCCTTCAACTACAGCAGTCTCTAAAAGTTAAAATCTAATTGACGAACAACATCCTACAACCACCTCCAATGATTTAACATCTCACTCATATCGGTCACTTGAAAAATCCCTTTTCCAGAATATACAAACTTTATTAAAAACAGATGACACTTTATCTTTACCTACAATGGAACGGGAGAGAGACCTTGCTGTTCCCACCGATATCAACCTGTGGAAGGTTGTTTGCGACGCCATTTCTATGACCCCGCAACTCCGAAACGCAACTCATCCAATATAAGATTCTGCACAGAGGTCATATCATGGAACACAAAATGTTCAAGATGGGTTTTGTGGATGAAGACATTTGCTCTCACTGTTCCCTTGATACCAGAGAGGACTACTTTCATGCCTTCTGGTTCTACCCACCTATCCTAGCATTCTGGACCAACATCACCAAGAAGCTATCAACCCTTCTGGGTCGCAGCATTCCTGTCTCCCTGTCTATATGTCTTCTCTGTGACTTCTCCTCAGTCGACCCACCACTGAAACACCACCAACCTATTTTGATCGCCTTAACAATTGCCAAAAAAACAACATTACTCAATTGGAAAAAGAGAGATAACCACATCCCAATGATTGCAGTTATTAATAGAATGGAAAAACTATTGGCAATATCCAATAACAATGTTGATTAATTTCATGAAATATGGGCTACATTTATCAGTAACATAACTCCATCATTTAATACTTGAGTCTTCCGAAGTCGGGGGCAATGTGGTGGTGTTTTGGGGCATGTGGAGGTCCTCCTGGTCTGCCGGGGCTCTGTGATTGGTTGGGTGGGTGCCTGGGCGACTCTGGGGACATCCGTGATGGTAGGCCTGTGGCCGTGGGGGATCCCGGAGCCCCACAGGGGGGTTGGGGGGTCTGGGTGGTGGCGCCCGCTCCTTTACCATAATAGATACTCTACATTTTGTTGTGTTGCCCGTACTTTTAAACTCCAAAATAACTCCACTTTTATAAAACATGACATAACAACATTCTTACTGTTAAATAAAGGCTTTTTTTTTTTTTTTAACTAAATTTGTTGTGTGTTGTTGAGCTGTTCGTGATTGGACCATTCAGCAGTATGTTAGTTAGCCATGAGGCTTTGTTTGTGGGTCAACTCCATTTGCATTCTGGGAGCTGGCTGAATGAACCTGGTGTGGGTAAAACTTTAGAGGTGATTATCTACGAAACACGGTTTGCCACATCCTTGTCATTAACAAGTCCTAGCGTTTAATATATTTGCTTGATTTGCACAAGTGACACCTTGTTTGGAAGCTCTGACTCCACTTTCAAACGATGCAAAAAAAAAAAAAAAAAAACTCCAAAGCCGCTAAATGACCCTAAAGTATGCGGTGGGTCACATATACATAATAGCCTATCCCATATACATAAGTCAATTCCTTTTATTTCTATTTTGTACCCCCACTCTGCATTACACTTGAGTAATTTGATTTCATTTCTATATTATTCTATTTACTGCATTACATTTTAGGAATCAGTTAGTTAGTCAAGTAGTAATTAGGTAGCTATTGTGTTCAGTCTAGAACACATTGTACATAATTACCGGGTGCGATGCATTGACATTTCACTGCATATATGTATGGAAGTATGTATGTGATGAATAAACCTCTTGAATCTAATCTCTTTCAAATTGCACCTCCTGCATAAGATGAAGTCCAACTGTGTGCACCTTCCTTCACTCTTGTATGTCACCCTGTGTTCCTCCCTCTTCTTGAAATACGTATACACAACAGCCAATTCTATCCTTTTGGGGAAATCCACCATCTGTCCTTCCACATTCCTCTCCTTGACACCATACCTACCCATCACCTTCCCGTCACCTAGGGCTCTGATCCCTTCCCCAACATGCTGTAAGCAAGATGTTGCGTGTCGATGACGATGTTCCACATTCCCTCAAAACACAAGAACAATGCAGAGATTGACCCATTCAGCAGGGTGTCAAGTAGCCATGTGGAAGTAGCCAGGCTCTGTTGGTCCTCCAACCATTTGTATTCTGGGAGCTGGCTGAATGAAGCCAATTGTGGGGGAAAACTTTGGAGGTGATTATCTCAGAATCACAGTTTGCCACACCCTTGACATTAACAAGTCACAGCTTAAAAAAAATGATTGATTTGCACAGGTAACACCTTGTTTTGAAGCTTTTATTCTTCACTTTCAAATGATGCAAAAAAAAAAGTCAAAAGGCACCAAATGTACCTAAAGTCTGCAGTGAGTCACATTTATGATGATTAAAAAAAATATTTGGCATATTTGCAAGTCCCTCTGGTGCTCCTAGTTATAAAATGTGGGAGCACTGTCTCCAAAAACGGTACACCGTTTAAAGTGTACGCCGCACCAAAATGGCATCCATCGAGGAAAGATTTTGTTTCTATAGGTCCATAATTATTTTTAATTGCCACGTGATAGGTATGATATAAGCCTTTTAAGATATATTAGAAGGATCCAGACCTGCTCTCCTCAGCTGGACTCTGGGTCTCAGGATGAAAGCCAGCCCTCTGTACAGCCTCCGGGTCTCCTGCACCGAGCGCCTCCGTCTGCTCTCGCAGTCCACCACAGACCGTTCAAACTCTCTGAAAATGTCTCCTCCTGCCGCTATCACCTTGTAGCTCAGCACGTCTCTCACTTCCTCTCCCACCTTCACCTTGTCACACAGGAACAGAAGCTCTCCCACCAGCGCAGATATTCGCTCTCGTACAGAAAAGGTGAACAGTTGGAGCTGCTCCGCCATTGTAGTTGTTGTCGTGGAGCTTCTGGTCACGTGTCTGTGTTGGAGATTGCGGGAAAGTGAGCGGTGTGATCTACTTCTGGGTCAACAAGCGCTGATGAGAGCTTCTCGTTGTTCTAGAATGGGAAGAAAATGTAAATGTTTATTTTATATTTCATTTTATGTTCATTGTCTTAAACTTAATTGAAGGATGGTATTTTACTTTAGATTCATCTTAATCATACATTAATATGCTTATCTAATGAGATCAATTTCTATTAGTAAAATGTTTATTTTTTTATTCTGACCTAATTTGCTTGTTTATTTTAATCTTTATTTCCAATTAAATAAGAAAACATATAAACACCACTTCCTATTCATTTTCTTCACATTCACTTTTAATAGACACCTTGTTGTACTTTTGGAAACTTTACCTCCCACATCTACACCACTTTGGATTATAAATCTGGATTATACTCTGCGTACCAGCTTGAATTAAAAGGAGGGTAAATGGGATGGGGATGAAAGCTTGAATGAAAATCTGGTTATTTCTGGTCCTGTTCAGCAAAATTATCACTCCATTCCTCTTAAGATTCCCACTTCAGGTTTTTTTTTGCAGGTATAATTCTATACTTTAGTGGTATTACCATTATTAACACTACTATTTTCACAATTAGTGCTATTACACCCATCATTACTGTTATTATTAGGACTGTTGTTATTGCTGTAATTCCACTTTTGTTGATGTGTTCATATATTTTATTTCATACATCTTTCTTGTCTTGCAGGACTTTTGCTGCTGTAACACCTGAACCCTTTTATGAGATAACACTTAGATATACGTATACAGTCTCATACGTAATTGTTTATAATTTTCCACGGTGGAAACATGTAAATAGAGAAAAATAAGGTTTTTTGAGATGTAGGAACAGAGCCAAACGAAGCTGTGGCAGAAATAGCAACTCACTGACTCCGGCGGTGGATCAGGAGGTTACGGTCCAAGGCCGCACTGAGGTCCAAGAGTTGTCCAGTTGTTCCTTGTTCACTAAAAATCAAACCAAAGTCCAACAGGAAAACAAGCGTAAAGTGCACTTGACTGCACGAAAAGCCCTAAAATCCATGTTAGAGCAATAAAAAGGAAATAAAATCAGTGCTCAAGACTGACCTGAGCTGAGCTGGGCTCAAAGCGCCGCTGTCTGGCTGCGGGACTCCCCGCTCTCCGGTGCTCCCTGCTCGGTCTTCCTCTGCAAGACAGGTCGGGGTTCTGGGCCTGCTAGCATGCAGCTAATGCTAACGGAAGCAACATGGCGGTGCTTGTTGAGTGGAAAATGAAATGAACAAGCCAAGCGACCCACAAGTGAATGAAGCTTTTTAAACGTGTGTAAGCGTTTGGAAGTTGGAAGAGATAAAAAAAAAAAGATTAATAAGGCTCGAGGAGGCGTTTACATTCTCCAACTCCTACGACTCGTTGCTCCGCTCGTTGTTTTCATTGAGACTTGTGCAAAGCGGGGTCCCGTCCTTGGCAAAGCGCCACCTGGTGGTCTGCAGCAGGTACAGCAGCCACTGAATGTGGAGACTGCAGACGGAGCTCGTTGCTTTCATCCTTTTAATCTCATATGTGCACAATAAAAAGCTTTAAGAACCCTTCGTGTTTTCTGTTTATTCTGCTGATATTCATGTTAATTAGTAAAGTGCTGCATATATTTCATCATCAGCGCTTAGAATACATATGAAATGGGGCAAAACATTTTAAACCTAATGAAACAAGGAGGGTGATACATTTTGGTCACCCTATTTTTCCAATTATTTAAGTTGTATAACCTTATAAAAATGTTAAAATTTATTTTCCGTTATACGAAAAAACAACCCAAATAACTCCTTTGGGTCTGTGAAAAACATTTCAAATCATTTGATCAAATTGTGTGATCCACTGTATTTTAAAATGCTCTTTGTTTCTGTAGACATGAGAATGTGCAAGTTGCACCAAGGCTGCAGGACAGATGGTCATTTCCATCTCTGCCTGTCATGTCACAATAATAAGGAAGGATGATATGTCGCACAAGCAACAAGTATACACCCACACAACCGAATGCACAAGGCACCCTGGCAGTAGTGGGCTATGGCTAAAAGAAAGAAGACAGACTCAGCAACAGACACAGACCCTAATACCGAGCACTGTAGAGGTGAGTGTTTTTGGATGATATTAACAAGAAGCAGGACATGCTTGGTCCGCTTCTCCGAAACATTTCTGAGATCAAAGCCAGCCTTGATTTCCTGCACCGCATAGTCGGCGAGATGCGCGAAGACAACGCAGATCTAAAAACCTCCGCGAAGCATCGCACAACGGGGGTGGAGGTTCTAAAAAAAAAAAAGATAAATAATGAAAGCGACTATCCTCGATATGCAATCCAGAAGTATGCGGGGCAACCTCATCTTTTCTGGGATCCCAGAGAACAACACAGAGTCCCCAGAAAACATGGTGAAAGACTTCCTCCACACCGCCCTGAAACTCCCCACGGACACCAGAAGCAGATCACTTTCCACCGGGTTCACCGACTGGGACACCACGTAGGGAACTGTCCCCGCTCCGTCATTGGCAAGTTTGAACACTTCGGGCACAAGAAGCTGGTTTAAAGCAAAGGACAGGAGGTGAAAGGAACCACGCTGGGTATGAATGATCAATTCCCCCTGGAGATCAACAACCGACGGAAGGTGCTGTAGGCTGAAGGCTGCTGGTTGTTGATAAACTATATATAGACGGTCTGATATTCCAAGACTCCTCCACCACACCCTGGTTATTCTGATAATTATGCATGTATTTTGGTAATTCTGGTAATTAAATACTGTGAGATGTAGAAATTAGCATGCTATCTACTGTTTGTCAGGATTTAAAATATTGCTCACTCTCATTATCTCACCTTCCTAATCCCCCCTCCCTACTTCTCCCATCACTCTCACTCTATTCAGTCTCTCACTATATGTTTGACTAACTCTGCAATGTTCTATGTTTATCTTTGTCTATTTTTCATTTGTTTGTGTCGATATGTATCCCTACAAACTTCCTGCAAAACTAGGACAGTAAAAAGGAATTTAAAGGAGGAAAACACAGACTTATCTATGGGAAAGCATGGGCACCGTAGTATAGCTATTGCCTTGTAAGCACTGTGCTGCTGCATGCGAAAACTACAAATCCACATCTATCATCCCCTAACTAACCTCAATGACACCCAATAAGTTTGTTAGTTGGAATGTGAGAGGCTTAGGCTCACCTGGTAAACATAGCAAAATCCAAAGATGAACCCCAGCTTCTCTCTACAGCAAGAAAACACCTCACTGCATCCGAGCACCTCAAACACAAAGCTAAATGGGTTAATCAGATGTTTTCTGCATCATACAACTCAAAAAAATAGGTGTTTCTATACTGATCAATGAAAGTATCCCATATCAGAATAAAACCACAATATCAGAGACAGAAGGGCGTAACGTGATGATTCACAGAATTTTAGGTAACATCAAATTAACCATAGCTAATATTTATGGCCCCAATGAGGATGACCCAAATTTCTTTCACAATATATTTTCAAAACTCTTAGACTTCTCTGACTGAATTATTATATTGGGAGGAGACTTCGACACAGTACTGGGGCCAAGTTTAGACCGTTCTCAAACCAGAAATCATCACATATCCTGGCATTCATCTGACACTATAAAACAATATATGAGTGATCTTGCTCTTGGCGATTGTTGGTGATCAAATAATCCACATAATAGAGAATACACATATTATTCACCACCCCACCAACGCTTCTCTAGAATCAACCTTTTCTTGACAACTAACTCTGTAATGTCCAAAATCATTAATCCTGAAATCCAACCTTTTGTAATCTCCGATCACAGGCTGATTAGTTTCAACCTCATAAATGAAACCCTCCCTGCAGGTGGCGGTTTAACACTTCACTTTTGACAGATAAAGAATTTAACTATTTCTTTTCCAGAGAATGGACTTCCTTCATTGAACTGAATGACTCTCCAGAAATATCATCATCCTTACTCTGGGAAATGGCTAAGGAAGGCAGTTCTAAGGGGTAGTATTATTTAATTCTCCACTTACAAGAAAAAGAAAGGACAAGAATGTCAATATAAACTCGAATCATGATTAGAAGACTAGCAATCCCAACAAGCCCACTCATCCACGAAGCAAATCCGAAATGAGATCCAGACAATTACATCTCAACTTGATAATATCATCCATCAAAAGACACAATTCCTCATGCAACGAACAAGAGCAAATTATTAGGAATTCAATGACAAATCAGGTATATTTCTTGCCAATCATTTGAAATGCGATAGAGAAAAAACACTTATTACAGCAATCAAAGATCCACAGGATAGGATAACATACAAGAAGCAAGACATCAATAATATATTTAGAGACTTTTATAATAAGTTATTTAACTCAGATAACGAATCAAATATATCAAACATTCACTCATTCCTTGATGATATCAACCTCCCTAAACGCTCCACAGAGCAGGCTACCACTTTAGATCAACCACTTACTCTAGAAAAACTCAGGAAAGCTGTTTTCTCTATGCCCAACAACAAATCACCTGGATCTGATGGCTACCCAGTGAATTTCTATAAACACTTCTGGCCACTTATATCCCCATTATTCATCAGAATGGTTATAGAGATTTAGTCAACCTCCACCATGCCTTCGCACATGAATTGCCTTCTCATTTCGGTTTTGCTCAAACCCAATAAGGACTCAACCCTCACCTCCAGTTATAGACCCATAAGCCTTATTAATTGCGACCTTAAGATTGTTAGTAAAACAATAACCAACAGAATTGAAGTAATTCCATTCATAATTCACCCAGACCAAACAGGCTTTGTCAAAGGCAGACACTCATCCAGCAACATGCGCTGTTTATTTGGTCTGATCAGCATATCTCAAAGGAACAACTTAAATATTGTTATTGCCTCTTTAGATGCCGAAAAAGCATTTGACAGAGTTAACTGGACATATGTCTTTTCAACCCTCAACAAATTTGGCTTTGGAGAGTCACTCATTCAATGGATCAGAATCCTCTACAACTCCCCATCTGCTTCTGTCATCACCAATGGTTACACTTCACAGAGTTTCACTCTACAACCCGGCACAAGACAAGGATGTCCGCTCTCCCCTTTAGTATTCGCCATCTTTATTAAACCCCTCAGGGCGGCTATCCGTCAAAACAGTAATATTGTAGGCATACAAACAGGAAACTCTGTTCACAAAATCAGTTTGTATGCAGACGATATCTTGTTGTACATACAAAACCAAATATCAACCCGACCGGAGGTGTTCAATCTTATATCAAAATTCTTAGCTATCTCAGACTATTCAATAAATTGTACTAAAACCACGTTCTTACCACTCAGTGGGGAGGACTGGAATGCTGTAACCCAGAAACTTCCCTTAACCATTAACGGGCAACATTAGATACCTTGATATTGATATCTTCACCAATGTGTTGGATTTGGTTACACTTCACTCCATTGCTCATATCCATTGAAGAAGACCTAATTCAATGGAACAATCTACCCATCTCACTAATTGGTAGGATAGCAGCAGTGAAAATTACTATACAACCGAAAATAAACTAAATATTTTCAATGACCCTAGCGCAACCAACAGTACATTGGTTTAATACCTGGCTTCAGGCCTGTGATCCGTGCCTGACACCCGCGGCCCAGGTTCTGTGTCTGCCGCTGCATCTTTTGCCGGAACTTGGGAGTGGGTTGTTTGTGTGTGCCCCTGGGGTGCGGGGTCTCTTCGTGCTTCCTGGGACTGGGTTATGCTCCTCGGGGCCAGGCGTGGGGGTTGCTCTGCGGGCCCCTAGTTTCTCTGGGGGCCCGGGTGTCTTCTGTGGCTGCAGGGCAGGGTGCTCGGGGCTTTCCCCGCTGCCGTGGGGTGTCTATGCAGCTGCGGAGCTCAGGGGGGGCGGGCTTCAGGGCCTTTTCCGCTGCTTGAAGGCGCCACAACATAATACCGACCTTATACACCAGAACCAATTGAGATATATCCTGTATACTCACCGGTGGACACCTTACACACTCGGTGGACACCTTACACACACACACACACACTAAAATGTAATGCAGTTAGTGAAATTAATAAAGTGTGTGTGGAGATATACAGTACAATATACAACAGTACGACACAGCAATATAGTAACACTGGACAGTAACCTAGAACAGTAATACAGTATACAGTACAGTGTGCTACATACAGTACAGTATGCAGTACAGTATGCTACATACAGTACAGTAAGGCAGTGGGGCCTGTGTGAGTGTCTCATTGGTTTTTATTAGGACCCCTGGTGAGTTCAGCATTGACAGACCTTATGGCTTGCATGAAAAAACTCCTTCTCAGTCTCTCTGTCCTCGCTGTGTGACTGCGGAGGCGCTTGCCTGACCACAGCAGCTAGTGGTGATTGGTGAGACCCGGACATGGTAAAATAGTTCTCCAAAGAGGGGGATTGGTGGTGGTTCTGTATCACAAAAAACGGTGCTCTTGTCATACCATAGGTCATCCACAGGACAGAATTAGTGCAGCAGTTCCTGATGATTTAAGAATTAATAAAGAGTTACATTGAAGGTTGAGAAGTTGAAGTCCACTTGCAGACTAACTCTGTTCTAGATGCAATGGACCAAATACCCTGTGTTGTATGCCCAGCATGCTGACTGCACAAGTTAAAAAAAAATAATTAATAAATAACAGTAGCCAGAAGGAGAGCTCCAAGGTGTTCTTTGTAAATAATGAAAATTTAAACTTTGAAATGTTTCCATGTTCATCAAGTTTGGTCTATTCCTGCTACAAGTACGGTTTTATCTATGGACCATGTCTGAGGACTACGGCTGCATCCCGGACCAGAGTGGGGTCCTGAGGGCCAGACTGTAGGAGGACACAGGTAGACCACATCCAACCACCCAGGTGTGGTTTGGTTCCCAATTATCAAATCAGTAAGTGTTAGTATTACTATCATGTTTTATTTATCAAATTTAATCAAGTATATTTTTCCTCATATTCTTGGTAAACTCATGGTATCTTTTAACCAGAGACAGCTTGGTGACAGGCTGTAAAACCTGTGTTTTGTTCTTTAACCTTTCAGTAAATACAGAAGAGAATACCCATTTATAGGTTTAAAGAAGTCAGGGGAATGGGAGGGGCTTCATGGACAGGATGTTGGATTGACCAGTAATATTTTACGACAAACCTCAGTCCTTCTGAAGGATTTGGGCCTTTTCATCATTTGACCATTTTAAGCTGCTTAAAGAACAATTTCAATTCCAACAACTTCCACTGTTTCACGGTTCACTCTTTAATTCAGTCCTAAAAATCCTGTTGACTTGAATTCATGCTTTCTAGTCAGCTACTGTTTCTCAGCAGGAATCCACTTTTAATCAGACTTTTAAGGCTGAATGTGTGAGGCAGGGTCAAGGTTAGACCTGACACATTGACTTTCGAATGAGTTTGATGATTCCAGAGTTGTAATTTTTATATGCATTGTCTGTTCTTTCCCTCACAATCGGCATTGTGACAACGTTGTGACATCACAGTCAGCATTGTGACAACATTGTGACATCACAATCAGCATTGTGACAACTTTGTGACATCACAATCGATATTGTGACATTGTAATACTGTGACTTCCTAATCGGCCATTGGGACTAACGCTACATTTGGGGAAGGTAGCATTGGAGCGTCTCCTCGTTATTACCCTTAAGGAAGCAGAATCTGTTCATTAAGTTTATTTGTTTATGCACACATTGTAAGAGCTACGACAACTTATGAACAACTAACAACTTAACAACTTATTAACAACTTATTGACAACTAATTAAAATTATTGCATTTGCATAGAGATTGGTAGTTAATCTGTATACTTTTGTGCTGTTCCAGTTTCACACTGCTAGCATTAAAAACACCTGAAGTCATCTCCTGTCTTGGGTATGGATACATGTGGTGGGGGTGGAAGAGAAAGATTAAAGGATAATGTGTCATGACGTTCAGTTAGTGATGAATGTGTGACATCACAGATTCCTCTAAGCTCAGCTTGGTCTCAATGTCCTTGTTTTCCTCCCTGTGTCTGTATTTCAGTGTTGCCTCCAGAGCTCCAGCAGCTCTCTGTCTGGAAAGAGGAGCTACCCCCTGAGCAGCAGGAGTGGAGCCCCAATCTGGGCCAGGAGGAGCCAGCGCCCCCACACATTAAAGAGGAAGAGGAGGAGTTCCCTGTGAAGAGGGAACATGATGAAGAGTCAGTGGTCCCAGCTTCATCAGCACCAAACTGAGGTGAAGACAGGCAGAACCTGTAGCCAGCACCTCAACTGAACGGATGGAAACAGAAGTAGATCCAGAAGATCCAGCTCCCCTCCTCACACTGTTCTGAACCTGAGACTGAAGACGGTGATGGAGGTTGGAAGGAAACCACAGAACCTCCGTCAGATAACTATTTATTAGTGTTCGTCCTGTTGCTGGTTAACTAGATGAATGTCAGCAGATAATGTCATCAGGCTTTGGAACCAGCATGATGGGGCTCCACCCGTCACTTCTGGACTCCTCTATCAGCCCGATCTGCAGCATGGCCTTATTCTCTGCCTGAGCCTCATTTCTCTTGTGTTCGAAGAAGCGATAGGGTAGCAAGAGTCCCGCCACAGGTCTCGATTGCCCTGTTTACACCTGGCATTAACATGCGTCTTGGGTGGTCCAATCATAAGAGGACAGATCTAAGTGCGTCTGTTTACACCTGACATTAGAATGTGTCTTCACATGCGTCTCAAGTAACCCCTTGTGATCAGATCTCACTTCCCGCTCATTAGGCCAGTCCGATTTATTTATTTTCCTTCATTTCTTACATGGACGGAAAATGAAAGACGTAAATCTAACTCAGAGAATTGGAGTGGAGTTTGTTTTTCTCCTCCAGACGGCGATGCACTGTGCGTTCGCGTGCCGGGTTTCCTGTGTGTTTTATTTTAGATCAGTTTGTTGTTGTTAGTTTCTATTCATATGAAATGAACATTTTAAACCCAACTAAGGGACTGTCCCATTCCGCCTTGGATCAAGACAGTGTATTGCGTAATGGAGAGAGTCATCGCAGGTGCACTTTCCGTTGCTATGGGACCTAATTTGGTCAAAACTGGCCTAGGACGCGTGTTAATGCCAGGCAGAAATAGGACCTTCGTGGTGGTGCACAGGCATTGTGCGACCTGGTAAGGAGGAGAAAACATTAGCAAAGCATTGTTGCACCGCAGCGACCTCCGGCCTGAGATGTTCGTCATACATGGCATTGGTGGTGTCATTAGACTTTGGGTTTTTCATGTACCTCATTGTGTGTTCCTACTGTCATCTGTGATGACACCGTAAGTATGTTTTTTCTATTGTGGATGGGGTGAGGCCAAAAGATGATTTTCCGGAAATAGTTTAAAAACAAAGTCGTATTCTATTCTACCAAAATGTGCAACCTCCTAGTCAACCTCCACCACTTACTGTGTGACCACAAACTGCTCTTTCAACTTGGGAAGCAATTAAGATCTGGACGGGCGGAGTAATCTGAGAACCTTCCCTCCTGCTGAGCGTCCCAAGCATACAGACCCCGCTGACGTTCCTGCACTTGGAGCAAATTTTTCCAATGCTGTGTGGTCCATGGATCGCCACTTTGGACCGATATCTTGAGGCCCTCTCTGCGCGCTCTTCTTTATGGCATTCCTGCTCTGCAGTTCTGTTCTGTCAGGGAGCTTGTGGGCTCTGTACAGTGCGTAGCCTATGCAACCCACCTCGATGGGCACACATTGTGACCTCCATCCCTGCCTCAGGCACTCGCCGACCAAGTCTTCAAACTTGGCCTTCTTCCACTTAAAAGCCGCCTCCATCTGTTCTTCCTAGGGAACAGCTGAGGATGTGATCCTCTTCTCTGGCACAATGGACATGCTGGTGTTTCCACCATAACTTAGCAGAAGAGGTCGGGTGGGCTTCGAAGAATGTCGTATATCGACTGCATGAGGAAGTTGATGGGAATTGGCTCTGCCTTCCAGACTTCTGACCAATAGATCTTCCCATCCCTTGCTTGCTCCCTCCTGCTGCTACCTCATGCTGTGAGCGTGTTTCATTGCCTTGAACTTTGCTGTCTCAAGTTCTTGGAATGCTACAAAGCCCTGCTTGTCTAGACTCCACTTATCCAATCAGCATGCTGCGCCCACAGCCTTGATTCGGCCTGGTCGGATAAAATTAACAGCCGAAAGCATCAATTGAGGAATTGGAAGCTGCTTTACTTCTTGGTGGGCATTTGGTGTTGCATTAATGTGAGTTATTTTGACAAATGTTCAAAGAGGGCGGAAGATATTGCCTTAAAGAGGAAGAAGTAATAGAAAAAATTACCCAAAAAGAGAGCTTGAGATCTGAGCGGACATCAAGGTTAGAAGGGACTGACTGGCACTGATCAACGACATCTGTGAACCCTGCTGATACATTAAGGTCAATTTGCTTAACAAACAAATGAAACACTACGGATTGCTCATTCAAATATTCTTAGTTCTTGGTGCCCTCTGACTTCTTTGTAAAGCCCCTTTCTCACTTGCACTGAAAGCTGTAAATCTACTGGATATGTTCCGTATTGGTGTCATGTGGAAAAAGGAGCTGGTGTCGATGTTCCGTGAAAGTCGTTCTGTTAATCTCCCCACTCTAGAAGTAATGACATTTCCGACAAAATGCAAGTATAGCTGTGAATGGAAGTGTGTGGGAATGGAAGCAATAACATTTCCGTAAAGTAGAGGTGGAGCCGAATCCAAATAAAGCACAAATAGTGGGTTTTTACGAATATTTATTTCATACCAATATTTCTTTTTTATGTTTTCAGGAAGAAAAAAAAACATTTGGAAAAATGTTTACTCTGATCAGAACCGTGGCGCTTGGCTGCAAAGACGAGAAACTGAAACACGTCCAGTCTCAGGTCATCATATTCTTAATTTTATTATTTTTCTTCTTAAAAATGCCACTCAGACACTAGACGTGTCATTTACAGTTAGGGATGCAGTGCGGGGACATCGGGACAAAGCGCTTCACTTCCTCACCGGCTGCACCACGAGCTGGGGAGGGAGTGAGCGGACAGAGAAAGGTAGGACGGGTGGAGAACGATCATTCTCCAGAGGCAGAGCGTGTAGGACAAGTTGAAAATTATCACACTGATTTGACACCTTGGGTTAGGGTTATTGTGTCCAGGGACAAGGGCTCTGTCCCCTCTCTGTCAGTGGAGGAAAGAGTCCATCCAGGAGGGGCGAGGAGATGGGGAGCAAAGCACTGGCCTAAAAAAAAACGATTCTGTAGCCTAGTCTCGCGTGATATTAGACACACACTAGATCAGAGTGGCTCTTTATTTCTTGGTCGTTGATTTGTCTAACGAGAAACAGGTAAAACCCCCATCCCCACACACACTCAGGAGAGAAGCCCTTGTCATGACACATGTCCATCACGTTAAACTTTTGTGTCTACAACCCCCGTCTTCTGTGTCTCTGTGCCGGAGGTCCCTGAAAACTCTCCTCGGGTGGCGTATGGTAGGCGAAGCTGCCACAGACTACCTGCTGCCTTTGCTGGATATTTTTTATCCAGCAATGTTACAGATTCCTTGTGGGAAAGGGGCTTATGTGTGTCTTAACTCTCCCTCTGTTCTTCCAGCAGTGAAGACTCATGGATTTTCCTGTCCTGGGTGTAGGTTCTCCTTCTCATCTCAGCTCTTCCTCCATAAACACATTAAGAGGAGTCACAAAGAGCTTTACATCCAACAGCTGAGAAGTGGAGAGATCAGAGCAGAGAGTCTCCTCCCCTCTGCAGCCTCTCAGCCGATAGGATCCTCTGGAACCACCAGCAGATGGAAAGACAGACCAAAAAATCACAGTTGTGACCAGTGTGACAAACGTTTCCTTACCTCGGGTAACCTGAAACAACATCAGCTAATTCACACAGGGGAGAAGCCATACTGCTGTGAACAATGTGGAAAGGAATTTAGTAATAGGAGTTATCTAAAAATACATCAACGTATTCATACAGGAGAGAAACCGTAGCACTGTGACCAATGTGGGAAGAAGTTCAATCGATCAGAAACTCTTAGAACGCATCAACGTTTCCACACAGGTGATAGACCGTACCACTGTGACCAGTGAGGGAAGAAGTTTAATTGCAGTGGTGAGTTAGTAAATCATCAACGCCTTCACACTGGAGAGAATCCGTACTGCTGTAAACTGTGTGGGAAGAGGTTCATTCGCTAAACTTACATGAAGGGACATTGTTGTATCCAAACTGCTCACTCTCAACTGCTTGGGTCTCCACAGTAGATCAGGGCCTGTACTCAAACATCTGGGATTCTCAAATGTATTCTAATACAATGTATGTTATGTAACTTAATGTGCTGCCATCTACTGCATGACTTCTACAACTCCAGGCAAACCAGTGAATTGTAGTCATGTGTTTTTTTTGTTTTTTTTTACATTACTTCACATTGAGTGTTAATGATTAATGATGGTTAATGAATCTTCAGAATATCAGCACTGTAAGACCAATCAAAGTTTGATTGCTCTACAAATTGTTGGCTGTGATGGACCTTAAGCCTATGAACTGGTTAAATTGTGTTGGCCTGGTTCCACCTCAGGCTGAAACTAATATGTTAACCAGCTTTTTAGTGATGATAAACACCTACACCTGGGTACAATCTGGCTAACATAATACAAGGGTTATCTGTCATAATAAGTTGAGTTTGTTGACAAACTTTGATGTGATTTCCCCCAATAGCTTGAGGACTACGAGGCCAATCCACAGTCCAGTTTTCTAGTGGCTGAGACGTGGAATTGCACCCCAACGCTGTAATGCACCAATTTTTAAAGACGACGAGTTCCTTCTCTGTGAACTATGGAACTGGTTATGATTTTATCATATATTTCTATTGCACAGTTCATACAAAAGAGCAATTCAAAATGCTTCACATGAGGCATAGAAGCAGAGAAGAATAAAAGCAGAGCAAAAACAAGTTTAGCTGGGCTTTCACAGAGTTTACTTTTACAGTACGCACCAATAAACTACTGTGGTAACAACGACCAGGCACTAAACTAGACTTCTCACTACAATACAGTAAGTAATAAGAACCATTACTTCTTTCAACATGATTACAGACTTCTACAATGCCAGCCAGGCATGGCCGCATCTGTCAACCCCTGCCAATATCCATCTGGAGGCTCCGAACCCACACCAGTGAGAATGTTTTAATAATGGCTTCAGTTTATATAGCACCTTTCAAGGGACCCAGGGTCGTGTTACACACACACAATCACACAAGCACAATTTGAAATTGTGCTGGGTGGATTATTTTGATTAAAAAGTCTGCACATCTGTTAATTCCCGCACTCAGCAAATTGTAATGGGAAGCTCATCACTTTGGAGGATCTAAAGCTGATCTGAAAGCTTAATCTCTGACCAATCACGTTTGTCGATATAGAACTAAGCCACGCCCCCTACCTCATGGACAGGTTGCGCTTACACACACACACAGAAACCACATTAAAATCTGATAAGTCACCCTAACACATTTCAGCAAATGCATTTATACCAAATGTTTGTAAACATTTAAAATCTGAAAATAAACTGCTAACTGCATAGAGCTGCTATGAAAGTTACATGGACCATAACTTTAAGACCATCACACAAAGATTTGAAAACTTCTAAATATATTAGCTTAAAACACATACACTCACACATAAATCTTACTCCGAACAACACTCTACCAGACCAGGGTCTTCTGGACAGGAGAGCTGCAAGTGATTCAGGATCAACATACTTTGGGGACCGGCACCCCCACGCCCCACGATTTTAACTTAAATTGCCAACAGCACACATTGAACACTGGGGGGGTGGTGGGCCCCCTGCCAGCTGAGTTTGGGTTGTGCGCCTGGTGACGGGTGGGTTCTGGGTGTGGTGTGGCTCTGCTTGGCGAAGGTAGCTGGTTGATGCTCCTCTGGGCCGGCTTGGATGTTGCTCCGTGGGCTACCTGCTTCTCTGTTGGCTGGAGGGTCTTCTGTGGCTGCAGGGCGGGGTGCTCGGGGCTTTCCTGTAGCCAACACCCTCCTGGTTACATCCCTCTCCTTTTCTTCCTCATTTACTGCCATAACTATGTCAGGAAGATGCCACATGTTCAATTGCTGTGCCAGTTTTCCTAGACCTGATTAACTCTGTTTTTTCAATATATGTTGTCTGATGTTTCTATTTTTATGTTTTTCTGTGTACATGTTTGTTTCTATGTTTATGTTTTTCCATGTACATGTTGTTTGGTTCTCTGTTGATTGTTTCATCCGTGGTGATTCTCCCCTCTTGGAGTAGTGATTAATTGTTTATAGACCAAAACATGGTCAAATAGTTCTCCAAAGAGGGGGATTGGTGGTGGTTCTGTGTAACACAAAGCTGTGCTCCGGTCGACCCACAGGTCGTCCACAGGACAAAGCTATTGCAGCAGCTCTTGACGATTTAAGAATTAAAAAAGAGTTGCATTGCAGGTTGAGAACTTGAACTCCACTTACAGACTAACTCGGTCCTAGATGCAATGGCACAAATATTGTTTTGTAAGCCGAGCATGCTGATAGCACAAGTTTAAAAATGAATGCAGAGAAAGGGAGGTCTGAAAAAGTCAGCTCGAGGCTTGGTGGGTCTGTAATAATATCTACAATAGGTCAGTTCAAATGCAACGATGGTTGGATGCTATCCAACCATCGACCAAGATTGTGCTCAAGGATACCTTTAGGACAATCTTCTTCCCCATCTTGGACAGAAAGTCAAGCTCTGGACCATAAAAAGCACAAGTTTCCTTCAAGATGGAGCAGTCTTTCACTTAGGAGAAATCTATCAATGTGATTCTGATGATCTCAGTCTGGAACTTCACCAAACAAGGAGGCTTTTGCAAAGGAAACACCAAAGTGGAATACACGAGTTGTCAACTGTTATTAAGCTTACAATGTTCCTTGAGCCACATAAGGATGTTTTTCACAAGCTCTTTCTTCTGTGTGGGGTAGCCAAAGCCCTGCCAGGAAGCAATGCAGGATGTGGGTGAGGGTTAGGGTTAAGTTTCATGATAACCCTAACCCTAACCCACATGCAGCAAATACCTATTTTTCCCTTCTGTTCTGGATTGTGCATTTGCTTTATGGAAGAATTGGGGAATACCAACAATTGGTGATCTATACATAGACGGAACATTTGCTTCATTTCAACAGCTGTTGAAGAAAAACGATATACCTGTTGTTAGGGGGTATGCTGAGTGAACCCAGGTGCAGAGAACAAGGCAGAGGCGAGGTGGTAAAAATAGAGGTTTACTCAAAACAAGTACAAAAACTGGGCAAAAACAAATAAGAGGTCTCAGGAGCTTGGAACAAGAGCGTTGTCATGAGGTTAGACAAACTCAAGACTGAGCGCCCGAGGACACAAACGACAGGGTCTAAATAGGGACGACCAACGAGACACAGGTGAAACATATCATCTAATGAGGCAGGGTAATCAGGAACAGAAATAGGTGAAGCAGAGCAACCTTGAAAAGGCAGTACTGGCGGCATCTAGTGGCTGATGCTGGTAGGACCCGGGCGAACCCTGACACCTGTAAATCACTTTTTTTTTTTTTAACCTGTGCTGTCAGCATGCTGGGCATACAACACAGAGTATTTGTTCCATTGCATCTAGGACAGAGTTACAGTAGTCTGCAAGTGGAGTTCAAGTTCTCAACCTGCAATGCAACTCTTAATTAATTCTTAAATCATCGAGAACTGCTGTATTAACTCTGTCCTGTGAATGACCTATAAGATGAGCACAGTTTTTGGATATAGAGAACCACCACCAACCCCCTTCTTTGGAGAACTATTTATCATGTTTGGGTCTATAAACAACTGATCACTACTCCAAGAGGAGAAAATTCACCACGGTGAGACAAATAAACATAGAACCAAACAACATTTACACAAAGACATAAACATTGGACGACAATATGTATTGAAAAACAGTGAATCCAGGAAAAGTGGAACTACAACTGGTCACGTGGCAGCAAATGGGGGAGGAAAGGAGAGGAATGCAACCAGGAGGGTGGTGGGGTGCACTTGAAGCAGGTGTGGTGGTGTGTGTGCGTGTGTGTGTGCGTGCGTGCATGCATGCGTGCGTGTGTGTGTGTGTGTGTGTGTGTGTGTGTGTGTGTATAAGATGTCCACCGGTGAGTGTACATGACTTATCCCCTTATTGGTACTGGTGTAGAAGGTCAGTAATATGCGCGGTTTGAGTCTGGCAACAGCACCGCTAGCTCGCCGGCTAATTGGAGTTACACCGCTGGGGATGAGCGCGCACTCTCAGTGTCCGTGCAGGAGGTCAGGAAGGCTCTGAGGCAGGTGAACACCAGGAAAGCTGCGGGCCCAGACGGCATATCTGAGCGAGTACTGAAAACCTGTGCTAACCAGCTAGCTCCAGTGTTTACAATATTCAACATCTCCCTGGCTGAATCAGTGGTCCCGTCCTGCTTCAAGAGGTCCACTATCATTCCTGTCCCAAAGATGGCCTCTCCTGCCTGCCTGAATGACTACCATCCGGTGGCCCTCACCTCAGTGGTCATGAAGTGTTTCTAGAGGCTGATTAAGGATTATATCTGCGCCTCCCTCCCCTGCACCTTGGACCCGTTGCAGTTCGCGTACCGGCAGAACAGATCCACGGATGACGCGGTCTCCCAGGTACTGCACACCACGCTCACGCATCTGGATGGCCAGAAGGGGGCCTATGTGAGTTCAGCTTTCAACACCATAGTCCCCACCAGACTGGCTGTCAAGCTGAAGGAGCTCGGACTGAATACTCCACTGTGTGCCTGGATCCTGGACTTCCTTACAGCCCGGCCCCAGGTGGTTACGGTGGGGAAGCACATGTCCAGCTCCCTCACCCGGAATACTGTTTCCTCAGCCCCCTACTGTACTCCCTGTACACACATGACTGTGTGGCCAGGTCCAGCTGCAACACCATCATCAAGTTTGCTGACGACACCGTTGTCATGGGCCTGATCACAGACTGCGATGAGAAGGCCTACCGCGAGGAGGTGGCTGACCTGTCACTCTGGTGCCAGGACAACAGCCTCCCCCTGAACATCAGCAAAACTAAGGAGCTGATTGTGGACTTTAGGTGAGGATAACAATCGAGGACGCACACGCCCTTGGTGATTAATGGGACTTCTGTTGACAGGGTGAGCAGCTTCAAGTACCTGGGAGTCCACATCACAGAGGACTAAACATGGACTATACAAACACTCACACAGACACTCTGGTGAGAAAGGCGAGGCAGCGTCTTTACCACCTCAGGCAGCTGAGGAAATTCCGGGTCTCGGTGAGGATCCTCAAGTCCTTCTACTGTGGAGCAGTGGAGAGCATCCTGACAGGCAACATCACTGCCTGGTTTGGGAACTGCACTGCTCAGGACAGGCTGCAGAGGGTGGTGAGTTCAGCTGAACGTACCACTGGAACTACCCTCCCCTCCCTGCAGGACTTATACACCAGGAGGTGTAATAGCAGAGCACGCAGGATTATGAAGGATCCTCATCACCCCAACAACGGACTGTTCCAGCTGCTGCGGTCAGGCAAGCGTCTCTGCAGTCACACAGCGAGAACAGAGAGACTGAGACTGAGTTTTTTCCCGCAAGCCATTAGAACTGTCAACGCTGACCTCACCAGGGGTCCTCACTGAGCCACACACATAGGCTCCACTACCTACTGTACTGTACGTAGCATACTGTACCGCATACTGTGTCACTGTTCAGGGTTGTTGGGTGTTACCGTATTGCTGCGCCGTACTGTTGTATACTGTGCTGTATTATCCCACAAACACTACCTCATTTTATTCACATGCCACTTTAATGCACATATCTGTATATACATAATTGCTTATCCCATATACATAAGTCTATCCCATATACGTAAGCCTATTCCCTTTATCTATTCCATTTAATTTTATTTTATTTTATTTTATTCTATATATTTTTACTTTATTCTATAAGTATTCGACTTACTGTATTACGTGCTTCATTAAAAAATGCTAAATATATTTATTTATATGTATATACTAAGTATACTTCATATATACAATATATGTTGGTGTACCTTGCATCCCTGCATGAACCCTTACAGCACAATAGCATTAAATAAATTTATGGTCACTACCTTACTCTGATGACTTGCACTGAATGGAGCTGGCCAGGGTTGCATAGTCCGGACAGAAGCTTCTGGTAGCCAGCCTCAAGCAGGCTTCCAAATGATCATCCGTCATGGTGGAACGCTATTTCGACTCAATAATCTTCATGTGGGAAAAGGCTGACTCACATAAATAAGTAGAGCCAAATAATGCAGTCAAGGAGGCAGTACATTTCCTAATGTTTGGGTAATTTTCCTCTGTGAGTAAGTTCCAAAACGGTCCATGAGCCCTGAACTTGAGCTGAATGTCAGCCTGTAGTGTCAACATCTCATCCTCCACTGCAGACGAGTTCAGGTGAAACAGTGTTGCAATTTTTGATGCGAATGAATCAACCTCAATATCTTCCCTAAATGGGAAGCACATAAATGTAGCGATTGGCTTGAGTAAAGCACCTTGAAACCGTTTGTCAAAGTCTGACAGACAGTTGTCAATCTGCTCTGTGGAGCGTGCACTGTCGGGGCGCTCCTCGCACCCCTCCCCTCCCTGCCTTCCCTTGGGTCTCCAGCTTTGATGCAAGGTTTAGAAAGTTCCCCAAATCATGGCACTGCAGCTTTGAGGACAGAAGTTGCACGACTGAACTGAACTGATCATGTTGACCACGGTTTGGTCTTTTCCATGCAGATTTTTTATTTTTATTTTTTTTTTGAATGGCGTGCGATCTACCCACACTACCTTCGCGATCTACCGGTCGATCGCGATTGACATATTGGGCACCCCTGGTCTAGTAGAAAGAAATTTTCCGAGGACGTATTGTGTGTAATCACCGGGAGCATTGCATTACATTTCACTGCATATATGTATGGAAGTATGTATATGTATGTGACGAATAAACCTCTTGAATCTTGAATCTTGAATGGAATATGTCGCAGCGCCTCGGTATGTTCTGAGGGAATATTGGGGAATTTAAAAAGATCCGGCACCCCTTTATTTCCTCATGAAAGAGATTGTGATCGATGTTAGTAATCATTTCCAGAGGGCTAGGGGTGGGAAGGGAGATGTGTCTGAGGTTGCACATTTAGTTTTTCCATTTTAAATTGTTATTATTTCATGTTTTTCATACATATTAGTTTTCTTTGTTTATATTTACAATAACAGGCAGAAATATTGTAGTTTTTTGAGTATTGTATGTTGTTTTATATGCAGTTTAATACAGAAGCAGTGACACCATTAGAATGTCTGGAAAATAAGATGCTGCTTCTCCAAAAAAACATTAAACATAAAAATAAAAATTAATTGGAATGGAATTGTTGTTCGAACGATATTGAAGTATTAGAATAACATTGATTTGCAAAGACAAATTAGGAATTAAACAATCAAGAAATTACAATTACATTTTGCAAATCGTAAGAATATTGTCTACGATTAAAATGGATGCATTCACAGTGTCTTTTGTTGAAAGCCCAAACTATTTTAGCAGAGCAGGAACAAAAAGAGAAGAGTTGTAAACTAATCCTCTGGTGACAGCACCTCAGCTAATCCCTTTTTGTGACACTTGGATCTTTAGGGTTCATGTTACAATCATATCAACAGCTTTTTTTTTCTAGGGAAGGATTACATACAAACAAACAACTTTGAGTTGACACTTTGCACTTCACACGGAGAGAACAGAGAGAAGGCGCTCTCTCTATGTGTGTGGGAAAAAAAATAAAAGAAAAGAAAAAGAGTGCTGATCGTCTCAGTCTGATGTTTTAGATTTGTACTCCATAGGCCGCAATGCAAGAATAAAAACAAAACTATCATGCCCTGGTCTGTTCAGCCATTTTGAAGCGAGGTAGTTGGAGTGGTGCAAAACCATGCAATTCCATTTCGAAAAGGTAAGAACTAATGTCATCCTGTCCTGTAATCCAATCTTAACATTCCACATCCTCTTCGGGAAGTTTCTCTAATGGGTCCATGATGTAAAAGGTGCTCTGTGCAGCGCCCGGGGAGAGGATTGGTCTCTCTCACCTGGTAGCAGTAGTTCAGGCGTCAACATTCTACATAGTGGTGCAGTCTCTCTAATTAGTGACTAAGATGATGTCTATTGAGATTGCTTTTAGAACAAATTGTCTTCGCACAATGTCCAGTCATATGGTTTCATTCCAGTGTGAAATTACGAATGTGTTTTGAGATTATTGAGGCGACTACAATGGAGGAAATAATTATTTGATCCCTCGTTGATTTTGTAAGATTGCCCACTGACGAAGAAATTAACGGTCTATAATTTTAGTGCTAATTTTTGGTAGGTTTATTATAACAGTGAGAGACAATATAAATCAAAAAGAAAATCCAGAAAATCACATTAAAAAAATATATAAATTATTTTGCATTTCATTGAGTGAAATCAGTGAGGGATCAAATAATTATTTCCTCCACTGTAAATCTTTTTCCTCACAGGGTTAGGTTTTTTACCCTGTGTGTGAACGCTGATGTCTTTTGAGATTTCCTAATTGACTGAATCTCATCCCACACTGTTCACATGGGTAAGGTTTCTCTCCTGTGTGTGTACGCTGATGTTTCTTTAAAACACTTCTTGTCGTAAAGCTCTTCGCACACTGTTCACAGGAGTAAGGCTTCTCTCCTGTGTGTGTAAACTGATGATGCTTGAGATTTCCTAATTGACTGAATCTCATTCCACACTGTTCACAGGGGTAAGGTTTCTCTCCTGTATGTGTCAACTGGTGGAGTTTGAGGGTTCCTAAATGACTGAATCGCCTCCCACACTGTTCACAAGGGTAACGTTTCTCTCCTGTGTGTGAAAGCTGATGTTTTTTTAAATCACCTCTAGTCTTGAAGCTCTTCACACACTCTTCACAGGGGTAAGGTTTCTGTGTGTGTGTACACTGATGTTTTTTTAGAACACTTATTGTCGCAAAGCTCTTCGCACACTGTTCACAGGGGTACGGTTTCTCTCCCGTGTGTGTAAAGCGGTGATGCTTGAGGTTTCCCAATTGACTGAATCTCTTACCACACTGTTCACAGGGGTAAGGTTTCTCTCCCGTGTGTGTAAACTGATGATGCTTGAGATTTCCAAATTGACTGAATCTCATCCCACACTGTTCACAGTCATACAGTTTCTTTCCTCTGTTAGTAGGATGAAGTGTTCTGTAGTAACCTAAGAGAGGAAAGGGAAAGAGACGAGTGGATTATAAAACAGACAGGGCACTTGGGATTTAGGATATTTAAAGGCTGATCACTGAAAAAGAGGGTTATTTTGCAATAATGACCGGCTGGCTGCATTATTCCACCATCCCACTTATTGATTTGAAATGATTTCATAACTAGTATACCAAGCGCATCGGTGAGCTCTGCAACTGTAAAGCTTGTTTGCAGTTGCTGTCCGGTTTAGCTTCGGCTAAGAAAAACAGTTAACAACAATGTAGTTAACTATTATTGTATGCTAAGGATCTGGGGGTCAGTGTGACCAGTACTATGTAGACTCTACTCCCTAGAGATAGCCTACTTGGTTAACAACACTCTTAATCAGTCAACCTGTTGGAACACTCTGCTTGAGTAAAAAAAACACACACCACAAACAGAGATTATAAAGACAACATATATCCTTATATTTCTGCAGAGACAACATCATTCTGCACCATTTATTTTCCAGAGAATGGACTTCCTTCAGTGAACTGAATGACTCTCTGGACATATCACCATCCTTACTGTAGAGAGGTAGTATTATTTCATTCTACACTCACAAGAAAAAGAAAGGACAAGAATGCCAAAATAAACTTGAACAACGATTAAAAGACTTGCACTCCCAACAAGCCCACTCACCCATTGAGCAAATCCGAAATGAGATCTGAATATTTACATCAACAACAACAACAATTACATCTCAACTTGATAATGTCATCCATCAAAAGACAATACGTACGAACAAGCTAATTATTTTGAATTCCAAATGAAAATCAGGTAAATATTTGCCAATCAATTGAAACGCAATGGAGAAAAAACACTTTTACTACAGCCATCAAAGATCCACAGGCTAGGATATTGACCTCCTTAAACCTTCCACAGAGCAGGCTACCACATTGGATTTTGCTTTGGGGCATGTGGGGGTCCTCCTGGTCTCGTTGGTGCTCTGCGGTTGGGTGGATGGGCCAGGTGGTGTGCCCACTCTTGTTCCTGGGTTGAGCTGGCCTGTCTCCAGGGGTTGGGGGTGCGGTGCTCCTTGGGAGTGCCTGCGGTTGGCGTCCGTGTGTTGGTTTGAGGCCTGGCCCGGCCTGCTGCGCACCTGCGTTGATCCGGTTGCGCTTCGCCTATCTTTCCGAGTTCCAAAACTCATACTTAGTTCATACGCCACACAATAGGCCTAGGGTTTGCAGGATGGGTGGCGTGCAAGCTATTTGGGTGGGGATGTGGCGGGCGGCTGCAATGTTGCCCGTCACGCCCCAGCCCCGACATGCTTCTCGTCCATCCCAAAATTGTAATCCCACTCATATTAGCCTAGAACACATACACTCGCACACCAATCCTACTCTGGACAACACTCCACCAGACCAGGGTCTGCGAGGCAGGAGGGATGTGAGATTCGGGTTCGATTTGCTTGGAGGACTCGCACCCCCACACCCCGCAATTTAAACTGAAATTGCCAACAGCACACATTGATCACTGGGGTTCTCCAGGGTTGCGGGTCATTCGTGGGTCATTGTGGGGGCGTGGTTGGCCGGGGGGCCGCCGGGGGGCCGCCGGGTGGGCCCCCTAGGCTGGAGTCCTGGCGGCTTGGGCCTGGTGGCTTACAGTGTGCTGCGACCTGGCATGGTGTGGGTTGGGGTGCGGCTGTCAGCCTTTGCTCCCACTGCGTGGCTTCTCTGCGGCGGGTTCCCCGGGTGGCGGTGGGCCCATATATCTGGCGGCCTGCTGCCATTGGCAGGATGGGTGGCTAACATTAAGGTGCCCTGCACTGAGCACACTCTGCTACATGGATGGGCGCTCAGGGCTCGCGGCCAGGAGGTGCAGGCCTCGGGCGGACATGGGGGTCCCGCCAGCTTGCCTGCGGGGCCCTTTCCGCTGCTTGGAGGCGCCACGACCGACCAGACAGACGGACAGACAGACAGACAGAGACACACACACCCACACCCCCCCCCACACACACACACACACACACACACACACACACACACACACACACACACACACACACACACACACACACACACACACACACACACACACACACACACACACACACACACACACACAGTTGCATTCACCTCCATCATTTACTGCCATAACTATGATCTGATTAACTCAACACATGTCATCGTCCGATGTTTGTTTTCCATGTTAATATTGTTTGGTTCTATGATTAATGGTCTCACCTGTGGTGAATCTCCCCCTCTTGGCGTACTGATTAGTTGTTTATAGACCCAAACATGAGAAATAGTTAAAAGACAGGGATTGGTGATGGTTCTGTGTAAAAAAAAAAAACGGTGTTCTTGTCATCCTATAGGTCGTCCACAGGAGAGAGTTATTGCAGCAGTTCTTGATGATTCAAGAATTAATAAAGAGTTGTATTGCAGTTTGAAGTTGAACTCCACTTGCAGACTTACTGTGTCCTTGGTGAAATAGCATGCAAATACTATTTGTTGTATGCCCAACATGCTGACAGTACAGGTTAAAAATAAATAAATAAATACAATTATGAGCAGAGTTGAGAAACTCGAGTAATAAAACAAAGTTTGCCCTCTAAAAAGCAGACACATTCTAGCTAGGAGTCATGGCCTAGAAGGTAACAACGAGGATAAAATTGAGCAGATGCCAAAAAATTAAAAATTAAAGGGGACGATCATCCCTCATATTCCATGAGATGTGAAGT
The DNA here is from genome assembly GCF_960531495.2 of Zeus faber. Lineage (NCBI taxonomy): Eukaryota > Metazoa > Chordata > Actinopteri > Zeiformes > Zeidae > Zeus > Zeus faber. Next base: position 34,785,046 of record NC_137192.1, on the reverse strand, counting down.
CACAATGTAAAACCATTTTCAAGATTCAAGATTTTTTATTTGTCACATACATATACATACTTTCATACATATATGCAGTGAAATGTAATGCAACGCACCCGGTGGTAGCACACAATATGTCCTAGGAAAAAAAGAAATAAAAGTAAAGAATTCCTTTCTAATAGACCGACTAACTGACTCCTAAAACGTAATACAGTAAGTTGAATGCTTATAGAATAAGATAAAAATATATAGAATAAAATACAATAAAAATAAAATGAAATAAGATGGAATAGAGAGAGGGAATATGCCTATGTATGTACAGATATGTGCAATTTGTGCATTTTGATAAATTTAAACCTTTAAATTGTACGACTTTTACACACACACACACACACACACGCGGACGTCATTGTGGAGGGGGCGTACCCCAACGTATACCACCAAAGAAGTCACGTTGACGTCACTTCGGTAAACAAGACGAGGATCCAGTTTCACTGTGAAAACTTTCATCACCGTGTTTTTATGGATAACGAGAAGCGTGTGGCGGAAGATCGAAATCATATTGCGGACTTTATCTGACCAGTGCGATAGATCCAAGTCAGTGTAAGCAGCACATACTGGACTTCATTTTCCGCGATGATAGTCAGTTCTCCGACAGCGATGCTGAATTTGATATCTGTGTTATCCCGGACTTGGAGAACATTTCAAACAGCGGATTTCAACCTGAATGTGACGATGAAATAGAATATTTTCAACCGCAGGGGACCAACGACACACCCATTGTTACAACAGAAGGAGTTGATGACGTGATGAAGTCGTTGAGGTTGGTGATGCAGATTATGAACAAGTAGCAATGGACAAGATTCTCAAGTTTACCTGAAAATGCAGCTGAAAAGGGCAAAAAGGAAATGAAAAGAGACCCCAAACAGGCTCTCAGAGTATAGCGAGGGAAAGGTTGGTGTTAGCCCGCGTAATAACTCCAACAACTTTGAAGATATTTGGCATACGCATATTTATATATTAAATGATATACCGAGGCTGATATACAGAGACTCATATTATTGATACTCTACATTTTGTTGTGTTGTCCACACTTTTAAACTCCTAAATAATTACACTTTTATAAAAAAATCATATTCCTACTGTTAAATAAAAGCCTTTTTAAAAACAAAAGATGTGGTATGTCAATGACGCTGTTCAACATTCCCTCAAAACACAAGAACAATGCAGAGATTGCCCCATTCGGCAGGGTGTCAAGTCCCCATTCAGCAGGGTGTCAAGTAGCCATGTGGCAGTAGCCAGGCTGTGTTGGTCCTCCAACCATTTGCATTCTGGGAGCTGGCTGAATGAAACCAAGTGTGAAGAAAACTTTGAAGGTGATTATCTCAGAATCACCGTTTGCCACACCCTTGTCATTAACAAGTCATAGATTTAAAAATATTTGCTTGATTTGACACCTTGTTTTGAAGCTCTGATTCTTCACTTTCAAATGATGCAGAAAAAAGTCAAAAGCCACCAAATGTATCTAAAGTCTGTGGTGGGTCACATATGTCATACATTTCATCATTGATTAATAAGACTCTGAATGAAGGGCAAATAATAGATGAGGTAGGCCTTTATCTCAAATCTGCTTCTGTTACATTTCAGACTAACTGAATAAAGAATCTGTATGAACCCAGATACCTGAAGAATTGTTTTGATGGTAGAAAGCAGAGGTAAACCTCATCCTCTACGAAAAGGCTTTAATAAAGACTTAATGATTTGACCAAACTACAAATGTCAAAGAGTTTCATTATAGCGTTTCCGTTATCGGGTAATGGCGTTTTTTGACCAGGAAAATCTATTGAAGTCCGACAAATTTAAATCTTTCGGTGATAATGTCCAGTGAAAATAATTCCCCCTAAGGACAGTTTGAATTATTTCTGGGCAATAAAACTGAAAAGATAATTGTCGCCATATTTGTGTATCTGTGTCAAAATAAAATAGACTCGATCATTTTGATAAGAAAAAAAAAATCCTCAGATCTGTTCATTTCCGCAATCTGCAAGTTGCAACGGAAAGCCAATCAGTTTGGACGATCTAAAGCTGAACTTCCACTTCTGAACAATCACATTTCTCAATATATAAATTAGCCCCGCCCCTTCAACGTGGACAGGTTGCGCTTGCACACACACACACACACACACACACACACACACACACACACACACACACACACACACACACACACACACACACACCAGTGTCTAGAACTCTGGAGTTCTAGACACAAGAGTTCTAGACACTGGGGAGATAGAAAGATGATGTGTCGTTCCGACACATACATCCATAGTTTGTTTCCATAGTTATATGTTTTTTTTGGATGTTTAAGTTCCAAACCAAAGCAGACGGTAAATATCCATTGTGTCAAATATGTGGACGGGACGTCCCGACAAAGACGGACAACACCACAAACTTTATGTATTTAATTAGACCTAGTTGCCATATTTATTTTATTTTTGATTTGATCAAAAAATTATTTTAGTGAAATGTTAAAGTATCTGCACTTGTTACTTATTGTTCACGAACAGAAATAATTTGATTTCAAGTAGTAATATTCGTAATATTTACTTATTTATTTTTAAAATAGCTTAACTGACAGCTAAGCCAATTAGCTTAACTTATTTTGAGTATTCAATAAAAAATATTATACATCTCCATGCCTTGATGATGTCGTTCTCTATATAACCTGCTTATCAATTGTTTGTAAGCTCAATAAACAGATAATATTTGACCGGAATCTCTCCTATTTGTCAGGGAAATTGAAATCTCCCAGGACACGTTGACTGGCACCAATTTTTTCTAACAGAAACTCTGTTTCATTGGTTTTGTGAATATCTGTGCTGGTCATATGATTTTGCCCATTTCTATTAAATGGGGAATCAACAATTGATGAAATGATTACATGCTGACATTCATCTGGTCAACAGCTTGGTAGGAGAAAAAATAAAAACCTACCTGACTGAGGTTGTCTGGTCTCCTTCCAATCTTCATCACTGTCTTCAGTCTCAGTTTCAGAAGAGTGTGAAGAGAGGAGCTGCTCAGCACCAGCTGGTTCGAAAGCAGCAGCTGCATCTGAGCTACTGGCTGCTTCTGATACTCCCCAGTCCTCTCCATCAGCTTGTGTTTTCATCTGTTCAGTTGAGGTGCTGGCTACAGGTTCTGCTTCTCTCTTATCCTCAGTTTGGCTTTGATGAAGATGGGACAACTCAGCACACTCTTCATCATGTTCCCTCTTCACAGGGAGTTCTTCCTCTTCCTCTTTAATATGTGGGGGCACTGGCTCCTCCTGGCCCAGACTGGGGCTCCACTCCTGCTGCTCAGGGGGAAGCTCCTCTTTACAGATAGAGAGCTGCTGGAGCTCTGGCGGCAACACTGACATACAGACACAGAAAGGTGTGAAACCTCAAGATTAGCGCATTCCACTATATACATTTTGCAATGGGTTTTCTTATCCTCAAATCTAACCAAAATGTCCAATAATTTTCATTTAAATCTGATCACAGTTTATAATTATATGAAACATGTCATTTTAATCATAAATTACATCATATCACACACCCGTCTTCGCCACCCTCAAAATTGTCATAATTTCAATGTGAGATTCAAGACAGCTTACAGTTTATTACATGTTGGAAAAGGTACAGCCTGTGCAAATAACACCGAAGTTTCCATTTTATTTCTAGTAAAAAAAAGGTCAGTAACTGATTGGCAGCCATGAAATAGGTTGCAACTTGTGCTGTTTCATACAAGATAATAGATAGCAATTTCATATACTGTAACTGTACATATATCAGGGCTCCAGACTAACTTTAAGATTCAAGATTCAAGATTCAAGATTTTTTTATTTGTCACATACATATACATACTTCCATACATATATGCAGTGAAATGTAATCCACTAATCCACTAATCGTGCTGGTGCTACCTTGTGAAAACTTAAGGCACACAAGCACAAAATTTAGGAGCACCACAAAATTTTGTGGTCAAGCGACCACAATGTGACATTGACAAGCACCGCTGCTGATTGGCTCGAGTTGCACAGGAGAGGAACGCAGCAGTGTGTGATACAGAAGAATACAGAGGGTTTTAAGCAGTTTGCTCCAAACCATAATGTTTAGTGAAGGTGCGTTGGGCAGATATTCCACTTGGCAGCTCGGGCATGGCATCGAAGTGAGGCGCTGAAATCTGCGTCGCAATCCGGTCTGGTAGATACAGATCGTATAGGAACCGGTGCCACAGTGGTACCGGGCAGCACCATGAAATAAGATTGTACCCATTTTAAAAAGTAACAAAAAATAATCTTTATGTGGTGGTCAATGTTGATATTGTGAACACTCACATAGCCTCAGCTCTCCATTTCTCTCTAACTCGCTCTCATTGACACACACTAATTATCACTCCCTTCTCGTGTTTTACATGATACATGATGATTAAAAAAAATCTTTTCCATATTTGCAAGTCCCTATGTTGCTGCTAGTTATAGAGTTTAGGAGCACTGTCTCCAAAAATGGTCGCAATATGCGACTAAATGGTTGCAGTCTGGAGCCCAGAAAACATACCATTTCATACATAAATCTAGAATTTGTTGTGTACACCACAACAAGATGGCGGCAATCAAGAAAAGACTTTGATTATATAGCTCCATATTTATTTTTAATAGCTATGTGAAAGATATAAGCCTTTTGAGATATATTACAAGGATCCAGACCTGCTCTGCTCAGCTGGACTCTGGGTCTCAGGATGAAAGCCAGCCCTCTGTACAGCCTCCAGATCTCCTGCACCGAGCGCCTCCGTCTGCTCTCGCAGTCCACCACAGACCGTTCAAACTCCCTGAAAATGTCTCCTCCTGCCGCTATCACCTTGTCGCTCAGCACGTCTCTCACTTCCTCTCCCACCTTCACCTTGTCACACAGGAACAGAAGCTCTCCCACCAGCGCAGATATTCGCTCTCGTACGGAAAAGGTGAAAAGTTGCAGCTGCTCCGCCATTGTTGTTGTCGTGGAGCTTCTGGTCAAGTGTCTGTGTTGGAGGCAGCAGGAAAGTGAGCGCTGCTGTGGGCTTCTCGTTGTTCTAGAATGAGAAGAAAATGTAAATGTTTATTTTATATTAGAAATGTTTATGATATAATTCATTTTATGTTTTTGCCTTGAACCTATTTGAAGGATGGTATTTTATTTTAGATTCATGTTAATCACACATTAATATGCCTATTTAACAAGGTGATCAATTCATTTTAGTAAATGTTCATTTCTTTAATCAGAACCAATTTGCTTGTTTATTTTCATCTTTATTTGAAATTAAATTCCAAAAAATATAAACACCACATTCTATTAATTTCTTCACATTCACTTTTTAACATCCCCTTGTACTTTTAGAAACGTAACATTTTACCGCTTGGTTTATTCATCTGGATTATATTCTGCATACCAGTTTGAGTTAAAAGGAGGGAAAATGGGATAGGGGATGAAAGGTTGGTCCAAATCAGGTGGTCCAGTTGGCACGGTGAAGAAGTTGGCACAGCAAGAAGGTCCTGGGTTCGATTCCCGCCTGGTGCGCTGTTGGCACCGTCCTCCGGCGGGTTATCTCCCGAATAGGAGCCTTTCTGTGTGGAGTTTGCATGTTCTCCCTGTGCTCACATGGGGTTTCCTCCACCTCACGTCAGTAAGGAAAAACATTGTCTGACCAGCGATGGACACTTGGTACCAGGTCCCCGGGCGCGTCAACGAATGCTGCCCACTGCTCCTGGCTGCCCCCCCTCCCGGAGGAAGGACAAGCCAGGATGGTTAAATGCATTTCGCCTCATTTCACCGGCCACCATCCAAAGCGTGTGTATGCATGTGTTGTGGTGTGTTGCGTGACAATTAAAGCTTCTTCTTCAGTTCAGGGGAATTATTTGATCCATTCCTCTTAAGCTTCACACCGAATTTTTTTTTTGCAGTTATAATTCTATGCTTTGGTGGTACTTCCATTACTAATACTACTATTATCGCCATTAATGATATTACTCTCATCATAAGTGTTATTAGTAGGACTGCTGTTATTACAGTAAAATACAGAGCACTTCCTAAATACACCATTTACTCCGTCAGCACCTATTTAAATTTGACATAAACGTGTTCTAGGTTTTAAAAATGTGTACTATGATCAACAAATCTCACTGTCCACAAACATGTTTGTTTAATTAAGTCATATCCACAAAAATACACAGAACTTTAGGGGCCTGCTAGCATGCAGCTAATGCTAACGGAAGCAACATGGCGGTGCTTGTGGTGTGAACAATGAAATGAAAAAGCCAAGCGACCCACAAGTGAATGAAGCTTTTTAAACGTGTGAACGCGTTTGGAAGTTGAAGAGATAATAAAAAAATAACGAATAAGGCTCGAGGAGGCGTTTACATTCTCCAACTCCTACGACTCGTAGCTCCGCTCGTTGTTTTCATTGGGCCTTGTGCAAAGCGGGGTCCCGTCCTTGGCAAAGCGCTCCTCGAACCCAAACAGTGGAAGCACAACGAGCCTTGAAGGCCTCTCACACATGTTGCTGATGAGCCGCTGCGACGGCGCAACGTGTCAGTTGTTTAACTGCAAAGCGACGCGTAGAAAAGATCACTTCCGCATTCCAAGCGGCTTCTTCTTCGCCGCTCGCATTGTTCCCGCTGCTCCCTGACGAGATGCTCACTGCCGCCACTAGTGGTTGGAACATATACTTACACACAACTGACATATTGGTCCTCACGGCGACACCTGGTGGTTTGCAGCAGCCACTCAACGTGGAGACTGCTCTTTGTTTCTGTAGACATGAGAATGTGCAAGTGGCACCAAGGCTGCACGACAGACAGTCATTTCCAACCCTGGCTGTCATGTCCCAATAACAAGGAAGGATGATATACAGCAGCCCCGTTGGGGAAACATCCAGCCACACTGGAGCACCGAGTATCCCCATTATTTTATTAAATGTTCTCTAAGAAAACTACATTGTAGTTTGAGTATTGGTGATTTGAAATGAACTAATTTTCAAAATTCTAGGAGATGATTTGAATAGGTAATAAATTAAAACATCGCACTACAGCCGAACAACTGCTGTGCATTGGGAGAATTCAGGTGTCCAAATAATCCAGAGAAGGGTTAGGGTGACAAAGTCCCAGATTTCAAGTTGCTTCTTGGTCCAGTGTTGTAATCCTCTTTTGTTCGTGTTGTGTCTTCTCTGGAGCAAATAATCTCAACGTATTCTGCCCGTTTGTCTTTTTATGACTTCTGCCAACATCTTTCTTTTTGGACCAAGTGATCAGTGACACATGCTACTTTGGAAAACAGCTGCCTTGTTGACATTATCTTTTCTGTGTTTCTGCAAAGGTCATTTGTTTGGAATTTTTCCACGACTCTTCTTCTACCTCCCCAAGTATGGGCACATCCATCAGCTGATCCGGTAGCTCCCACTCCAGAACCCTGGCCATCTCCTCCAGCAGTTCTTCACATAGGTCTTGCAGGCCTTCGCAACTTCCCTCCTCTGCCTCCCTAACTTGGAGTAAAGATCCTACTGGGGAAGGAATGTCCTCTAATCCTTCCATCCATCCTGGTGTTTCCCTTCACTGTGCCTGGTTCTCATGTCAACTTCAGTGGTAGCTGACCTCATTCTAATCCACTGGTCCAAGCAGAAGATTTATTTTTCTCCCTTCTTCCCTTGTCTGAGCCCTGGTCTTAGGCCTAGGCCTTAGGCCTATCTTGCCTATCTCTTGGGCTTATCCGCACTTGTGCTGGTTGCTGATTCTGGTGCGCTGTCTTCCACAGGAACTATCTCCTTTTCCTTACTGCCGTCCTGTCTCAGATTTCTCCACAGACGACACCTCCATCTTTTACTTCTCAGCCCCTTTGGTTGTACCATATCCTCCTTCCTTGACGATCGCTTATCCCTCTGGAACCAAGGTATATAAAGTGTGTGAGGGTGATGGAAGCCCATACCCCTGGTCTTGCTAACAGTATTTATCACTTTTAGATTTCACTTAATTGATTGTGTAGATGGGATTATGTTCAGGCAACATTCAAGAAATGTATTCTCTGCAAATTTTAGAATCCTGCATGATTTACAACCTGTTGGTTATTTTATAGCCTAATCAATATTCTACGGACATTATGTCCTACATTTTAGACATGTGATCATATAATTCTGTTGTTACACTAGGGTGCATGCATTTATTTTGGTACTGAGACTGTAGTCGGCTATTCCAGATAACTGTTTGGGAACAGAAGTATTCCATGTACCCCATTTTTCACAGTGGGGCATAAATAACAGCCGCTCCCGCAACCTCCTCTCACCTACATTAGATCCAGAATAGGGGCCCTTTAGTGAAAAAATACAATGCTTGGTATATCTCATTAGTATAATTGTATTGTATTGAATTTATGTCATTTTCTGATCCATTTGCCTCAATTATATGCAATTTTAGCATTATTGCATTATTGAAGTATTGTTGCAGTAGGAACAAAATGAGGGAGTGTGAGACAAAAATGCAGATGATCAATTCTTTGCATGTTTTACATGTTTTATATAGGGCAATAGCCTAATTTGTATGTTATGTAGTCTTTAAAACACATTGCCTTGGGGTTTTTAATGAGTCTCTCACAGCTCATATGAAGAGAAACTGTTCGTTCAAATAATGTTACACTGTATTATAAAGACCAGATCACATTCCATCTTCACTCAACCTTGTGTGGAGATAGGGGTAGCCCCAAGGGGCTTGGCAGAGCATTGTAGTTTGTTTAATGGCACAGTACGATTGTACCTGTGACCGGAGTTTGATTCATAAGTCACTCTGAGAGAAACACCCGGGGATATGATTGGGGGCCATAACCTTCTAAATGACAAGCTGACCAATGGGACACAGCCTCTCTTCTCTATAATTACCTCTTCAACAGAAGTAAGGGCAGACTGATCAGACCACTGTTTTGAAGCAGCTCTGTATCTCTTTATTCTGTAGAATAAACATCTTTAATACTCTGTTTGTTTTCCTGTAGTGGGCAGATTAACTTCACCGATCATGCAGTGAGAATTCTCCAAACACAGCACTGGTTAAAAAAAATGCTGAGAAAAATAGGTCTGAAAAAGTCAGCTCCAGGCTTGATGGGTCTGTAATAAAATTCACAATAGGTCTGTTCAAATGTAAAACCATTGTCCAAGAGTGTTCTATAGGATACCTTCAGGACAATCTTCTACCCCATCTTGGACAGAAATACAACCTCTGGATCCAAAAACATTACTTTTTTTTTTTAGCAGACGCTTTTATCCAAAGCGACTTACAATTATTCAAACACGATGGACGCAGCAATTAGGGGTTAAGTGTCTTGCTCAAGGACACTACAGCATGCTAGCAGGAGGAGCCTGGGATTGAACCAGCAACCTTTAGATTACTAGACAACCAGCTCTACCTCCTGAGCTACCACCCCCCTTCCGGCCATCCAGGTGCATGAGCCTGGTGTGCAGTACCTGGGAGACCACGTCCTCTGTGGACGTGTTTGGCCGGTACGCATCTTGCAGCGGGTCCAAGGTGCGGGGGATGGATGCACAGATGTAATGCTTAATCAGCCTCTCGAAACACTTCATGACCACCGAGGTGAAGGCCACCGGACGGCAGTCGGGTGGCCGGGGCAAGCTGGTTAGCACTGGTCCTCAGTACTCGTCCAGATATCCAGGGGTGCCCACTCTTTTTCGGCTTGCGAGCTACTTTTAAAATGACCAGGTCAAAATGATCTACCTTCATTAAAAAATGCTAAATATATTTATTTATATGTATATACTGAGTATACTTCATATATACAATATATGTTGGTGTACCTTGCATCCCTGCATGAACCCTTACAGCACAATAGCATTCAATAAATTTATGGTCACTACCTTACTCTGATGACTTGCACTGAATGGAGCTGGCCAGGGTTGCATAGTCCGGACAGAAGCTTCTGGTAGCCAGCCTCAAGCAGGCTTCCAAATGATCATCCGTCATGGTGGAACGCTATTTCGACTCAATAATCTTCATGTGGGAAAAGGCTGACTCACATAAATAAGTAGAGCCAAATAATGCAGTCAAGGAGGCAGCACATTTCCTCATGTTTGGGTAATTTTCCTCTGTGAGTAAGTTCCAAAACGGTCCATGAGCCCTGAACTTGAGCTGAATGTCAGCCTGTAGTGTCAACATCTCATCCTCCACTGCAGACGAGTTCAGGTGAAACAGTGTTGCAATTTTTGATGTGAGTGAATCAACCTCAAAATCTTCCCTAAATGGGAAGCACATAAATGTAGCGATTGGCTTGAGTAAAGCACCTTGAAACCGTTTGTCAAAGTCTGACAGACAGTTGTCAATCTGCTCTGTGGAGCGTGCACTGTCGGGGCGCTCCTCGCACCCCTCCCCTCCCTGCCTTCCCTTGGGTCTCCAGCTTTGATGCAAGGTTTAGAAAGTTCCCCAAATCATGGCACTGCAGCTTTGAGGACAGAAGTTGCACGACTGAACTGAACTGATCATGTTGACCACGGTTTTGTCGTTTCCTTGCAGATTTTTATTTTTTATTTTTTTTTGAATGGCGTGCTATCTACCCGCACTACCTTCGCGATCTACCAGTCGATCGCGATCGACTTATTGGGCACCCCTGAATATGCCATCTGGGCCCGCAGCTTTCCTGGTGTTCACACGCATCAGAGCCCTCCTGACGTCAACACTGTTACAGACAGTACATTAGATAACTTAATTCTCTATCATTATTCATCACTATCATTATCTGATCTCCCATTCCTTATTGAATCAATAAGGAAATATAATTGCTTTAAAAACGCATTTATCGCAACAACTCTGTCAGCCTGGTGGAAATTCCTCAAACTCAGTAGTCACACTCTGTCTCCAAACAAATTCAGGCCAATCTGGCACAACGCGGATTTTCTGGTCAAAAACAGACCAATAATCGTCATGTCTTGGCAAAGACAAGGAGTTACTCATCTGCAACACATTTTTGAAAACAATTTGCTTATATCCTTCCCAACCTTAACCCAAAGGTATAATATCGGTGGCCACTGCTCCTTCAATTCCTTAAACTACAGCAGTCTCTTAAAGTTAAAATCAAATTTACGAACAACATCCTACAACATCCTACAACCACCACCAGTGATTGAACATCTCACTCATATCGGTCACTTGAAAAATCCCTTTTCCAGAATATACAGACTTTATTAAACCCAGATGACACCTTATCTTTACCTACAATGGAATGGGAAAGAGACCTTGCTGTTCCCACCGATATCAACCTGTTGAAGCTTATTTGCAACGCCTTTTCTATGACCCACAACTCCAAAATGCAACTCATCCATTATAAGCTCTTGCACAGCTCGCATATGTGGCGGCCTGCTTGCATCGGCGGGGGGGCGGCTAACATCCATGTGGCCCACGCTGAGCATCCTCTGGGAAATGGATGGGCATCGGCAACATGCCGGGTGGGGCATCTGGTCAGCTGCATTGGGGCGTGCCTCACCCTTACACGGGGCGTGGGTGGGCCTAGGTGTCCTGTCGGCTCGCCTGCGGGGCGGGCGGTTCGGGCGGAGTGCTGCTCTGTCGGCGCCCGCGGCCTGAGTTCTGTGCCTGCGGCTGCGTCTTGTGCCTGCACCTGGGGGTTGGTTGTATGTGTGCGCCCTTGGGGTGTCGTGTCTCCCCGTGCTCCCCGGGACTGGGTCATGCTCCTCAGGGCCAGCGTGGGCGCTGCTCCACGGCTCTCCGGCTTCTCTGGGGGCCCGGGGGTCTTCTGTGGCCGCAGGGCAGGGTACTCGAGGCTTTCCTGCAGGCGTAGGGTGCCTACGCGTCTGCAGAGCTCGGGGGGGCTTCGGGGCCCTTTCCTCTGCTTGTAGGCGCCGCAACATAATACCGACCTGAGAGGCCAGAACCAATTGGGATAAGTGATGTATACACACCTGTGGACACCTTACACACACACACACACACACACACACACACACACACACACACACACACACACACACACACACACACACACACAAACACCACCACACCTGCTTGGAGTGCATCCCAGCTCCCTCCTGGTTGCGTTCCTCTCCTTTCCTCCCTCATTTACTGACATAACCTCATACTTCATATGACAGGAAGAGGCCACGTGACTGTAGTTCTGTTTTTCCTGGACCGAATCGACTGTTTTTCAATACATGTTGTCGTCCAATGTTTATGTTTTTGTGTAAATGTTGTTTGGTTTTATGTTTATTTGTCTCACCGTGGTGACTCTCCTCCTCTTGGAGTAGTGATCAGTTGTTTATAAACCCAGACATGATAAATTGTTCTCCAAAGAGGTGTTGGTTCTCTATAACCAAAAGCTGTGCAGAGTTATTGCAGCAGTTCTTGATGATTTAAGAATGAATAAAGTGTTGCATTGCAGGTTGACAACTTGAACTCCACTTGCAGACTAACTCTGTCCTGGATGCAATGGAACAAATACTCTGTGTTACATGCCCAGCATGCTGACGGCACAGGTTAAAAAAAAATATATATATAAATTTAAAAAAACACTGTTACAGACAGTACATTAGATAACTTACAAATAAAACATGTATAAAGATAAACAAGGACCTATTTTACATTATGAGATTGTGACAATTAAACAATGTTCATGTAATGTAATAATGTAATAATAATTCGAAAGGTTGGTATGGTTGAATAACATGGAAATCAAAGGCGAAATATCATCATTCATATTTTGATGAAAAAATCGAACACGGCTTCACTGCTCATCTTCTCTGTATCGTTCCAAGGGTTTGTTTTTGCACAAGTAGCAATCGATGAAATTTTAAATAATAAACATCCATCCACATACAAAACACGCCGCAACGGAACCCTGTAGTCAGTGTAGTTTCAGGGGGAACATTTTCAGCGACGCACCGGAAGCTCGTCAGTGTAGCTTGTTGATGTTCCCCGCAGCAGTTTTCCGTCGTCGTGTTAAAATGTGGAGGTTAGAAACCCTGAGAGCAGATATCAGCCGTCCTCTGGCTGCAGCTGTGGAGGAGATTTTAGGATTATTTGAAAAAACCATCTCAGAATACGAGGAGAAAGTTTCTCGTTTACAAGAAGAAAACAACGACCAACGCGAGTTACTGGACGCTGCACCGAGTCCCCGAGTTGTGCTGCACAGAGCAGGTCTGGAACCAGGCAAACTTTGATTGATATTACTACCACATGCTTTCATTGATAATCATTTAATAGCTTTAAATGGAAGCTGCAAGCATATAGATGCTTCCAAACAGTAAATGTAAGTCCATTTAAAAGATGTATTACAGTTGAGCAAATTTGGAGTTTCCCCGAATTTCCCTCTGGGATGAATACAATTTTATTGTTTCCTCCAGAACTAGTTTGGTTGTGTGGGGTGGAACTATATTCCTGTCTGACCTAAAACCTGTTCAGATAGTCTGACTCTGTTCACCACTTGATAAGTGGCTGCTTTTGCCTTAAAAAAAGGAAATCTATTATTTCTGTGGTTAAATGACAGTTGACGATGAAAGAGAGAAGGCAGCTAGTACTGCTACTGTACTAACTATAAGTACAAGAAGTACTACCACTATAAGTATTACCACCACTTTGATTACTACTGCATCTACTAACTCTTCTTCAGAACAAGATCTTAAGAGATCTCAAGATTTTACTGAAGTTTCCACTTCAGCTTGGTCTCACTGTCCTAGTTTTCCTCCCTGTGTCTGTATCACAGCATTTCCTCCAGAGCTCCAGCAGCTCTCTGTCTGTAAAGAGGAGCTTCCCCCTGAGCAGCAGGAGTGGAGCCCCAGTCTGGGCCATGAGGAGCCAGAGCCCCCACACATTAAAGAGGAAGAGGAGGAGTTCCCTATGAAGACTGAACCTGATGAAGAGTGCGCTCAGTGGTCCCAGTTTCATCAAAGCCAAACTGTGGATATCAGAGAGGCAGAACCTGTAGCCAGCACCTCAACTGAACAGATGGAAGCAGAAGTAGATCCAAAAGGTCCAGCTTCTGCTTTAGGATCAAGTGGTGCTGAGCAGCTCCTCTCTTCACACTGTTCTGAACCTGAGACTGAAGACAGTGGTGGAGGTTGGAAGGAGACCACAGAACCTCCATCAGGTAAGCGTTTCTTTTCTGTCACCATTTGGATCATTGTTGGCATGTAATGGGTTCCTAAATAGTTGATGCCCAATTAAAGAAAAATGATATGATGATTAGATATGTATATATTCACAATTATAATTAAATTCTATGGACTTCCTATGTCTGCCTGAAGATGTTCCGCTAGAAACACCATGGACTACACGGTTCCGCTGTCACGTGTATTCAGAATTTACAAATTGATTAGATTCAAGGATAAGAAAACTCATTGCAAAGTGTATATAGTGGAATGCACCAATCTCAAGGTTTCACACCTTTCTGTGTCTGTATTTCAGTGTTGCCTCCAGAGCTCCAGCAGCTCTCTGTCTGTAAAGAGGAGCTTCCCCCTGAGCAGCAGGAGTGGAGCCCCAATCTGGGCCAGGAGGAGCCAGAGCCCCCACATATTAAAGAGGAAGAGGAGGAGTTCCCTGTGAAGACTGAACATGATGAAGAGTGCCCTCAGTGGTCCCAGCTTCATCAAAGCCAAACTGGGGATCTCAGAGAGCAGATGGAAGGAGAAGTAGATGATCCAGCTGCTGCTTTTGAACCAAGTGGTGCTGAGCAGCTCCCCTCTCCACACTGTTTTGAACCTGAGACCGAAGACAGTGATGCCGGTTGGAAGGAGACTACACATCCTCTATCAGGTAACTGTTTTTCTTCTTGTGTGTGTGTGTGTGTGTGTGTGTGTGTGTGTGTGTGTGTGTGTGTGTGTGTGTGTGTGTGTGTGTGTGTGTGTGTGTGTGTGTGTGTGTGTGTGTGTGTGTGTGTGTGTGTGTGTGTGTGTTGTAGTGTGGTGTGTTGCGTGACAAATAAAGACTGTTTCTTCTTTTCTTCTACTCACAAAAAGTTAGGGGCTTTCGGGTGAAATTTCAGGATGAACCTAAAATGCACTATTACCTTTACAGGTCAACTTAATTAGACCTTCTCTCAACTATTGAATGCACATGTCCAACTGTTCAGTGTTTCAGTACTTTTTGCACAACTTGCTGTTCTCTAACAAGGAGCTGAACGGCAAAATTCACAACAGGTGTTTGATCCATGAATGGACCAATACATTTCCTGGTTCAATTAGAGTTGGTATTTAAACAGTCCTCTTCATCATGCTGTTCACATGTTGACATCATGAGACCAAGACCACACCTAACAACTGATCAACAGCACCTCGCCTGGCGAGGCTTCAAACAGGATGTTGTCAGAGGGAAGTGGCCACTGAGCTTAGAGTGTCACAGAGCGTCATCAGCAGGTTGCAACAGAGAAACAGAGACTGGAAGAGTCACAGAAAGGCATAGAAGTGGACGTCCTTTGGCCACATCCCACACTGATGAGCGCTTCATTGTGAACAGTGCCCTGCGCAACCGCATGATGATGGCACTCAACTCCAGGCACATTTAAGGGAGGTGTTAGGCACCAAGTGTCACGTCAGACCATTCAAAACCGTTTACATCAACGTGGTCTGCGTGCTAGACCACCTGCAAGGGCACCTGACCACACCACCAGGCACAGGCATCATCGTCTTGCATGGCCCAGGGAGTATTGACGCTGGACGAGGGACCCGTGGCCTCAGTGCTGTTCTCTGATGAAAGTCAATTCACGTTGAGCAGAAATGATGGAGACGTCAAGGAGAGCGCTACGCATCAGCCACTGTTGTCACCAGACGAGCCTTTGGTGGTGGTGGTGTTACAGTGTGGGCAGGTGTGTCTGGTCAATACAGAACTGCCCTACACTTTGTGAATGGTACAGTGACAAGCCCATACTACCTGAATAACATCATTCATCCAGTCATTGTGCCCCTGCATGAACAACACAGGCCTCATTTCATCTTCATGGACGACAACGCTCCAGCTCATGGAGGTGGCATCATTAGTGGCGATAGTGGCGCCGCCCCTAGCGGTCGCCTGCGCCGGCGCTCTTTATACACCAGGAGGTGTAGTAGCAGAGCCCGTAGGATCATGAAGGATCCTCATCACCCCAACAACGGACTGTTTCAGCTGCTGCGGTCAGGCAAGCGCCTCCGCAGTCACGCAGCGAGAACAGAGAGACTGAGACAGAGTTTTTTCCCGCACGCCATTAGAACTGTCAACGCTGACCTCACCAGGGGTCCTAACTGAGCCATGCACTAGGCTCCACTACCTACTGTACTGTATGTAGCATACTGTACCGCATACTGTATCACTGTTCAGGGTTGTTCGTGATGCCGTATTGCTGCGCCGTACTGTTGTATACTGTGCTGTATTATCCCAAACACTACCTCACACTATTCACATTCACATGCCACTTTAATTCACATGCCACTTTAAATGCACATATCTGTATATACATAGGCATATTCCTTCAACCTATTCCATTTTATTTCAATTTATTTTTATTGTATTTTATTCTATATATTTTTTATCTTATTCTATAAGTATTCCACTTACTGTATTACGTTTTAGGAGTCAGTTAGTCGGTCTATTAGAAAGGAATTTTCCACTTTTTATTTTATTTTATTTTTTAATTTTTTCCTAGGACATAGTGTGTGCTATCACCGGGTGCGTTGCATTACATTTCACTGCATATATGTATGGAAGTATGTATATGTATGTGACAAATAAAAATCTTGAATCTTGAATTAGGGAACGGCTGTGTGTGTGTGTGTGTGTGTGTGTGTGTGTGTGTGTCTGTGTGTGTAAAAATTAGTAGAATGACACTTCTTCTGTGTCTGTATTTTTACCTCCAGACCTGCACCAGCACTCTGATGATGAAGAGAGCACTTGTCAAAGCCAAACTGAGGAGAACAGAGCTGACGGTGAAGTTTCAGAAGCAGCCAGTAGCTCAGGTCCAGATTCTGATTTTGAACCAGCTAGTGCTGAGCCGAAGTCGGGTAACTTTTTATTTTTTCTCCTACAAACCTGTCCTGCCCCAAAAATATCCTTTTAAAGTCTTTGCATTTTAGGAGAAGATGAAATGTAATTAGTGGCGAACAAAGTACACATAGTGAATGTAAAAATACTTTGATGAAATAGAATTCTTGTAAAAGTCCTCCATTCTAAATGCTACTTAAAGGTGCACTATGTAGTGTTTGAGGTGCAGTTTGATTGCAAATTCGAAGCCACTTTGTATGTTCTCCGATTTCTGAGCTGTTCAAGTACAGTACTTGAGGAGTGGGTGCTCGGGGATTCCGACCGTGTGGGGCAACTAGCTGGTTGCGGTATGGCGGGCCTGGACTTTGCACAGGGCGTTGGTGGGCAATGGGGGCCCTGCCGGCTCGCGCAGTTCTGGCAGGCTGTCGGCGTGGAACCTGGCTCTGGGCCTGGGTTCTGTGCCTGCTGCTGCGTCTTATGCCGGCATAAGGGTGCTGCATGTGGGGGTGGGTTGTATGTGTGGGCCTCAGGGGTGCAGGGTCTCCTCACACTCTCTGGGACTGCCAGGATTGATCCCCCATTAGTTCTGGTGTATGAGGTCAGAAAATTATCTTAGCCTCCGGTTAGCAGAGAGGCTCTGCATCCACCCACGGGTCAGGCAGAAGTGAGACACCCAATGCCCGCAAGAACATCCTGAGCCCAAAGCACCGCAGCCACGGAAGAACCTCAAACCCACAGAGAAGTCATGACCCCGATGGCGAGCCGTCAAACAGCTACCCTGGAAGCCATCCGGCAGCACTCTCTGCAGCCCCACTGGTGCACAGCAAGCCGGACATCACCCGGCACTGGGGGCAAGTTTTCAGGACCCGAGCACAGTTGGCAGGGAGCCCACCTGGCTGCCCCACCCACCCCTGAAATCCCAGTGCTTAATGGGCCCAAATGTTGTTTGTGGGGTAAAAATCGCAGGCCGTCGGGCATGAATCGTCCAAGCATGTCCAACCCAAACCACATACACCCCTCCTATTGGATGGGAGCACGTATTTTAACTTAAATACATGCACTACTACTCGGAATCTCTTTTAATTACGCAGCCTCGATCAATTTGCTATTGCTTGTTCATTTTGTGGTTGTTGATTGAAGATCTTGAAGGATTATTGCCAGAGTTGATATTTATGTCTGTGTGCATCCACTCTTTACACTCAACATCTTAAGTCACTGGAGCCCTTTCAGAATAATCCGTTGTTTTTTCTCCCTCACTTCTTAAAGGAGTGAACTCCCAGATGGCCGAGACTCTGGGATTTTCCTGTCCTGGATGTCGGTACTGCTTTACATCTCAGATCTTCCTCCACAAACACATCAAGAAGAGTCACAGTGAGCTTTACGTTCAACAGCTGAGAAGTGGAGAGATCAGAGCAGAGAGTCTCCTCCCCTCTGCAGCCTCTCAGCCAATAGGAACCTCTGGAACCACCCGGACACAGAAGGAGGCACCAGGAAGTCACAGTTGTGACCAGTGTGGGAAAACCTTCAGGTGGCCAAGTCGTCTCAAAGAACATCAGACCATCCACACTGGAGAGAGATCATTCCACTGTCAACATTGTGAAAAGACTTGTAGTACAAAACGTCAAATCAAAGTACATCAGAGTATTCATTCAGGAGAGAGACCCTACCAGTGTCTGCAGTGTGCCAAGAGTTTCAGGATAAAAAGTGCTCTGAGCAGGCACCAGCGTATTCACACAGGAGAGAGATCATATCACTGTGAACATTGTGGAAAGAGCTTTTATGTAAAAAATAAACTTACACAACATCAGCGTTGTCACACAGGAGATAAACCCTACCAGTGTGTACAGTGTGGAAAAAGGTTCAATGTTAAACGTGATCTTAAT
This sequence comes from Zeus faber, assembly GCF_960531495.2. Classification (NCBI taxonomy): domain Eukaryota; kingdom Metazoa; phylum Chordata; class Actinopteri; order Zeiformes; family Zeidae; genus Zeus; species Zeus faber. Next base: position 34,766,161 of record NC_137192.1, on the reverse strand, counting down.
ATTCATCAGCACATTCACACAGGACAGAAAGCATATCACTGTGAGCAGTGTGGAAAGACCTTTACTGCACAAAATAAATTCAAACTCCATCAGCGTATTCACACAGCAGCTAAACCGTAGTGCAATCAGTGTACACAGGCACATTAAAGGACACAAACTGTCAGCCCAGTTACTTTCTCAGTCACCAGGAAGTGCTGCAGATGGTAAGACAGAGACAAATGCAACAGTAACAGGTTTCATGAACAGTAATTTATTTCTTATTCTTTATGAAAAATAAATGAACATGTTTTATAAGTAATATGTTGTGAAAGTGTGTTTTTATCCTCAGCACAGGTCAGCTAGATGTAAAATGTGTTGACCCAGGGCTAGCTTTAGCAATGGTCAGGGTCATCTGATATACCCCTAAACCACAAATCTTTATTGAATTTGAACTTAGCAGACATACTAGATAAACTACAATTTAACATTGAGAATTGGATGATTTTGCTCGTCTATATATTTTTTTGTTTGGTGCTGTCAGCAGGCTGGCCATACACCACTGGGTGTTTGTGCCATTGCATCCAAGACAGAGTTAATCTGCAATTGGAGTTCTCAACCTGCTTAACCAATCTTGAATAATCATCAATAACCGCTTGAAATAACTCCTCTGGACGACCTGTGGGATAACAAGTGCCCAGCATTTCCACAGGGACCATCTTAACATGTTTTGAACATCCAATTGCCTCTCCAAGAGCGGGAAAATTGCAAGTGAAACATAGAAACAAACATGTATTTGATGAAAACGTAATAAATTTGGAACAATTGGAAATTCTTGTCACAACTGGAACAATAAAGTAGAAGAAAAGAGAGACCTTGTCAGGCGGATGTTCAAGGGATTTTGTGACGGTGTGTGTGTGACTCATTCATGACAATGAGATGGCAGCCCTTCTCAGATTTTGGTACTGCAGGTATTCCTCACTTAACGACTGAGTTACGTTCTAAGGACCAGGTCGTTAAGTGAATTGGTCGATAAGTGACGACTCGTGTTTTTTTAGGGTAAGTGGGCGTGGTGTGAGAGAAAAATGCTCATGATCAATTATTTGAATGATGTTTTATATAGGACAACAGCTTTTTGTATGTTACGTAGTTTCAAAACTCATTGTCTCTGGATTTTAATGAATCAGAGTTTTTATGAAGAGACTGTTCTTTTGAAAAAATGTCATTGGTAGTATTGGAAAAACCAGACCACATTCCATCCTCACCTAACCTTGTGTGGAGATAAGGATAACTCCAGGGGGGCTTAAAAGAGCATTGTGTGTTTGTTTTATGGCATAGTAGGATTGCGTCTGTGACTGGAGTTTGACTGTTAAATCATTGTTTGAGGGTAACACCCAGGGAGATAATTGAGTGTCAGTGTTGTAAATGACACCTGAACAATGGCACACAACCTCTCATCGGTATAAATCCCTCTTCGTCAGAAACAAGAGTAGACTGATCAGAAGACAGCTTTGAAGCATGACTGTATCTTTCTCTTTATTCTGCCAAAAACATATCTTTAATACTCTCAGTTTTGTTTTCCTGTAGCGGGCAGATTAACCTTACCGACAACACAAGAGAATCTCTCCAACAATTTGGTGACGATGAGACTCTCTGGTTGACTCTGTTGGACCTCTTCATGCCCAGGTTATGTGCACAACTGCAGTCAGTGACCGGCCGTAAGATATCCAAGAAGGAGTCGTCTGGACATGACAGACAGATCCAGCTGAGGCCACACGAGAATCCCGAATAAATTAAGGTGAGGACTTACTGAGATACTGCACGATTAGGAAAAGCTTTGAGTAAGCTTAGATATTATATCGATCTAGAGGATCGTTGAAGAAGCTTTGTTGAACTCAGAACCCCCCCCCCCAGACAGACGTGTCGCCAACCACACAGGTTAGGAAGGGAAAGTGGATGAAGTGGCCAATGTTGCATCGATCAAGAGAATCGTGGTTTTTTCAATCATAAAGTCCACATTTTTGAAGACATAATTATTATAGATTATTCTCATTCCCTCCTAGCAAGAGTGTTGAGGGTAAGCGAGGAACTTCTGGTGCTGTCAAAATTAAATTTAATTAAATTAATAACTAAAGTCAGTTGCTCTTGACCCCTCCTAGCAAAAGCGTTGAGGGGAAGAAAGCCGAATAGTACTTTTTCTCCCTCCTCACAAAAGCGTTGAGGGTAGGGGAGGAACTTCTGGTGTTGTAAAAAATAAATTAAGATAAATGAATAACAAAATAAAATTGATAATAATAAATAAAGCACTTCAGGATGCTCTTAATGATATAGACTGGGACATCCAATCAAGTTCCAGTGACGTCAGCGAGTTTACGGAAGTAGCTACGTGTTTCATAGCTATGTCAGCAGATAACATCGTTCCCACGGTGAAAGTTCAGATATTTCCGAACCAGAAACCGTGGGTCGATAAATCCATCCGCAGCTCTCTGAATGCTTGCACAGCCGCTTACAACAACAGTCTTGTATCCGGAAATATGGACGGTTACAAAGTGGCATCATACAATCTGTGGAGGGCGGTGAAGGACGCTAAAGGGATGTTTAGGGACAGAGATGAGCCACAGATGGAGCAACGGGACACCAGACGCTTGTGGCAGGGGCTGCAGAATATAACAAACTACAACAGAAGCTCCTCCCCAGCCACGCTCACGCACCTGGATGGCCGAAAGGCGGCCTTTGTGAGATTTCTGTTCATTGACTAAAGTTCAGCTTTCAATACCATAGTCCCTACCAGACTGGCTGTCAAGCTGTCGGAGCTAGGACTGAACACTCCGCTGTGTGCCTGAATCCTGGACTTCCTCTCAGCCCATCCCCAGGTGGTTAGGATGGGGAGGCACATGTCCATCTCCCTCACCCTGAACACAGGATCCCCCCAGGGCTGCATCCTCAGCCCCCTACTGTACTCCCTGTACACACATGACTGTGTGGCCAGGTCCAGCTCCAACACCATCATCAAGTTTGCTGACAACACCGTCGCGGTGGGCCTGATCACTGACGATGATGAGAAGGCCTACTGTGAGGAGGTGGCTGACCTGTCACTCTGGTTCCAGGGCAACAGCCTCCTCCTGAACGTCAGCAAAACTAAGGAGCTGATTGTGGACTTTAGGTGAGGATTACAACCCAGGACACACACGCCCTTGGTGATTAAAGGGACTTCTGTCAACAGGGTGAGCAGCTTCAAGTACCTGGGAGTCCACATCACGGAGGATTTAACATGGACTTTACAAACAGACACTTTGGTGAGAAAGGCGAGGCAGCGTCTTTACCACCTCAGGCAACTAAAGAAATTCAGGGTCTCGGAGGGGATCCTCAAGTCCTTCTACTGTGGAGCAGTGGAGAGCATCCTGACATGCATTACCTGGTTTGGGACCAGTACTGCTCAGGGCAGGCGGGCCCTGCAGAGGGTGCTGCGTTTAGCCAAACGTTCCACTGGAACTACCCTCCCCTCCCTGCAGGACTTATACACCAGGAAGGCTCCTCAACACCCCAACAACGGACTGTTCCAGCTGCTGCGGTCGGGCAAGCGCCTCCGCAGTCACACAGCGAGGACAGAGAGACTGAGACAAAGTTTCTTTCCGCAAGCCATAAGAACTGTCAATGTTGAACTCACCATGGGTCCTAACAAAAAGCACTGAGTCAATCACACTGCCTTACTGTACTGTATGTAGTGTACTGTACTGCATACTGTATCACTGTTCTGGGTTACTACATACTGTGCTGTATTGATGTTCTGTTCGGTGTTACTGTATTGCTGTGTTGTGTTGTTGTATACTATACTGTAAATATTTTTACTGCACATATCTGTATATACAAATAGCCTATCCCATATGCATAACTCTATTCCCTTCTATTTTGTACACCCGCTTTGTATTATCTTTTTGAGTCTTATTTTATTTTTATTTTATTTTATTTATATTATTCTATTCACGAACTGCATTACGTTTTAGGAATCAGTTAGTTTCAGTTAGTAGCTAGGCAGGAATTAGGTTAGTTATTATGTTCAGTTTAGTAAATATTTTGCATAATCTCCGGGTGCGTTGTAAAGGCATATCATTGCATATACTCTATGTATGAAAGTATGTATATGTATGTGAAGAATAAACCCTTTTAAATCTTAAATCTTGGAAAGGATACTGTAAGGCTTAAAATTAATTTGAAAAAAAAAAGTAACAAGGCGGGAGAGAGCTGTAAAGTTAGTTGATAAACTGAAAGGATGATGGAAGTTGATGAAAGACAGTGAAAGTGGGAAAGTTAGCACATGATGCATTTGGGATTCTTTGTTCAGGATGGAACTTGGAGCTAAGTGAGTTGTGAAAGTCATTTTAGTAAAATATTGGTTCAGCAGAGGCAGCTGCAGGACTGAATGATTTAACTAATAGTCACATGGAGCACTATGTGATTATGGTTTACTAGTGGTGTTTAGCAGACTCAAAAAAACTCAAACTCAAATTGAATTTAAGTTCCAGTTAACAACAGTAGTCTATGCTGAGGTAGTATAAGATAAGATAAGATAAGATAAACCTTTATTAGTCCCACAATTGGGAAATTTGCATATGAATAGATATTGAACGGTGTGAACTGTTGGATTGTGTTTCGAGAGATGATTGTGATGTTGATTGTAGTGGTGTGGTGAGTTGTAGCAGAATTTAAGTTAAAGTTAAGAAAAAGTGTCTGTTGGTTCATTAATGCGACTTCGGTATGGTGAGGAGTATGGGGAGTTCTTGTTTGAGAACTATAGTTTGTGCTTTGTTAATAGATTTTATCGCAAAGCATTCCAAATTGATAAAACTAAATTGATCAATATAAATTGGGAAAAATTGCTTACAAAATATATTTTTAAGACATTGAGAGCAGATTTGATGCATAGTAGCAGCAGAAATGCATTATTTTTTGGTTTATAAAGTTTGAGTTTTTTGGGTTTTTTTGATTTACATTATTATATATATCTGTCTGCAGAGACAGTGGAGGATAAGGAAGGCGTGTGCAATGCTGATCATTTCCTGCTGTGGTACAAGAGGGCGGCAGGGCAGGTTCCTGGGACGTTTGTCTACTCCACTCCTTTCAGCTCAGGTACACATAACTCTCTCAGGCCCTAGCCTTGAAAATGTCATGAATTGAGTCGAGGCCACCATCTAGTGGGTAGACATCGGAACTGTCACTCCAAGTCTCTTCCTGTGCTATTTTCACACAGCATCATATTATCATTATATATATATATATATATATATATATATATATATATATATATAAATATATATATATTGATGTTGTCAAAGTTGATGATATTGTTGATGTTGATATTGATACAGTATTGTTGTTGTTGTTGATGCTGTTGTTGTTTTGGAAATCTAATGTGTGCTCTGACCTTCTGACAGGACATCAACTGTTATGTCATCGACAACAACGGCTTCACTCTGGTCACAGAGGATTACTCTCAGGTACTATAGGTGTGTGTGTGTGTACCTTTTTATGTTTTGGCATCTCTCGGACGGGGTGTGTTTTTGGAGAGGTAGAAGTTGCTGTTATGAACAAACTACTCCAAATGGACTCCTTCAAAAGGTCAGACCCTCAATATAACCAGCTCTGATAAAATGGTGGTCTCTAAGCCACATCATCAGGCATTTTACAAAAAATCAGTTTGTATGTTATTTTGATTATTATAGTCCAATGTTATTGTTTGGCACGGTGGTGCAGTGCATTGCACTGCTGCCTCACAGCAAGAAGGTCCTGGGTTCAATTCCCGCCTGGGGCTCTGTTGGCACCGTGCTCCGGTGGGTTATCTCCCAAACAGGAGCCTTTCTGTGTGGAGTTTGCATGTTCTCCCCGTGTTCACATGGGGTTTCCTCCACCTCACGTCAGTAAGGACCTCCACCAAAAACATGCACCATCATGGTCTGACCAGCGATGGACACTTATCACCAGGTCCCCGGGCGCGTCCACGTACGCTGCCCACTGCTCCTGGCTGTGCCCCCTGAGGAAGGACAAGCCAGGATGGGTCAAAAGCAGAGAATCCATTTCACCGGCCACCATCAAAGCGTGTGTGTGTGTGTGTGTGTGTGTGTGTGCAAGCATGTGTTGTAGTGTGGTGTGTTGCGTGACTAATAAAGACTGTTTTTTCTTTCTTTCGGGATGGTAGTGAGGAAAAGGAGACCCGAGTCACTCTCAAAATGAGCTCTGGTTAGTGTCACTTATATAAATTAAAATAGCAGATTCCCAACGTTTGTCTCCATAGCCATTTATCTGCTTTTGTTTCCGATTTTAAATATATTCAATATTGCACTTACAATTGGTAACATACAATTAAATATGTTGTATACTAGGCGCTATGCAAGAGTACGTTGTGAGCAGCGACAGCGCCCGAACCTTAGCAGATGCGTCAAGCAGCCAAATAGAGAAGGCAAAAGTTAGATGTTTTTAACTCAATTACATTTAGAATTTGGAAAACATATACACACATGTGGCAGTTTCACCACCACACGCCACTTTTTTAGGGCCCTCCGGCACAGGGGGCGTAAACACCAGTTTATTGTAGCAATGAGGCTAGGTGGAATTAGCCAGGAGCAGATGGAACATGTCATGAAGCAGATGGAACATGTCATGAAGCAGATGGAACATGTCATGAAGCAGATGGAACATGTCATGAAGCAGATGGAACATGTCATGAAGCAGGGCTCCATCCTGACCGAGTGTGTGGACGGGGTTTTTAAACCTGATGCTCGTTAGCCCAACGAGCATCAGCTGTGGCCCCATCCACCACAACACACTTATACAGACTCTCAGGTCCATACACCGGTAGATGCTAAGTTACAGACAGGGCTCAGAAACATTCGAAACAGCTATTTAATATGATTTTGGTGTGGGGATGGGATGGTTTCAGTAGCCACACCTGACCTGGATCTAGGTGATTGGGTCAGGGTGGCTGCATACCTGTTGCTCGTTGGTTGGGCTAACGAGCAGCAGGTTAAACCCTTCATCTCAGACACTCAGGATAGGAGCCCTGTCGTGACATGTTCCATCTGCTCCTGGCTAATGCCACCTTTCCACAATAAACTGATGTCTTAACCCATCGTCGTCTGTGTCTCTGTGCCGGAGGGGTGTGAACAGGCCACTTGTGTGGCGTGTGGCAGGAGAAACTGTTACACATTATTATTGTGAATACTCTCTTCTCTTTCAGCCCTTCGCTGTTGTAAGTGGCTATTGACTGGACTTGTCATGTAAGACTCCCACTCTTGTTAAAACTACACGCTGCACATAAATATTCTGCAGTCATATGTAAATCTGTGTCAATCTAAAGTATCTACTTCTCTCTTCAGTTTTTTGCTGCAATTCAACTTTTCCCATGTTGCACGTTCAGCCCAGCAGTCCCGGGGTAAAACCACGATGGTTCAGTGTGCCACAGAGTATCCAGCGTTCGTATCTGAGCAAACTATCAAAGAGGTGACAGGAAACATCGACTGTGAGGGTTGTTTCAAGTACTACTAAAAGAAAATACTCTAAAAAGCCTCTAGGCCTTGAAGGAATTATTTAAAAACCACCCATAATGCAATTGTATTTAATATTGAGATTGATTTCCTGAATATAACTCGAGTGTTTGAGTTATTTCTCTCTTTTGTGCAGATCTTTCGTCATCCAGCAGAAAACTCTTCATGGTCGTCGTGGACAACAAGAGACTGTAGCTCTGCCCCCCAGTAACCATGGATCTCATTGAGATCATGTATATCCTTTCTTAAAAGATGAAGTTACAGGAAGCTGAGGCTGTGTGTGTTGATTCAGGGTTTGTGTGACGGGGAAGAATAGGAAAAGGGGTTATCCTGCTTTCCTTTAATGTGTATTTTGTATTTAAATTGAAACCAATTTAGAAAACTTTATCTCAACACCTTTGAACACAAGTTGCTTAAATGTGATAAACTGAAGTTTCAGAAGGACAGAAAGGTGTGTGTGTGTGTGTGCTAAAAAGATAATTTGCTGTCTTTTCACTGTTCTGGTTCTTCTGCAGGAAAACGCGATGAGTGTGGCTCTGCACTGTCTGGTCCTCTGGCCACAGCGTTGCTCCCCTTGTTGACTCCTCTGATCAGCAGGTGACTGCGACTAAAAAGTGGACATCAGCACAAAAACTAAACCAACGACAGCACCACGCCAACAAACTAAAGCCTTTAAACACCTAAAAAAAACATTGCCAAGCAGAACTGGATCTGTTCATAGCGCTGTACTACTCCACTCAGAACTCAGTTGCTTTAACCCTGAACGATCTACATCCCTCAATGTAGAGAATAAAGGAAACCACAGTAAATGTGATGCCAGGGGGGAAAAAAAGGTTAAAATGAAAATCATTACATAACTCTGACGTGAGATATGCAGAGCTCGACTTTGACATTTTTATTTCCTGACTGTATAAAAAAGATGCCAAGTTTTAAACAAGTTCCGTTTGGAAAATGCTAAGTAAGTTAAATGGAATTAATTTCCCTAGATGTATTTTAAAAATGCCGTCTTTCCTCTGTATTTTTAGTGTAATGTAAAGAGGAAAACAGTGGTCTACAACATCAGCAGCAAATTCTAAGCGAAGGATAAAATACATAGCTGTAATATATTTATTTGAATGGAAGATTGATTATTTAAAATGTTAATACAGATATGGATTATCAATGAAACGCATGATATACCCGTTTCTATTCCAGTTTTTTTCAATTTTAGTTTTCAAGCAAAGGATGCATGCTAAGACAAGCAAAGACTATTTGGTCTCAAGATGCGCATTACGCAAGATGCACATTGCAAGCCATACTTCACCATGCAGGACTACAAATGTATTGTCACAAATTTGTTGAATAAAAATGTTTTCATAATTTAAACAGTTTATTTTTGTATTTCTAGGTGTGTGTGTGTGTGTGTGGGGAGGGGGGCATTATAAAATATACAATGGTAAGGACTGGTGCATAATGAAAAGAAAACACAAATGAACAGATGTAAATTAAAAACATGCAAATTAAATGTACATCATCACTACTTGAATTTCTATTGCTAACAATATTGTAGTTTATAGACTTTATGCCCGCTAGCTCTTGAAGAATTGCCTGTGGCTTATCTTGGTAAATAATCGTAATGTTTTGTATATACAATAGAAAAATAACAAAACTCAAGAAGCAGCAGAGTTTGAATGTTAATACGTCTGCAGAGGCATACCAGTACCTGTGCACCATGTCGTCCTGGGCTTATGGAGTTTCCACCTCTGAGATAGTGCAGTACGTGTGGTAGGTCTCAGCCTTGAAAATAATGAAACAATATTGAATGAGTCACTATTATACTGTATATGTTGTCTTGAAAGGGACAAATAGACTTCACTATACTTACATCCTCAAATGTTTGTTCCTCATTGTTTGTCTGTGCAGAATCTGCCAAGTCACAGAGAAACTCAACATTATGTTAACATTTTTTTAAACTAATTAAAAACAATTAATTGACCGGCACAGGTACTGGTGCTCTGAATGCATGAGTATGGGATGATTTCTGTGTTAGGGTGTACTAGCCAACCAAACAACTCCCATTTGAAACATGCTGTCATCTTATAATAAAGTTGTTACCATTGAAGCTAACACATTTTACACTGTGAACTGCAAAGTAGGCGCAAAAGGGATCATGTCAGCCAATAACAGCTTAGCTCAGCAAACTGCAAAAGTAGCAGTCATAAATTCTTTATTTCCATGTAAAACTGGCAACCTAAAAAACTGTTACTGCAAGTTTTTACTGTGGGGGAAAAAAAACCTTTGCCGATTAAATTAGGATCATCGCCATCCCTATGCTGTCGGAACTGAATAGACCACGTTAAAGTACCAACACACGAAGGAGCAAAGCATCTCACCAGTAGAAAAAACATTCCCAGGCACGAAAGTGATCAAATTGTAGACTCCTCCATTCACACCTTGCAACTTCAAAATGAAGTGTTTGTTAAGGAGAGATAGATCATTGTAGTGCTATTATTTGTAATATATATATATACACACACACACACACACACACACACACACACACACACACACACACACACACACACACACACACACACACACACACACACACACACACACACACACACACACACACATATATACAGTATATATATTTATTTACATATATAATAGGTTTTATCCACCTTGCATACTTATAAATGACTTACCACGCCCCAAAAGGGCTGAAAGCTCCAATCTTATGCTAAGTGGTGTTGTTTCACATTATGCAAAAGATTTGAACTTACCACACTTTCATTATTGACACCTTTCCTTTCCATCTTGATATCTACAAGAAAACCCAAACCAAACATTAATACACTAAAAAGCAAACATCTAAATATGTGTAATGATTATGTAACATTACAAATGCTGTATGAAGCATTTTAATTACCGTCCCTATTGTTCTTGAATGTGAATAATTTTGTACATTTGTATTAATAGTGATAAAGTTATACCAATCATCATTATTCAATGGTATTATTAATGGTTATAAAAATGTTAGCTAAGAGTTAGCTTTTTCAATTGGAACTCACTGGGTCTCTTTCGAGTGTAGAATGTTATCAACAGCAGAAAGATCCCAACTACCGTCACCCCGCAGCCGGTGACCCCTGACGCAAACCTCACCACGATGTTCCCTGTTTTGGGACAAAACCACTTTTTCACAAGTCTGTGTTTCACTTCTCATCATGTTACAAACAACTGTCACATTGTCAAACGACTGTGACACTAACTATAACAGTTTTACAAATACTTTCCCGTTTTCTCATTCTGTCCCTACTCTAGACCCAAAACATTTGTATCCCATTTTCTCCAAAATAACCTTTGAAAAAATGAGTGTTAAAGGTAACATTGACGTTGTCTTGTTGTTCCATTTTCAAATGAAAGGGCGCGTGCGCTTCACAACAACATTAGGCCTCCTGACTCCTAAACTGGTTTATCTATGACACCAACACAGAAAGTCATATATATGCCAAAATGACAAAATATACCTGTTTTGAGGTGTCGTGTGAATATTTGTGTCACAATTATACAACACAACAATTTGTATTACTACAAGTACATACAATTAAAGTATTTTCTTACACGAGGTAGAGACAGGAGTGATATTTGGTTGGATTGTTTGACTGTTCACGGTTGGACTGTTATGCACATCTGCTGAACAAACAAATAAATGATAATATTTTGAACATTAAGAAAGAAATCCAAATATTAAAATGTTCCAGATATATGAAGCATTAGCACTACCTGTTGTTCCATCACTTGAGGCTGAACTTACAGGAGCTACAAAACCAGGACCAGCACTTGCACCACCAGTGGCACCTGCAGAAGAAGCATTCAGTCAATGTGTGCACTCATATTATTATTACAAAAAATACATTTACCTGTACTTGTAATTGAGTCACCTGAGGCTGAATTCACCGGGGTTATAACATCAGAGGTGATACTATCTGTGGCACCTGAAGAATAAACTGAAATTCAGTCAAACTATTGTTTTTAAGGAACTTCACAAAGATACTTGTGCTTTTGTCATGTAAGGCAGGCTTCATAATAAGAATAATTAAATATTAAGAATATGGACACTTTATTTTAACAGATTTATATAATAATGAATTAAATATTACTAGTCAAATACTAATATTCTGCATCACAGTTGTTTCTTTATCCCAAATTACTGAAAGAAAGCACCATTTTGTTTATATTTATATTTTTTTACTTATGAACATATTTATTTATTTGTTTATTGGGAAGCATAAAATGACTTGCCTGTGGTCGGTGAGCGTTTCTGCGATGTCTGCACTGCGGTTGTTCCCTTTTCCCAAATTCCTGAAAGAAAACATTTCTTGATACAACCATAAATGATTGCAAATCCTTTGAGCTTCATGTTCGCTCAACTGAACGGGTAAGTTGTGTGCACCGCGCCAAGGTGACAAGGGAGACATGGCCCCATTTTCCAGGCTATAATCACAGCTTGCAGCCTGACACTGTAAAACACCATTCTTTTCCAGAGACCCTTGTTAATTTGGCGTTCCAGCTTACCTTTCCAATGAACAACTTACACTTCAGATCATGGCTGACTGATCCAGGCAGTGAACAAGTGAAAACTTCCTCACCATGATGAAAAGGCCTGTTCAGCACTGGTCCTACCACTGGTTTTGGACGTACAGGCCAAATATAAAAGATCTAGATTTACCTACCATCATCAATAGACCTCCACCCCATGCAGACATAATTTCATTTGAGTGCTGATAATTCCTGTCTAGTCTTATGCAAATCATGTAATCATGTTTCAAATCAATGTTTTCGATGGAGGATGGATGTAGATGCAAAGAATTGTAGATATGAAAAAACAGCCAAGCCCTGGAATGACCCTCTGGTGGAGGCTGAGCCATGCGTGGCTAGACAGTGTCAGAATGAGCTGACAATAAAGACAGAAAACCACATCAGCAGTACTCACGTTGCACAGTGATGGAGACCTTTTCACTGTGGGGGGATGGGATGTTTTTCCCGTCATATTTCACAGCGTAGTAACATTGCACATTGACCTGGGAGTGTGAGGTAGCACGCGCCAGCAGCTCGGCCCCTGTGAATGTCTGCTGGCACGAGAATCCAAAAATGTTGTCGAACTTCTCGGCGTAAAGACAACACTGAGACACATTGACATCATGTGGCGCTTCACACGTCAGTGTCACATCGTCACTTTCGCCAATGGCCACTGGATGTGCCGTCAGTTTAGCCTGAGGGTAGACTGAAACTGAAGAGATAGAGATTTGAGGGGTTGAAAAGATAAAAGGTTATTAATATGACATGTGTACCACAACAAGGACAGCACGGGATGGATCTACATCTCACTCTGATGGTGGCACAGCGGATCTTCTAAATAACATTAATAACTTCTATAAATAATATAAAGTGTTACTGACCTTTTGTCTGGACTTTATGAAGGGAACCTGTAATCGGGCACCAATTATTACAATTAATTAGGTCACACTGCAGTTAATTGGCAGATTGACCTTTCAAAAAAAAATGCACAATAGTGCAAGTCAATAAGAGGTGTCACTTACAAATGAAGAAGAGCAAAATCAATTGACCGTCCATACATCTGAATATGTTTACTACCATTGTCTTAAAAAAAAGAAATCCTCCGTGGACTGCTGCCTGACTGCTGTGTACATCTCACACAGTGTGGGAATGTCTGTCAAGCTCAGGAAGTGATCTGCGTCGGTCACACCACAAAGACAGACAATTGAGAACACAGTGATGAACTAAACTAGTGTGTGTGTGTGTGTGTGTGTGTGTGTGTGCGCGTGCGCGTGCGCGTGCGCGTGTGTGTGTGTGTGTGTGTGTGTGCAGCACTTTGGTCCAACCCCGTCAACTTGGACTTGACTGGGCGGGCATCAAAACTCACACATTGGCTGCTCGCGTTGCGCACTTTGAGAGGAAACTCAAACATGGACACTTTTGACACTTTGACTAATTGAGACACAAATATTCTATATTCAACATTTAACTACATTTAACTAACGTGATATTTGACCCGGGACCGGTGTAGTTACCTGATATGCTCAGCTGCCAGATCTGCTCGGGGTCCTGTGTGTCACGCTATGATTGGCTCTCCATCGGAGAGTGTACAGAGTCTGGCGGAATGTGGCGGATCTGTTCAGCAGTGTTGCCAGGTCCTTGACTTTCCCACAGAATTTAGCTACTTTTGAAGCGTTGTCGGCGGGTTGTGTAGACCTATTTTGCATGCGAATTACATGAATAACATGTATAAATAAAAATTAAAATAATAAAAATGGGGCTGGGGATGATGTATGGAACGGTACGTTAGGAAACCAGGCGTATTGGGGACACGCTCTCTGTGAGTGTTCTGGCTGACACTGACCTGGCAACCCTGCTGCTAGGGTTGCGCAGTCCACTGTTTGTCAGGTAACGTTAGCTAACGTCAACTAGCTAAGTAATCTCACTTAAAAAATGTTGTGCTTTACAAACTCAATTGCTCCACGATTTCAAATTCCTTCCTCGCAAGCTCGCAACAATATTATCATTTATCAGATAATGACGAAGAATTTCTACGCCGAATAAATTTTTTTTTAAAAACAACATGGTAAACGGTGTGTATCACAGCCGCACCATCACCTCTGCAAATCCTGAGAGCAGGAAGGCAGCGATTCGCAAGGCATCAAAAAAAATACCTAGTGAAAGGTATGTCACAGTGTTAATAAAGCCCCCCAATTTAGGTCAGAGGTGCTCTGTTACACGTGTGTACTCAAACCCTTTCATCCCGTACTGACTAGTGATCTGCGAGTGTGAACGAGTCGTTTGTCTCGGGAGTGAGTCCTCGTCTCCGCTGACTCGTTCACTGACTCACCCCTCCTACCTGCTACTAGCCAGACAAAGTGTCCCTCACACTACCTTGCAACTCTTATATTAATTGTATTTGTGTAAATGATGGATTATTTTTTTTTTATTTAAGCGTCGCAACCTCCGCGAAAATGACTCGTTCCACTATCACAGTCACTCGAGTGACTCGAAAACTCTCTTTAGTGAGTGACTCATACAAACTCGAGTCAGTAAAAAGAGTGAAACCTCCCATTTCTAGTACTGACAGCTTCTCATTCTCCACTGTCGTCAGCTACTGATGTCCTGTAATGCCTAACTTGTCCGTGCATTTATCCTTAGTGGACTAGACGACTGTAATGGTGTCTTTACAGGTCTCCCTAAAACGATCGATCAGACAGCTGAAATTGATTCAGAATACTGCTGCTCGAGGCCTCACTAAGACCAAGAGAGTGGATTATATTACTCAAGTTCTCAGATCTCTTTAGTTAGTTTATTACATTTCACTGCATATATGTATGGAAGTATGTATATGTATGTGACAAATAAAAATCTTGAATCTTAAAAATCTTGAGATCGTTCCACTCGTTTCATGTCCATCAAGGATAATCAAAATACATCAAAATACTACTGTTGGTTTATATAGCACTGAAAGGTTTCGGGTCAAAATACATTTGTGATCTTTTGCTAGGTTATGAACCATCCAGACCTCTCAGGTCGTCTGGGACACGTCTGCTTTCTGGTCCCAGAGTCAAAACTAAACATGGAGAAGCAGCACAACAGTGTATCCCAGATATCTGCAGGTCTGCTGCAACTCTCACCTCTTTTAAATCAAGGCTAAAGACTTTTCTGTTTTCCATTGCCTTTTCCTAAACAAAATAACAAACATTAATTTATTGCACTGTGACTTTATCTTATAGGATAGAAGAATCTTTAATCAGCACCTGGCTTGTCCTTCCTCTGGGGCGGGGGGCAGCCAGGAGCAGTGGGCAGCATTCATCGATGCGCCTGGGGACCTGGTGATGAGTGTCCATCGTTGGTCAGACGATGATGTGTGCATGTTTTTGGTGGGGGCCCTTACTGATGTTAGGTGGAGGAAATCCCATGTGAGCACAGGGAGAACATGCAAATTCCACACAGAAAGGCACCTAATGGGGAGATAACCCACCCAGAGCACGGTGCCAACAGCGCACCAGGCGGGAATCAAACCCAGGACCTTCTTGCTATGAGGCACCACTGTCTAGATGCTTCTGATGTTTTATTTAAAGCACTTTCAATTGCCTTGTTGTTGAAATGTGAACACTAGTGGCTTTGAACTTAAATGCTTTGAACACTGTGGGGATGGTAGCTCAGGAGGTAGAGCTGGTGGTCTAGTGATCTTAAGGTTGCTGGTTGGATCCCAGGCTCCTCCTGCTAGCATGCTGTAGTGTCCTTGAGCAAGACACTTAACCCCTAATTGCTCCTGATGGCTGCATCCGTCGGTGTTTGAATAATTGTAAGTGGCTTTGGATAAAAGCGTCTGATTAATGTAATGTACTGCATTATATCAGGCTTGGCCGATCTGAAACAGCGACATCAAAAAACTGAAAGATCTCCAGGCTGGTTCTCCGGGGCTAAGATATCGCCTTGATGGGGAAAAATGCTATTCAGGGAATAGGCAAAATAGTTGTTTACAAAGAAAAGTTCTCCAGGGTTAGGATATCACCTTGACAAGGTAAAACGCTATTTGGGAACAGGCAAAATGATTGTTAACAAAAAGTAAAACAAGGTTTCTTTGATCCATTTCTTGAACTGCACTATAACTTTTATGCATTCTATGTATTCTATTTTTTTACTTTATGCATTCTATGTCCTTTTATAATGTGTTTCTTTGCACATTGTCTTAATGCTTTTTATGTTTTATGTAAAGCACTTTGTACTGCCTTGTTGTTGAAATGTGCAATATAAATAAACTTGCCTTGCCTTGCCTAGAGTACCCTCTGCTGACAATGCTGTGCTTAGCAGGAATAAAATAACCACACATCTCAGTAAATCCTAATAACAGAATAACACATGTAAGCAACAATTAAGCGAGTAATTAAATTGCCTTTTGAGACCTGGCTGTCAGTGCATCCCACACCTCCACCACACACTGACATCTGACTTCACACCCTTTAACGTCGAGTTTCTTATTATTTACTGAATTAAAATGTTGATTTACCTGAGGTTTATCGTGGGGACCTTAATTGTTGTGACCTGAACGAGCTGGTCATTACACCCTCACCAGGCCTAGGGCACTGATTTTCACCACTCCTTGGCGAGGACTATCTCTCTCCACAACCACACCTTGCATCGATGCACTTATGACATCGTGGTGTACCTCCTCAGTGCACTTCTCCGTGTAACTCTCCACGTCTATGGGCACACGAGACAGTCCATCCGCATTTGCGTTGTTCTTTCCAGGGTGATACAATATAGTGAAGTTGTGATTGGCCAACTCCGCCACCCAACTGTATCCCGTTGCGTTGAGCTTCGCGGAGGTGATCACAAACGTCAACGGGTTGTTGTCCATATACACCAAGAATGACAAAGCATGGAACAAGTAGTCACATAAGCGCTCCCAAGCAGCCCACATCAGAGCTAAGAACTCCAACTTCCTGATGTGAAGATGGTAATTCTTCTCTAACTGACTAAGGTGCAAGAGCCGTAAGATATCACTCTCATCCTAACTTCTTGCCACTGACAAAGCACCGCACCCAATCGTTCCTGGGATGCATCACATTGTAACACAAATGGTTGTGTGAAGTCAGGGTAGCCCAGGGCTGGAGACTTCATTGGGAATCTATCAGCTGGTTCAGAACATCTTGGTGAAGGTTAGTCACTGTATTGGAGTGCATGATGGTAGCTGTCCTTTCTTTGTCTTTTCTGTTGTCTTATGTTTCCTCAGGCTAGGGTCTGGCTCGATGGTATCTCTGTGTTGAATGGTCAATAACTCATACAGTGGCTGGGCAACCCGTGAGAAGTTGGGAATGTAGGACCAGTAGTAAGACAGGAACGCCAACATCTGACGCATGTCACCAACCGTTGCGGGTGTTCTCTATTTTAAGGCCTTCACTGGAGCAGTTTCTGCCAGGTCCATCTCTGTCACCATATTCCCAAGGATCTGCACTCCGTGTCGTAATAGCTCGCATTTCTTTGGGGTGAGTTTTGCTCTGTGTTCTTTATACTGCTGGAGCACCACACAGACATGTCTGCGATGGTCTTCGAAACTGCTGCTGTGTACTAAGTTGCCATCTAAGTATGGCAAGGAAATTGTGTCCCTCAATCCAGTTAGACAGTTTTCCATGCTCCATTGAAATTCTGCTGGGGCAGAGCTCAGGCCAAAGGGTATTCACACACTGGTAGAGGCCCCAATGAGTTATGAATGCTGTCAGCAGCTAGCTCTCTTGATCAAGGAATCCTTGGTGGTTGGCCTTGCCCTGATCTAACACAGAGAACCATGAGCTCCCACCCAGTGCATCAAGCATGTCCTGTATCCTGGGGATGGGGTGGCGGTCAGGGACTGACATTCAATTCAATTCTCTGTAGTAGCAGCACAGTGGTTAGACCTTCTTTCGCACACAGTCAACTGGTGAGGAATACAGTGACTGGGACGGTGTGACCCACCCTCTGTTTAACAAGTTCGGTAAATATTCATTCACTTCCTTGTGGAGGGGTTTCAGGATAGACATCTACCTCTTCTGCACTTGACTGGTATCATAAAGGGTTATGTGCATCTTGTGAGATGGAAGGCATTACATCATCCTTAGAAGAAAGAAGAAGAAGAAGAAGAAACAGTCTTTATTTATCACACAACACACCACACTATAACACATGCTTGCACACACACACACATGCACATGCTTGATGGTGGCCGGTGAAATGGCTCCTCTGCTTTTGACCCATCCTGGCTTGTCCTTCCTCCGTGGGCACAGCCAGGAGCAGTGGGCAGCATACGTGGACGCGCCCGGGGACCAGGTGATAAGTGTCCATCGCTGGTCAGACGATGATGGGTGCATATTTTTGGTGGGGGTCCTTACTGACGTGAGGTGGAGGAAACCCCATGTGAGCACGGGGAGAACATGCAAACTTTTATGTCTCATTCACCTGCTCGATCAGTTCTTCATCCGACTTTCTGACATTACTGAGGTAGGGCAAGATCTGAAACTTCACAGTCACTTAGCAATGCAGTTTCAATTGAGCAGAGGAATTTGCGCTGAATGGTGTGCTTGCTATAGTGCTCATCAGTGTCTCCATTTGTGACCTTCCATAACAGCTTATCCTGCATGTCAATGGCTTGGAAGAGGAAATTCAGGGCCAACTCCCTAGGTTCTTGTGATATGTTGATCAGTTGGTGATAGAGGTCAGTGGCACTGTCTACTAGGGGATGGTAGCTCAGGCGGTAGAGCTGGTGGTCTAGTGATCTAAAGGTTGCTGGTTTGATCCCAGGCTCCTCCTGCTAGCATGCTGTAGTGTCCTTGAGCAAGACACTTAACCCCTAAGCGTCTGCTTAATGTAATGTAAAAATGGCCCTTTAAGATGGTGAACAGCGTGTTAAGTGTGACACCACGCTTGATCTCTAAAAGGAAGTCCTGGGTTGACAGCTCTGATCACAGCCTCAACTATCTCTGCTTCTGAATGTCCTTTCTCCAGTCCAATTTGTCAGATCAGACTATGGTCTGACAATTTTTCCAATTTTCCCAAACATCTTAAATTCTCTTCTCAGCATGACTTCTGCCAATCTTGAAGACTACTTGAATCTACCTTGAAAACAGAGTACTTTTGGGTTTTGTGTGTCATGGGCAGAGACCGGAAATCCTTTTCCTCCTCTTCTTTTTTCTGGGCGGGTTCTTCTGCACTTATATCTTCACTAGCAGCACTTTTAAACTTGACTGACAATAGGTCAGTAAGGTATTGACTAAGCTCCACTTCATCTTGAGTTTCCTCTATTCCGTCCAGCACTTTTTTAACCATTTTAATGTGGGCCTTCCTGAGTCTGCGGTGGGGTTCTCTTCCATCCAGCCCATCACACTTCAGGAACAAGCAGATGTCTAAGAGGTCCTTCTCCCCCAACTGCCATAGGGCTGCACTCACTTTATCAGGAAAGCGCAGGGTGTCTTCCATTGGCTGCGGATAAACGGGGGGTCGTCATTACTCACCACTGCCCCTCCTGGCTACCTCGCCAAAATATGTTCCACGTACAAGAAAGAGGCGTCACTCACTCTGCTGCCACACACTTTTTTTTGTTGCGAATCTGTTGGGGATATACTGTAAGGCCTTCCACTCAAACTCATTCATCCTGTACTGACAGCTTCTCCTTCCCTACTGGTGTCAGCTACTGAGGGCCCGATGTAATGCTTAGAGCGCCATCTCAGTAAAACCTTATAACAGAATAATACAGGTAAGTGACAATAAAGTGAGTAATTATATGTGACGATGATATGTACTTAAACCTAAGCTTTCACTGAATTAAAAAATGGTGGGGGTAATATTCTCTTGTCTTTTCCAAGACCCAGTGCCACACACCTGAAGGAAATGTAGTGGGTGTGTTCATTGTAATTTATATACTGCCCATAAGATCTGATACCCTTTAAGTTCCACATAAATTGTGATGCATCACATGCTAAAGATTTTATATCTTTAGTATTTTGATATGTACAACTGAAGTCTCCTGTAACCTGTCTTTACATTGCACCAAATATACAGTATAATTGTCAAGACATGGATCATTATGTTTATTATTTTATTTTGTTATACCCTGATACTGTCATGATCTCCGCCTTCTTCTACTTTCCCCTCCCTCTCCTTACCTGTCCCATTAGCCCAACTCTATTCACCTGCGCACACAGCTGTTCCAGATCTGCAATCTAACCACTATATATGCCTCTCTCACCAGTCACCCATTGCCAGATTGTCTTCGATGCTTGCACCAGACTCTCCAGCGTTCTCCGGACTGATTCCCCGCTACCAACTCTGCCTCGCTCCGACCACGTATCCTGCCTGCCCCCCCCCCCCCCCCCCAGCCTGTCTTGTCTGCACTCCTCGTTATCGAACCTGCCTGCCCCCTGCCTGTCTTCCGTCTGCTCTACAAATAAAAGACATAACCAGATATCCCTGCCTGGCTTTGTGCTGCAATTGAGTCCTAACCACACCCGTTACAGTTACCAGTGTGTCCCGATGGAATTTTTATTTCAATGTTTTTAATGGTTAAGTGTCACCGCTATCAGTGGCATGAAACAGTCAATGCTGTTGCACCTCTCCTTTATCCCATCCATGTCAGAGAGGCATGGAGCATCCTTGGGGTAGATCTAATGAGTCCACTTCCCACCACTTCAAAGGGCAAACGGTTGCATTAGGTTGGGCTGAAGTATGTGTAACCCCCCTTTGAAGGTAGTAAATGCAAAGCTTTTTGGTTAAAAGGAAAACAAAAGTGACCGGAATGCTCCATATACTAACAACAATTTGCATTTTATGTTGCAGATCCATTCTGACAGCCACAGATCTTTTCACTAAGTGTGTTGTGGCAAAAATTCCTCTACACTAAAACGGCCACTGAGGTGTCCAGGTGCTGACTTTGGACCGGCAGAGATGATTATTACTGACCAAAGACATGAATTTGTAAATGAGGTAGTTATAAAATGTATATAAAACACGGTGT
This sequence comes from Zeus faber, assembly GCF_960531495.2. NCBI lineage: Eukaryota > Metazoa > Chordata > Actinopteri > Zeiformes > Zeidae > Zeus > Zeus faber. Next base: position 34,745,113 of record NC_137192.1, on the reverse strand, counting down.
ATGTGTGACATAGAATGTCTGTAATTGAATCATATCTTTCAAGGGATTTCGCATACACTAATACATCTGCAGGTCAACTGTGGTGTTTTTGAGGCTCTGGGTGTCAAACATTGCATTACATCAGCCTACCATCTCCAGGCCAATGGACAGGATGAGCGCACTAACAGACCAATAAAGACTGCGGTTGCTAAGTACTGTGGAGAACAACAAAATGACTGGCATGTCTATTTAAGGTGCATTGTGTTGAGCATCAACACCTCCAAACAGGTTATATTGTGTAATGACGGCAGATGGAAACAATATTCAACCAAGATAGAAAAACTGTTAAATGCTATTGATTGCACTAACCCTTTTTTTTTTTTTTTACAGAGGTCAACCAAGTACACACCATACTGTGCACTATTTGGAAGACACCCTCGCACCCATGGTGTCATCAACATTGCACAGAATGAGGGGGGTGACAACTCTGTTATTGTTACTACTGATGAGGCAGAAGAACACCAAGAGGCCTCTCCAGAAGTCACAGATCTACATGCAAAGGAGATGGTAAAATGCCAATATAGGCATCTTAATTACTCCTGAAAATATAAGAGTGTTTTAAATGACAATTCCATTTTAAGCCTTTTCATATTTTTCTCAGATATACCAGAAAAAAAAAGATTTCCCAGGACAGACAAAAGAAGGCATATGAGACACGCAAAAGAAGGAACGTGAAATCATTTCACATTAAAGTTGGTGATGAGGTCCTGAAAGCCAAGAGACAGTTGCTATGAGATTTGAATGCTGGAGACACAACTGTGGTTTTCCTCTGCTAAGACAGGGCAAAGTATTGATTTGTCACAGCTTTGCAGCAGTTTTTCCTTACTGAATAACATTTGTGGGTTGTGCATGGAATTTGTTGTTGTACTTAAAATAATAATAATATATTGGAGCATTCCATGTCGCAGCAGCTAAATAAACTGAATTCAATAAAGAATAATAAAAAAATATATTGTGTACAGATGGGCCATGGTCTACGTTAAATATATTAAACATTTTTAAAACCGACATTACAAATATCTATCTGGTAGGACATTATTAAAATATTTATATCTATAGATTACATTTTTTAGATTTAAATATTGGCATTGATATTTGCAGGAATAAATATTAGTCCTGGACAGCAGCAAGACATTTGCACAGCACAGAATTTAAAACATTAAAAATTCTGTGTCTACATTACACGTATCAGACAAAAATATGATTATTTTTTAACACATTTATATAGTTACAGGATGAACTTACGCTGTACACAAACAGTCAAGTGGCTCTGGTCCCTTCACCGCATCCAGATCCACTCACGGCGTAACAAGACGCACCTGCTGGTGGTGACAAGGTTTGCCCCATGTTCAATGTGCGCAACTGCATAAAACCAGGAGTGGGGGGGGGGCAGGGAGCGCTGTGATTTTCTGGTATTATGTATTTTTAAAAGTTGTTGTTTTTTTTTATTTAAATTTTACATAATGCCTCCAAAGAAATCTGCGCCGGCTGGAAGTTCTTCGGTCTCTTCTGGTGTTTCAGAGAAATCGGAGCAGAACGACTCTGGTCCGTGTCCAAGCTTTCTCCAATCACTACGACTGACATGCGACTGTTTTATTTTTGAGAATTACACCCCCCCCCTCTCTCTGTTTCTCTAGCTCCGGTGAGTTCTGTATCTTCGCGTAAAGTTTCCCCTCACCCCGCCACTGTGACCATGCTGAAGGAGGCGCTGGAACAGTTGGACTCCAGAAAGGGCGTATCCGCACAGGCCGTGCGCAACTGGATCACGCAGAAGTATCCCACTGTGGATGTGGTGCGGCTGAAGTACATGGTGAGGAAGGCTTTGCTCAAAGGACTCGCGAGCGGCTTGTTGGTGAGGCCGGCTAACTCCAGTGCCACTACTGGTGCGCAAGGAAAATTCAGGGTAAAGTATGGGCCTAACACTTGAACGACTCTCTTCCAAAATGGTTGTGACATTTTAACCTGACTGCGATGCCTCGCACTCCCCAGCTTGCGCCCAAAAAAGCCAAGGCACCGAAGCAGAAAGCTGAGAACACTGATCCCAATGTGGAAAAAGTGCCAAAGGCTGCGAAGACTGGAGCCAAAAAGTCAAAAGAAGCGGAAAAGGAAACTGGTATAGCCGTCTGCTCAACAGCTTAAACCAATTAAAGGAAACATGACTATGTATGGTAATATTTATGTATCTAAAAGGTACCACAAAGAAAAAGGCAAAGAAGTCGGCTGACAGCGACGAGGTAGAGTTCATTTTTTTGCTCTGTCTTGCATTCCTTTTGCCCCCAGGCATAATAATAATAATAATTTCTTGCTTCTCAGCCTACCAAAGAGGTGAAGGCTGCCAAGGGAGCTGCCACTTCCAAAACGGCCCCGGTTAAGAAACAAAAGACTAAAAAGGCTGTCGACGAGGATGTTTCTGGTCTGGCCAAGCCTAAAGCAAAGGTTGTCAAAGCTGTGACGGGTGACAAGGCCGTCCCTGCCAAGGCTCCTGCCACCAAAGCTGCTGGAAAGAGAGGGAAGACCACAGAATAAGTGTATATATCCTTTTTATCATGTATTACAATAAAAGTTTATTTTCTAAATAAGGCATTTGAGCATCAGTCATTCACTCCGTTTAATGTCTCCATGTAAATAACAATCCTACTTTCCACTTCAGTTTTATGGTCATGAATTTGAGTACATGGCCTTTTGGTATTGCTGCCTGACTTGAATGGTGCCAGTTAAGTGAAACAGCCTGTGGAGATGGCTGAGGCTTTCCAAACTGGGGAAAAATCTACCCTAGTATCATGTGGACAGTGTGAGGACTGGACCAATGCATCTGCTCATGTTTTCTTTCAAAATAGAAACAATTCCTTTATGAATACATTCTGTCCAGTCAGGCTCGCAAAGCATGCATGGCTGCACATGCACATTATGATCCACTGTGCTGGAAGTCTCATTTAGCCATAACATTCTATTTCCCTAGTAATCACTTCCTATCTTAATACACCATTTGTGATGAATACTGCTTATATGGTGAAGTGTTATTTACATACTGTGAATTGATTCTTTCATAACAATCTACACTTCTCATTGAGAAGTCATACGATTAGTGTACATAATTAACATTTTGTGACGAGACAGTACCACAAATACAAGTTATGCCTACTTTTAAAACCATGTTTATTTGTGATTAAAAAATAAAACAAATTCAACTAAAAAGCATTACTATTTTCACTAATAGAAACAGTACAGAAGCACTGAGTCTTTGAGCAGTTTCATTGCTCTTCAAGTATGTTCATTCCGTTCATAGATATTTTTCTGCAGTGGCATTGCAATCAGGACTGTGGCAGCCAACATTTGGCGCCTTCAACACACAGGATCTCCACCTCAATAAGCTGGTTGTAAAATAACCAGTGTTGGTGCCTCCACACACATATAAAAGATATTTCAAGAATCCACCACAAATTGATCCAGTGACGAGCAAGGGGTGATTCTATAGCAGTACGGTTGATCTGCCGGCACCTCGTTCTTCATTTGTTCTGAGCAGGAACAGCGAAGAGTTGTTTGGATGAGCTGAACTTGAAAAGATTTGGGTTAAAAGACAAAAAGAAAAGTACAGTGGTGAAACACCAGAATGGCAAGATAAGAGAAAGAAAGAACTTGCAGTTTAAGAAACGACAGAAAATAAATAAAATCAAGAGAATGTCAAGCCATAAGCATTTAACTTCAGTTAAGGAGAAACATCAATCAACTGCATCGATAATTATTTTAGTGACATTAAAAACAATTTCACTTTCATGAAATCAAAAAACAATAAAACAGCGAAATACAACTTCTGTAGAAATAAACAATGCAAGTCTTCAACATGTAAACAAATTCACTCAGAAGAGAGAAATCAAGTGTGCAGTTCTCTCAGCTCCTCCTTCCTCCTTCCATCCTTTTGTGCTCGTGCCAAAATTGCACAAAAAGGTACAGAATCAATCCCAAGCGGCCAACCTTAATTGCTCCATCTCTACTTTCGCTCCTTTCGCTCTCGGGGGGAAACGCCCGCCGGACAGTTTTAAGAGGGCGGGGGGGGGGGCTCCGATTCGCACCGAACATCTGGAGAAGGTATGGGGGGGGGGGGGGGTCTCTCCTCTTCTCCGCGTCAGTGTAAAGAACCTTCATCCCGCCGTCACCCAGCAAGGCTTCTCCAGAGCAGGTCACCTCGGATGCAGAAGGAAGCGGTCCACGTACTGCGAGATGGCCTCCCAGTTCCTCCAGAGGAAGGCCAGCAGCGTCACCAGCAGCAGCGTGGAGAGTGTGCGGCTGCGCGTCTTCATCAGGGGGACGACACAGTTGGCCACCGTGGAGACAAACACCAGGAGGACGGCCATGACGGCGAGCAGCACATTGATGAGTTTGCCGAGGAGTGTCCGCGCCGTGGCGTTCTCCAAACCCTCGAGCTGCACCACCTGCTGTTGCTGCTGCTGCAGCTCCATCTTCGAGATGCGCGTCTGACATGCCTCCAGCGCCTCCTACAGGTCGGGGATAAAAACCGTTACGCAAACACAAGATAGTCGGAGAGGCTCGTCTAAAGGGTACTCGGCCTCATTTTGGTGGCGCATACCTGAATGTCTCTAGCCCTTTCATACGATTGGTAAGCTATCTTCTCCTCCATGCTGGCTAGCTCCTGTTTCAAGTTCAAGATTTCATTCTGATGCAGTTCTGTTAAGTCATTGAGTTGCTCTTCTAAGCGTTCACACCTTCAAAATACAGGGCAAAGAACAAGGGTGAATTTCAGCAGCGCATGCATTTCTTTTTTGTTCTAACTCCAAGCGAAAACAATTTTGTATAGACCTATCCTACCTGAATCTCTCCTCTTGCAGCGCCTCCATAATCATAGTATAGTCCCTCTGATAGTGACCTTTTAGACTTTCAAAAGACTCCTCCAGCCGACCCTGGTTGTCCCGGAGTTCTTGGATCTCTTGGAGGAGGGTGTCAAAGTCCGAGGCTTGAGCATGATCGAGGGTGTTGCCTTTGGAGCTGGGAGGACCTACAGGGGCTCCGGTGGCGCTGTTGGCCCCCGCAGAGCCCGACGTAGCACTAGAGCAGTCATCCTCACTGCCGTACTTGGGGCTTGACTGTAGCTGTCCTCCCCCCAGGGGCCTTGTTCCTCCTGAGCCAATACCCTCGTCTCCTTGGGTTTCATCAAGAGAGTCTTTCAGGGCTGTGATGTTATCAGCGCTACCAAACTTGTTGCGGATCAAGGAGGCAATTTCCCTCGGCTTGGACACCACGGCTCCTGCCGCAGAATGAGTGGCTTGAGAGATGCTGGAGAGGCCACCGGTCACCTGTGGGAGGCAGGGCGGGGTCAGTATTTTGCGATCAGCATGCAAATTGTAGATGGTTCATGTGACAACATTTAAGAAAAAAAAAACCCTTGAAAATCAACTGAGAACAAGGCAGAGAAACCAAATTACAATTCATGGCGCTGTGGGTTTAACTTTCAAAAACGGGAGCCAAGTGAAGATTTCACACACACCTTGGCTCCAACATCCTTGAGACCCTGGTGCATGTCTCGGAAAACGTCTTTGGGCTGGCGCGGGATGCCATTGTGCTCCACCTCTCTGAGCTTTCGGTGGTAGTGCTCCAGCTTCCTCTGCAGTTGTTGTATAGTCTGAGCCGACTTTTGGTTCTTCTTCTCAAACACTTGCTTGATGCGCGCGCTCTGCTGTTTGTCCGCGTTATTAGCCAGTTTTAGATATTCCGCCACATTGTCGTCACGTGCGGTCTGCTCTATCTTGATTTGTTCTGTGAGCTTGAGGATTTTCTGTTGTAGTTGAGCGATGGCCTGTTTGGTTCGCTGGGGGTCTGGAGTACTATCGACTACATCAACACCGTAAGCGTCTGCTCCACAGGAGAGGGCGTTTGGTGAGACCGCAGGGCCGGATCCGTCGTAGCGTTCAAGCTGGCCAAAGATGTAAAACAGGTGAAAAGGGGGTCAGAAATAAAACTGCATTTGGAATATTATTTGCATTCTATGAAGCAGTGAAAAAAAATGGAATTGTATGTAAGTAGTTGAAATCGAATCGTGTGCGATTGCTGACCTTAAAAAAAACTACAACATGAAAAAACACCTTTCATGAAAAAAATATGTATACTACTCTGGTTGTTTGCCAGTTCATGGTGTATAGAATATGTGTAACAGTACATGGTGAATATAATGCATATCAGAGAATTTGGGAAGATGCACACATTATTATTTGCTCAGCAATTCACAAAGATGTTCTGGTGTAAAATACAAAGAAAGACGCAATGTTTTGCTTTCACTGCAAGATCTTAGAAATATTTGCCAGATCCTATTAGCATTCAGTTGTTAGCTGAAGCAAACCATTACTCAACCATCGAGGCTGTTTGCGCCTGGAAACCTCTGACCTTAAGTACTCTGGAAGACAGCGAAGGTTAAATTTAGAAAGGCTTAAAGCACATAGCGACCAACGACTAACAAGAGATTTCTGACCCTTGCGATGCCTGTACCATACCTACCCATGAACCTTTTCATCCAGCCATTAAAACCTGCCAATCTACTTCCCCCAATTAAAAGTTCTTCTAACCTATATTTTTAGATGAAGTCTGTGTGATTCAAACTCCTCACAATACTGACATTGCTATCGAAGATGTGTTTTAATCGACAATCACCGTTGCTTTAAAAAAAAAAGTTTTTATAGCTGTTAGTCATTGTTTTAATGGTTTCCTAAAACGATGCAGTTGTATTCAATCATATTTCATTCAACCTGGGGCTTTATGTACACCAACCTTGTCAGACTCCTCGGTAGAGTGGTAACCGGAGGTCAGTAGCATGTCTAGGGCTGGGCTGGTGGGGGTGTCAGTGGTGGAGGAGGAGCGGGGGCGTCCAGCCTGCAGCAGGGCCTCGTGAGTACTTCGGCGGTGAATCTGGGGGCTACCTTTCTGGGGGGGATCCGCGTTCCCCCCCGCCTTGCTGCGGCGACTCTGCAGGCTGGTCCCTCGCTTCATGATTGGGGGGGCACCTCGGATCTGCTGCAGAACACGGCTCAGAGCTGCGGGAGGGGCGGAAGCGGCAGGGTTGTCAGAATCCACAGGCGGGCCCGTGGAAGCAGAGGCATTCCCTACCTCTGGCCCTGTGTCAGGGGGCTCAGAGGCAGGGGTACCTATTGAGGGCGAGGCAGAGTCATGTGGGGACACGGAGGAGCGTCGCCGCTGTGGCTGGAACAACTGCTTCAGGCCATGGCCCAACGCTCCCATATTTTCCAGGGCATTATGGGTGATTTTGGACAAACCGTGCTCCGACTCTGATGCCCGCCTGTTAAACTCCGTCTCCACTCGGCCTCCCGTGTCCGGCTCCTCTGGATTCTGCTCGGTACTACTCTGATCCATCGGGGGCCTCCAGTCTCACAGTGTGGCTCTACCAGGGGGTGCAGGGGACTAGCTATGCCCCGACGCCACACCCCCTCTGATAGGCTGGTTCAAAGCCGGAAAGCAGAGGGGATGGCGCTCAGTTGGGCCTTTTGAGCGTGCATGCATCTGTGGTTTGGCACAATGTCATGCTCGTCTAATACAAAAGGAAAATAAAATGATTATGACATGCAGCAGTGAGAATTGAACACATGTACAGCAGCAGAATATAAAATAACACTACAAAGCATAAATTGGGTTGGCACCGAGACAGAGACTTGAGCAGCACATTTTATTGATATGCAAAGTGTTATTTGTTGATTTGGCTGAACTGATGTTTCAACAGTAAATAATTAATATAATTGTTTCTCAAAAAGAATCGCCAACAAGCCCTCAAGTCAAACAGCATGTGATATGTCTGACAGTTCCAACCCATTAGTGCAATGAATATAAACCTAGAAATTAAACAAGCGTTTAAAAACAATTTCTGAAATGTGCTGCTGATTTCCAAACTATTTCTTTAATCTGTTCCATAAATCGTAGTCTTAAACATCGCCATTTAAGTCTGACTACAAAAATCCCATTATAATTGGCCAATTACATTTCAGAAAGTGTTTATATAAGTCATAAGTAACATAACTGAGTGGTTGGATGATGGTAACAAAAAACTAAAATCTGTGTAAAATCAATGAGTGGTTAAAGATGGAGATAATGATGTTTTAAATGGAAAATTGTTATTTTCTGATTATCATCTTACTTAAGGATTCCAAGGATATCAAACCTGGCCTACTCTTGCAAAGTGTTGGACTCAGATACTAAGCAAGATACACAGCGCAGAGGAACATATCATGACTTGAATCACAAATGACAGCTTATATAAACAGCCTACCAATGAGAGAGAGAGAGAGACAGACAGACAGACAGACAGACAGACAGACAGACAGACAGACAGACTCAAAGAGAGCTTACCATCAGCCCAGCTTCTGGTCCTCTTGCTCACTCTGGAGTGGCTGAATGAGGAAGAACTGTGATTAGAATCGGTAAAGAAAGGAAGACACTGCTACCCGAAGAAAAATAAGTGGGACTGGCCTCGCATTCAAATTCAATTCAACCCTAAGACTAAAATATCTGGCAATCCACTAATGGACCATAGCATCAAAATCCCAGACTCCAGCAAGGGCTGAATGAATCAAATTTAAAAATACAGACCAAGTAACGGCCTTTAATGCATTGTAATAGAAAAAAGGCAAGAAGCAAGGCTCATCATCACAAAGGTTTCCTCACTGTCAATGAAGTTAAAATGCCATTTCTGTAAAAAAAATATGGACCAAATGCTTGGAAACCGCTCAGAAAAAGCTTTAAGTAAAAAACACTTATTTAGTGGCTCTGTGACAGCCCAAAAGTGCAACCCTGTGCAAAGGGTAAGTGGCATAATTCATTATCATCTTTCTCAGCTGATGCTTGTGCATCAGCCTCATCCTATCTGAAACATATCCATAATCATGTGATGCAACTCTGCATTAAAAACTGCTATATCATGCATGGCCTCAAATTCCAAAGCTCAACTGAATGAAATCATACTAATCTTGCAAAAACAATAATAATAACAATAATAATCCCGAAGATCTAAATCACAAAGAGCTTTCTCACTGTGAAAGCAACTGCTTGACAGCTCCAGGATGCTTCATTTGTAACCGACATGTCATTGAATGTGAGTTATGAGAACATATAATGTCAAGACAGTCACTTTCAGCATAGTAGCCTAAACCAAGAACAAATCCTTGATTTGTGTGCAATATCATTCTCCCATCACGCTCCTCACACGCAGCCTTCCAAGGTCACAACGTCAAGGATCAGTAATTGCGCACGTATGTGAAAAGCACGTTTCCATTGCGGAGCGTCTTGAGGCGTGCACACTGCTGCAAACATCTCTTCCCCCAAACACATCCTTCATTTATGTTGGTGGGAACGAAACTTTGGGGCAAATGAGCTTTGTGAATCTTCACGTTTTGCATGCATGTCATTTTGTAAGTTGACTCAATGTATTTAATATATACCGTGGCACTAAAACCTATTAGCAAATAAATGAAAGAGAAAAAGAAACCCTGCCAGTATGTATCCAGTCAAGTGCCTCCTAGAATTTGACTTAGGCCAACATCTTTTTATTCCGGTGCATTATTTAAAGCAACCACTTCACTGTGTTGTGTACATACAAAGGACCTTCTATTTTGCAGTATTAAAGAATCACCTTCAACTCTTTGATTCATAGCCTCAGTGAGAAATTTGTTTCCACACGACAACACTGTGAAAAAGCCCCCAATTCCTGAAGTGCTTATAGTGCTTATGGGGAGAACGGTACGTTCGTTTGTTCGTGTAGGGCTACACAGGCAATTGGGACATTAGCCAAGAAGTGGTATCGTCATCCAGTTCAATGAGGCCGCTGACTCCATGTGGTGATTTGAAGATTGGGCATTCATCAATGATGTGTTCAACAGTCTGTGGTTTTCCGCATTCACAGAGATTTGTGGCAGACACTCCAATCATATGCAGATAGGTTTGGGTCTTTGCTACTCCAGAGCTAAGTCTGTGTGGGGTTCGCATTTGCAGCAGAGTCCATAAAGTCACTCCACGCTGGCGGCCGTGTGACCGCTCGCCGTGGATTCACTTCAAATTCCACGTAAAAGGCCGCGCTAACGAGTGGATCCCCAGCCCGGACACCGTCCCCTGCGCTCACAAAAACAAGTTCCACAATGACGGCGAAAAACTATCAGTAAACCATAATAACAAGCACAGTTATACCTGTTCGAGACATTCCAGGTGGTCAATGGGACCGCGGCGTGCCGCGGGACTATTTAAACCGTAAAAAGCGGCAGAAAAAAATAAACACTGACATGATGCGATTTTTGACCTCAAATTGGTCCCCGGGCATTGATCACAGACATGCCAGCACATCCACACACTGCAATAAAAAACAGCAGCACATGGGCTCCTTCCCATGTTCACCAGATGTTGGGAGTAAATCACCATAGAATCAATCAGCGGGAAAGTTAACTATGGTAAACACAAAGAAACGGTTCAGATGCAACCGGGCTTTCTGGAAGAAATATGAAGATCCACCGTGAGAAATATTAGAATTAGCAGCACTTTTTTTTTTTTTTGACATAACATTATTGGAGGCAACGACAAGGGTTAAAGAGGTGTATCAGACGCCCTCCCGACGCAACTAACAAGCCTCTTATTTAAGTTTTGTATTAAATACGTCGTTGTGTGAGAATTAGCTGAAGTTGATACGCATATGCTCAGTACCAGCTCCCTGCAAATAGACTTAGCCCGCTGCTCTAGGGATAAGAAGGGGTGGAATTAGCAGCTCGCTAGCTCACGTTAGCAAACCTGACCTTTTAACTACTTTATTTACCGCCTGCGCTCAGATGTGAAAGGGGAAAGCTTGACGAAATAAAGTCTGGTCGCAGTGCTGTGTCAAAGCCGGGGACGCGTTAACGCCTCGACCGCGGCTCCGCCGGCACGGCCAGCTAGCCGCGGCTACAAGCTAACGTGATGCACCCGACGGTGCTCGTTTCCCTCTCAGGGGTCGAGCCGTCGGGGCGGTGCTGAAGGACTTGGTGGAACCGGTCCCGCTTTGGGCTTGAAGGCTGTTCCGTGCGGTGAGGCGGGGGCGACGCCAGCGTCACACCACCACCGCCACCACCAACCAGGTCCTGCTTCTTCAGAAGGCCAAGTGTTGATACACAGATGTATTGTTAATGTTTAGGTTTCTTGTGTGTGTCTCCTGACACGTTTCTACTGTTTATTTGGGTTTATTAAGTAGAGCAGCAGCTCCACTGTGACTGCTTCTGTGACAACGCTCGTGTTAAAACAGTCGTAGGTCAAAGCAATTTTACCATATGAATGATGACATTACATTACATTACATTACATTACATTACATTACATTAATCAGACGCTTTTATCCAAAGCCACTTACAATTATTCAAACACCGACGGACGCAGCCATCAGGAGCAATTAGGGGTTAAGTGTCTTGCTCAAGGACACTACAGCATGCTAGCAGGAGGAGCCTGGGATCCAACCAGCAACCTTTAGATGACTAGACCACCAGCTCTACCTCCTGAGCTACCATCCCACATGACATGATGAATGATGACATCATGAAGGATGAAAACAAACAAAATACACAGAACAAACAGTAAACATGGAAAAAACTAACTACATGCACACACCATGTAGGTCACCCGCTGACTGACTGGCTGCTAACTGGCTGCTGACTGACTGGCTGCTGACTGACTGACTGACTGACCGGCTGCTGACTGGCTGCTGACTGACTGACTGCTGACTGACTGGCTGCTGACCGGCTGCTGACTGACTGACTGCTGACTGACTGGCTGCTGACTGGCTGCTGACTGACTGGCTGCTGACTGACTGACTGACTGACCGGCTGCTGACTGGCTGCTGACTGACTGACTGCTGACTGACTGACTGACTGACTGACCGGCTGCTGACTGACTGACTGCTGACTGACTGGCTGCTGACTGGCTGCTGACCGGCCGCCGACGTGCCAACTGTGAATTTCCACGCTCGTATCTTGGAGCAGTCGCTCGCAAGTCGACACAAATGTTGGTGCCTATCACTGCTGGTGTCTGGGTTAGTGGTCAGTAGGTGCAGTTGTGGGACCACGTACCACTGTATTATTAGTAGTAGTATTGTTATTGTTATTATTATTGTAATAATAATTATTATTATATGTATTGCTTTGATGTGTGCGGTTGTAAACCCGCTACCTCCCTCCTTGGGTGAATAAAGTATCTAACTAACTAAACAACCAACTCACTAACTGACTATCTAACTAACCAAAGACATGTTCCTACCTGACCACCATCAGTCGGCCCTCCAGGTAATGACTGTATTTTCTTAAAGACTACAAATCTTCCAGACTAGTGGTCGGCAGATTAATCGGTCGGCTGGCTAATCGGGCCAATATTTGCACATTTTGAGATAATCAGCATTGGCGCACAGCCCGGCGCAGTTTCCTCCACCTACCATCCGTAAGGACCCCCACCAAAAACCTGCACGCATCATCATCTGACCAGCGATGGACACTCGGCACCAGGTCCCCGGGCGTCCATGATGCTGCCCACTGCTCCCAGCCCCCCCCAGGAGGAAGGACAAGCCAGCCCCGTCCAAAACATGTGTGTGTGTGTGTGTGTGTGTGTTGTAGTGTGGTGTGTTGCGTGACAATTAAAGATTCTTCTGATTATTAATCACGGGGGTTTTTTTGTCCTTTTTACAAAGTTTCGTTCTTTGATTTCCTGTGGACCCTTATTTAGTTGACACATTTTTTATTTATCAAATGAGTGCCCTGCAGAGACAATGCGGACAACAACATTAGTGTAAAATAAACGTCCATTTAAGTTCAGAAGTTTTGTTTCTCATTTGTTATTATTCTCATTGTTTTATTTTATCAGACGCAAAACAAACAAACAACATGATATCGGCACCGGCCATCGAAAAGCCCCCATCAGTCGCCCGCTTCCTCAGACGTGGACTGAGGGGACCTGACGATAAAACTGCTGTAATGAAACACTTGCTTTCCATCACAGCGCTTCACTGAGGTCAACATAGTGAGAAATACACGCCCCACAACAGTGATCAGCTTTCAGGGTCACACCGAACTGGCATCTTTGTTTCGGGGTTAACACAACACGCAGGTCGTCCTCAGTCCCATCGAAGCATCAGCTACAGAGCGACTCCACAGTGAGATGTGTTTTTGTCCTCTGCACATCACACTGAATATATTCTGCACATGGTGTTTTACTTGTTTAAAGGCTGTAGAGCTGTTTTGTGCCATCTGTCTGTACAACACGCACCGACCCAAAACCGAGAACAACCCCTTGTACACGGAAATGTACTTGGCCGAATATACATCATTCTGACGCTGCCACGGCTTGACACCGGCCGCCCGGGCGGCGCTGCATCCCAAAACGCGCCGCCCCGCCCGTGAGGCAGCGGGCTGGCTAGGCTGCGAGCTAGGAGACGGCTAGCCGAGACCGACAGCCGCCAGCAGCGGCGGGGACCGGCCGAAGCCACCGACGGTACCACGCCGCGACGCGTACAGGCGGCGAGCGGGCGCCGCTGCCACCGCTAAAGCACCGCGCGAAAGCCGCGTTCGGTCACGGGCTTGGACTTACATGGGCGCCGAGAGGACTGTGTTGATGACCGCTCATGTCTCCGGACGGAACACGCCCCGCGATGACGTCAGGAGGGGCGCGCTGTGCTCCGCGTGGGTGCGTCGACCTGCACGTGACGTGTCCGTGCAGGTGACTCGCACTGGCCACGCCCCCTCAGTGGAAAGCGGCGCTGTGCGGGAAGAACAGGTGGAGGAGAAAAAGGTGGAATTGGAAGGAGTGGTGAAATGGCCGATGTGCGCTGGCCCCGTGGGGTGCGGACGTTTCTCTGTCGTACGCTGCCACTCATCCAGCCCCGCGGGGTCCCCGCTCGCTTTAATATTATCACCTGCAAAAAAAAACAATGAATACCCAACAAACACTCCCTGGATCACCAGCCTTCAAGAGAAGGGGTATTTCTCAAGGATAATAATAAACACTTGCATTTAGGTAAGAATTATATATCAAAAAAAAGTACAAAAATAATAATATTCACATTCATATTCATATTTAAATGATTTGTAAGTCCCCATTAGATGCACTGTATTGAGTATTCTTATGGACATTTTTTTATAAAGGTAGGCCAATAATTCTGTCCACAGCTTGACTGGATATGGCATGAAAACTATCCACATAAGTACAGCAAAAGAGGGAAAGGGAGGAGGAAAAAAGCTTTTCCCTCACTTTCCCAAAAGGTCCAAAGCATGCGCTTTTTCCGACCCCAGTTGGTAAATTCCAAGAAAAAACAAAACCAACACTTTTCCCCATTGCAAGTGTTTTTAATTCTGTCTTTTGTTGTAAAACACAGAATTAATCCATTGACAACTATCTGAACTTTGACCTTCACCTGGGCGGTGACGCGTCCCAATGCGCTAAAGTCATTGCAATACACCTTCCAACCGCTGGCGGCAGCAGCGAGCGCCTTGTTGGGGAGCAGCGGGAACAACGCGAGCGGCGACGAAGAAGCCGCCATGACGACGCTTTCAATGCGGAAGTGATTTTTTTCCGACGCTTTGTTTTTGCTGTTTACGCACAGCTGACTTATTGCGCCATCGCGGTGCGTTATCCCAACGATGCGTGAGAGTGCTACCTGGTCGTTTGTGTTGTAGAGTGCGGCGTAAAGTGGGTTAGAGGGGCACTTCGCCAAGACGGGACCCCGCTTTGCAGAAGTCCCAATGAACACGAGCGGGTTGACCCGACGGGGCCGGAGTCCTCCCTCCGTGTCTGTGTCGCCATGTCGGCTGCGTTCCATTGTCCCATAGGAAACCTCTTTGGCAAACATTTGGCACAAAAAAGTTTAATATTTCAGCTGCGATGGTTCTGGTCTTCGTGAAATGACGTAATTAATGAAGTAGCAATTTTAGTGCACACGTGTGACCATTGCATAAACCCGAGCCGACAGCTGACCTCGCTATAGAGCATGCAGAGAGTGGATCTTCGCTTAAGGGAGGTTGAGGATCTGTGAATTTTCTCCATTTCTTAAAAAAACACTTTAAGAAAATGATCCCTTTTTACATCCAATGTGCATTGGGTTGAATTGACATGAAGATGAAATTAAAGTCACGAAGCATTTTAGATCAGCTCATCAATCTGCACAGTTCAAGATATTTAATTTTTTTTTAATATTCCTTCTGTATTTTTAAGACTGTCTTCTAACATTGTTTTATTAACAAATACATTCATGTTGATCAGAAAACAAATCAAATAAGTTGAACGTCCTAATAACACAAACATGCCGTTGCGCCTTGCTTTCCATGAAATCAAATCAGATATAATTTGCATATCAAAGTAAAAAAAAAACATTTCAAAGTCATATGATAGAACATTTTAACTGCTCTTCATCACAGATGTCCCTTTTACTGTAAATGTTTTATGTGTTACAGTAGAATTGAGATTAATACAGCTTAAGTACTGTATATTTTTGTACTACTTCTTCTGGTCCAATGGCAAATGTAGGTCTTTGTGTGTTACAGGAGGATCACTACAGTCAATTTTGAAATCTCCTCTTGTTGGGGCTTTATATTTTATAAATTATACAAAACAATGCACCTCGCTTAGAAAAAACCTCCATTAAGCAGACATTATTGGCTATACTAGCTGATTTTTACAGTTTAGAGATCTATAATATCCTCTTCAGACCAGTCTTGGTGCATACTTTCTGAAATTCCTGCCTTGTTCTCAGTGTTTTTTCCCTCTCGCTGATATTCAAAATGTGTGGATTTGCAGGGCATCTGTTGAGTGGAATCATTGGGGAGCTCTTTGTCTTGGCAATGGTCTGTCGATGCAGTGGCATATCCAGTGTCCGATGTCCACCTATAGCCGATAGGTGTCATGGAAGCATCTTCTCCGTGAATGACATCTGTGTCCACGACATTAGTCCCTGGGGGAGGGGAAGGTGCAAACAGACTTCCCATTGTGATTTGTCCGTGATGAAAGGCGTTATCGATGCTCCGTCTGAGGTTGATAGGAGATGGAGGCTTCATGTCAAACTCTATGAGTGATAGAACACATTCATTTTCGCTGACTCTGCCCCACAGCACGGCAGCCTGAGAGTCACAGTTGCTATTATTTACAGACCAGGGCATGTGGTCAGTAATACTTGTAAAAGTTTGGTCATCATAGTTACACATTGCGTTGTTGGTGACACCTGTTCTGTATATATTATGTCTGGTCCAGTTATTTGGCATTAGATTTTCCAAATGTTTCTCTGATTTCTTGAATGGCCCTGTTCCAATGCTGACCAGGACTCTATCCCAAAAGCTTGCCCCCTCCAACGCTTGTGGTCCATCTAGTCTACCCTGCCCAAGATCACTCTTTGAACGGCTCTTTTGGGGCGTCCAGAAAATCCAGGATCCCAGCACAAGCAAAAAGAATCCCCACGCTAACTCAAGAACTCTGGCCCAGAATTGAACAAGCCACCAGCCCCAGCCAAAATGCCTCCAGTTCCCCAGTAGTCCATAAAGCCAAAGTACACTGTACAGCTGAAGGCTGCAGCACAGTACTCCTAAGAGGCCGCATATTACTGTTAAACGTCTGGCGTGGTTCTCAATCCTCTGTGGAGCCACCCACTGCGGTAATTTGGTCCTGAAGGAGCGCTGTAGATGTGAAAGAGATTGGGTGAGTATCTCCACGCAGAATGGTAGGCCCCAGCAGAGTGAGAGGGTCTGAAGTAGCAAAGGGAGAGCGGGTGACAAGGATGAGGACAGTAGATCCGCCGCCAGCAATGGAGTGCAATGCAAAACAGCAAGCACCGCAACGCACCACGGGCGCTGAAGCCTTCCTGGCAAGAGGATAAGTTTCACACCTCTCAGTGCAACCAGAGCAAGCGAACCCTGCGCCCACATAAGAAGATGAAGCGGTAAATTATGGAGTGCTGCAAGAGCGGGTCGGGACAAGATCTGGCGGGTGCCATAAGGATCAAGCAGAAGGAGGATGGCCCGTACAGAGCCACTTAACACTAAGAGGCTATTTCCCAGGGTCAGGGCATCACAAAGGGGGCGTTGTAGAGCAGCTCCACCGGCCATTCCCAAAACAGCCATCCCTGCGACTAATATGAAAAGGCTTGCGGATCCAAACACGTGTATTTCCCAGGCAAAGGCCAGAGTGCGCTTCATGTCATCCCAGAGTAGTTTAGTGCCGTTGGAGTTTGTTAGAACAGCACACTGGTTAGATCCAAGCACACACGGGCCCCCAGAACCTGACAGGTCTCGGTCTATCGTGGAATCAAATACACCATATAGAACATGGAGAGAGAAAGAGAGAGGGAGGGAGTGAGATTTCCATTAGAGGTTTCATTTAGCTGTAGTACAGTATGATATTGGATTTGTATGAATAATGTAAAAATATGTTTACTCTTGAGTACTTTTAAAGATTTTTAACTAAATTAAAAAGGTGTACCAAATAAAGCTTTAGGTTATTATTATATAATTGTTATCAATAATAATAATAATTATTATTATTAGCAGTAGCATTTGTAATAGTAGAGGCACTCTGTAGCAATGGGAAAGATTCTGATGAGGACAAAATCAATACACTAAAGATGTCAAAAATTGTAAGTATTTTAAGTATGGTTACTTATTGACTTACCATTCACAACATGATCATCCATCAGGCCGCTGTCATCAGGGCGTGATGGAGGAAGTATGATTTTTGACTCCATTGAGTCTCCTTTGCCAGCGCTCCCATGATCCTCTGGAATGGTTTTCCCACCAATCACTTTCCCTGACATTGGCACGGGAGAGCGAAAAGATGAAGGTATTTGCAAGACCCCGACCTCAGCATCCCCTGTTGATGGGAAGAGTTGGGTTCTTTGAATGAGCTCCTTTGTATTTTGTGTTCCATCCACCATATGTCCACTGCCATCCACAGAAACCCCTTCGCTCCGTGTTAGTGAGATTAATTCACCGGCCAAATCGTCCCGACCGTCCATGCCCCTGTCAATGTGCTGACGTGTTGGAATCGAGTCGGAGTTGTCCAGTGAGGATGAAGTTGTGAGAACGCCACCGAGTGACAAATGGAACAAAGTGATGCTAATGAGGGGCAAAGACAGGGGCCACATGGTTTGAAATAATTTGGAGATGGGAATCCAAAGACCTGTACAGCAACAGGGAAGAAAGAGAAGGAAAAAGTTTCATGGCACTGTGGATCGCAGGTTTGTGATCCCATTCACTCAACTGTGGAATCCAGCATCTTTGAAACACAACATTGAACTTTAGGAGCAAAAGGCCATTACAGCTTCACGACATAATCAAGCAATGCATTTTGAATTATAGTCTTAAAATAAATTGTTCCATTCTTTCAAATATAATTTCTTTCAGAAATAAAATCAAAAACACACACTTAAGGTGTTACACTTTACCTGTAGAATTATAATACTTAGTCTCTGTTAGATGTTTAACTGTGCTGTCCTGGACAAATACAGCTACAGATATTTACCTCCCTCATCTAAATAATTCCTTATTAAAACATGCAAGATTTGATGTGCTCCCAGATTTTCCATCTGAGGTGTACTGTACCTGTGGTTCCTTCTTCTCTGCTGCTTTTTAGTATGTTCAGTATGTTCACACCGTCCCGGGCTGTATTATAAGTGTGTTGTAGATGTAGAGCAAAAAGCTGTATGCGCACATTGCTTTACTTACTGGGAGGATGCTCAGAGTTACTGCTTCAAGCTGACGTCTTTGTCCAATTACTGCGCCGGCTGCTTGCTTGGCAGGCTCCCATCATGCTGTTACCTAAATAAATAAATACACATTCTGAGCACTGGTGCCGAATACAATACAAAGAAAAAACCTTTTCTTGAAACATCACTTTTTCTTATTTGTGTATTGATGATGTTTTATTACGGGAAAACCAATCAGGTTGGATATTTACCTTTATCTTTCAACCACAGCTGTGTTTGGCTAATCCCCTTATTCTGGATTACATTAAGAGTCTTAAAGCACTGAGTCACATCATGGAGCACAAAGCCAAATGAGCACCTGCACTGTATGAAAAAAAGCATTTCTCTGTGTCTTGGTAACTCAGAGTTTGCAAGAGTCAACCCCCCCCCCCCCCCAAAAAAAAGAAAGAAAACACAACTTTACAACTTTGGTTTGTGATACAAAATAACACATCATTTAAAAAAGCTTAAGCTATGAAATAGGAAATGTGACATTGGCATTAGCAACGTCATGATTTTTAAGGAATATGGAATATCAAGAAATAAGATAGACAGACAGACAGACAGACAGACAGACAGATAGATAGACAGATAGATAGATAGGTAGATAGATAGGTAGATAGACAGATAGATAGATAGATAGATAGATAGATAGATAGATAGATAGATAGATAGATAGACAGATAGATAGATAGATAGATAGACAGATAGATAGATAGATAGATGGATGGACAGATAGATAGATAGATAGATAGATAGATAGATAGATAGATAGACAGATAGATAGATAGATAGATAGATAGATAGATAGATAGATAGACAGATAGAGAGATAGATAGATAGATAGAGAGATAGATAGATAGATAGATAGATAGATAGATAGATAGATAGATAGATAGATAGATAGACAGATAGATAGACAGATAGATAGATAGACAGATAGATAGATAGATAGATAGATAGATAGATAGATAGATAGATAGGTAGATAGGTAGATAGATAGGTAGATAGATAGATAGACAGATAGATAGACAGACAGACAGATAGATAGATAGATAGATAGATAGATAGATAGATAGATAGATAGATAGATAGATAGATAGATAGACAGACAGACAGATAGATAGATAGATAGATAGATAGATAGATAGATAGATAGATAGATAGATAGATAGATAGATAGATAGATAGATAGATAGATAGATAGACAGATAGATAGATAGATAGATAGATAGATAGATAGATAGATAGATAGATAGATAGATAGATAGATAGATAGATAGATAGATGGATAGATAGATAGATAGATAGATAGATAGATAGAAAGGCAATAGACACATTTATCATAATCATAATATTTATATTATAATATAACATAACATATGTTCTATTATATGATATATACACAGAAGAAGAAGGATAGGAGTCTTCATTGAAGAAAAACACCACGGTGGCTTATTTAGACCCTTCAGTCATTATCTTTGTGAAAGGAATGTCAGCTCTACTGGAGGTATTTTCCAGGGGACACCTTGCAGAGTGCGCTCCTGCGTGTTGGGTGAGTTAACCCTTCCCACTCCGGTGTGTAGCGGCCATAACACTGTACGCACACGCGTCTCTTTCGGTCCACCTTAAGAGCAGCGAGCGGCACTGGGCTGTGGGGGGACCAGGGGGAGGCCTCCACTGGCACACGCCTGGCTCTTTAAGGCAGACCGGGGGTTCGGCTGGGGAGGGAATATGCGTTCGGAGCTCCGCGTGTGGACGTGCTGTATGTGAACGTGTCCTGCTGAAGCACCGTGTTTTAGACGGAGGCCTCGTGGTGCTTAGTGACGTGGATATGAATGGTCGCTGGCGGTGCACAGCTGGGGCTGACTGTTATAACCTGTATATACTATGTTGTATACGCAGTCAATATATTAATCTGTCTGTCTGTCTGTCTGCTGTCTTTCTATCTATCTATCTATCTATCTGTCTGTCTGTCTGTCTGTCTGTCTGTCTGTCTGTCTGTCTGTCTGTCTGTCTGTCTATCTATCTATCTATATCTATCTATCTATCTATCTATCTATCTATCTATCTATCTATCTATCTATCTATCTATCTATCTATCTATCTATCTATCTATCTATCTGTCTGTCTGTCTGTCTGTCTGTCTGTCTGTCTGTCTGTCTGTCTGTCTGTCTGTCTGTCTGTCTGTCTATCTATCTATCTATCTATCTATCTATCTATCTATCTATCTATCTATCTATCTGTCTGTCTGTCTGTCTGTCTGTCTGTCTGTCTGTCTGTCCGCCGTCTTTCTATCTATCTATCTATCTATCTGTCTGTCTGTCTGTCTGTCTGTCTGTCTGTCTGTCTGTCCGCCGTCTTTCTATCTATCTATCTATCTATCTGTCTGTCTGTCTGTCTGTCTGTCTATCTATCTATCTATCTGTCTGTCTGTCTGTCTGTCTATCTATCTATCTATCTATCTATCTATCTATCTATCTATCTATCTATCTATCTGTCTGTCTGTCTGTCTGTCTGTCTGTCTGCCTGGCTGCCTGTCTGTCTGTCTATCTGTCTGTCTGTCTGTCTGTCTGTCTATCTATCTATCTATCTATCTATCTATCTGTCTATCTATCTGTCCGTCCGTCTTTCTGTCTGTCTGTCTGTCTGTCTGTCTGTCTGTCTGTCTATCTGTCTGTCTGTCTATCTGTCTGTCTGTCTGTCTGTCTGTCTGTCTCTATCATAGACAGACAGATGGATAGATAGACAGGTAGGAAGGATGTACAGCAGCCTTCGGTTCCCCTGCGTACACAGGGTGTTTAGCAGAGCACAGCGCACACCTCCGTAACTCTATTATTATGTCATATAATATGAATATAATATTATATATTATATACAATTTGTTTTAATATGATATTATAATATATTAAAATGTTGTAATACAATTGTATTTGTTAATATATAATATTATATATCCTATAGAAAATAGTGTATAATATTGACAGACATCGGTTTTAGCGATATTATTATGGTTTATTATAATAATAATAATAGTTATTATTATTATTATTATTATAGTTATTGGGGTTTTTTTTTATTATTGTTATTATTAACTGTTGGAATTAGTATTCTAGTGCTTGCAGAAAGTGCAGATATGTTTCAACCGGATCCTCGCCGGGGAATATAAGCCCACGTCACAAACGGGCAGTTTGCTGATGTGAATATTATTGTGTTTGCAACACAAAGCGTCGCGCCGCGTTCCCGGAGGAGCCGAGAAACACGGAATACGAATGGCAGCTCGGCCAGACCTTTATCGGCTTTTTGCTTTTAAACGCCGTGCCTTGGCGGAAAGGAGAGGATTTGGTTTTATTTAAGGTAGCATGGGAGGATTCCCGGCCACCATGTTTGCTAGTTAGCATTAGCATAGTGCATGAAACCACGTACAAATGGATGGCCCATTGCTAACGGCTAGGCTAGCGTGTTGTACATTACCATTGTTTGAAGCGACCACACACACAGTCCGTTTGGTTTAACGTGTACCGGTATTTTAGACCGTCTTTGTATCATGTGTTTATGTATAAAATATATTTCGGCGAGAATGTTAACCGAAACTGCCGTACTAACTGTTAGTGAAATGGGTCAAATGCGCTTTAAAAAAACAAACAAACAAAAAAACAAAAGATCCAACACTTGAACTGTTTTGTTTTCCAACGTATAAGGGCTGGACGATATAGACAAAATCAAACATCACGATATATTTGGAATGGCTATTTGTGCTTTCATAAGCTATTTACACACAAATATTTGAGAAACAATCATTAGTAATGTTGATATTCTAACTAAGCAGGTGGATGCATTGATTTGACAGCTAGAAACAGCCTAATAAGTTCAGAATAGAGTCTGATAATAACATTGATATACGGCCCCGATCCGAGCCTGGGCCGTGTGCCTGTCTACGTAGAGCATGTACCTAGACCACCAGAACCCTCAAGCTGCCACTGCCCTCCTTTACCATCGCAGGTCAAGGGACAATGGCTGAGCCGGAGGGCGTCGTGGTCTCGTTTGACGAGTATGTGCGACAAAAGGCCCGCAGTGTCCCCCAGCATCGGATGAAGGAGTTCTTGGAGTCCCTCTCCAAGGGCCCCGAGATGCTCCAGGAGTTCAGCCTCCAGGGGGGTCCGGTCACAACAGATGCTATGGTGTACCAGCAGAGTACCGACTGCGTCTACACGGACAGCTCAGAGGTGGCGGGGTCCCTCTTGGAGCTGGCTTGCCCGGTAAGATCACATTCTCTCTCTCTGGGTTTCCTCCAGATCCTGGTTCTTAGTGAAGCTACTCATCGCTCTGGTGCTCTGTAAACCCGCTTGGTCCATATATCTTTTTGATAGGTGCAGATGACTGCGGCAGAGATATCACCTCAGCTCTCTGTGCATCAAGATTCTGAGCAGCAGATTCAAGTGCAGGTACGTTTGGATATATTTGTCTTCCTCGGATGTTCCCCGGTGCCTCAGAATGCATGTGCTTGTGCGTGGAGCTTTGTTCGTAATTACGCACTTGTCCGTGCTCGACTTAGTGGTCAACTTACTAAAACATACAGTTTCTTCAGGTGGTTCAGGTGGCCTCCCCGGCACAGCAGGACCTGCAGGGCATTTCAGGAGGTGCTCAGATTGTCCAGCAGGCAGCCCTCACCGAAGAGCAGCGTGAGCAGGTAAAGTATTTGCTCACATGAACATGAAGAATGAACCCTGTGTTTTTAATGTTTCTTTGCAACGCTCGAGGCTGATTGCATTTTATATTGTACTTGACAGATCCAGGCTCAGCTGGTTTCAGCTTTGGCTGGAGGACAGCAGATCCAGTTGTCAGGCGGACAACAAATTCAGCTACCCGGGGGACAACAGATTCAGCTACAAGGGGGACAAGTGATTCAACTTCCAGGGGGACAACAGATTCAACTACAAGAGGGCCAACATATTCAACTACAAGGGGGACAACATATTCAACAGATTCAACTACAAGGGGGGCAACAGATTCAACTACCAAGTGGACAACAAATTCAACTACCAGGCGGACAGCAGATTCAACTACCAGGCGGACAGCAGATTCAACTACCAGGCGGACAGCAGATTCAACTACCAGGCGGACAGCAGATTCAACTACCAGGCGGACAGCAGATTCAGCTACAAGGGGGGCAACAGATTCAACTGCCAGGGGGACAACAGATTCAACTACAAGGGGGGCAGGTGATTCAACTACCAGGGGGACAACAGATTCAACTACAAGAGGGACAACAGATTCAACAGATTCAACTACAAGGGGGACAGCAGATTCAACTTCCAGGGGGGCAAGTGATTCAACTACAGGACGGGCTACAAGGAGGGCAACACATTCAACTGCAAGGGGGTCAACAGATTCAACTGCAAGGGGGTCAACAGATTCAACTGCAAGGGGGGCAACAGATTCAACTACAAGGGGGGCAACAGATTCAACTACAAGGGGGGCAACAGATTCAACTCTCAAATGGTCAGCAGATTCAGATCCAGGCCATAGAGGCCACATCTCCTGCCAGGCAGCAGGGCTCTCCTAGGGAGTCAGAAAGGAGGACAGGAACTATTCCCGCTGTTCTTCAACCTGCTAAGAAGCGGAAGGTGGATGTACCTCTCTCAGTGTCCTATGCTGTTCCACAGGGCCAGCAGGTGGCCACTGTCCTGGCCATCCCTCAAGGCCAGCAACAGAGTTACTTGTCCATAAGGCCAGATGTGCTTACTGTTGACAGCACTCAATCTTACAGTACTACCGGCACTATCACGGGTCCCACTGGCGAGACATGGACTATCCCGGTGTATTCCACTCCACAGCAGCAGGGTGCGTCTCAGATTGCTGTAGCTCGAGAGACGTGCGGCACTGTCCAGGCGTCGGCCCCTCCAAAAGATGTAATCGCCTCCGACTCCCTGGCTGTTCAGTCGGCCTCTTCTGGGGCACAGGACGAGGTGGTACAGACCCTGTTCCCGGCACAGTTCATGAATGGAAACGTTCACATCCCTGTGGCAGTGCAGACTGTCGGAGAGGCATATAACGCCACAGAGACTCTACACATCTGGGACTCGCATCAACAGCAAAGCCACGGAGCAGAGCAGCAGCTCAACCTGCAGGTCAGGAAGAAGGTGTAGGTGTGTGTGTGTGTGTGTGTGTGTGTGTGTGTGTGTGTGTGTGTGTGTGTGTGTGTGTGTGTGTGTGTGTGTGTGTGTGTGTGTGTGTGTGTGTGTGTGTGTGTGTATTCTCCTACACACAAAAACTTGTATTTTTAAGGCAAGCATGCTTTCTTGATTTCTCACTTGTTCCTTTCTCATGAGGAGCTCATCTTGATTTTTTATTTTTATTTTATTTTCTTTCCTGACAACTTTATTGCAGCCCGTTGATTTTCAATTGGTGTGAGCTTAGTGTTGATGCACAGGTCTGCATCTGTGTCTCTTGCAGGTTCAAGTAGAGTCTCACGGCGAGCCCTCTTCGGAGTCTCTACTTCCGGTCTGTCTCAAACCAAGGGAGGGCCTGGGTATCTGGTGCATTTGGGCCCAGCAGAAAAATGCAGAACTCAGCAAGGAGGAACAAACAAAGCTTGCTCCTATTGGACGTGAGCCCCTTAAAATAATTTTGCATTTGAGATACACATTTGCGTTTAGAGGTTGCTTCCCTCAAAAACCTTAACTGTGTAAGTCGCATTTAACCAATGCTCTGCAGGTCTCCGGTCACCAAACGTAGTTCTAAACCCAATACTTTAGTCAAAGGCAATGGCAGGTGTCTTTTTTTTTTTTGTAAGGAATCTGTAGTATCTGGAGGAAAGCCAGGTGGGGCAAACTTGTCACCCCCACACAGACAGGCCCCAGTGGGGTTTGAACCCAGTACCTTCGTGCTATGAGACAAAACCCAGGTGCCAGCTCTTCTTCTCAGCTTCTCTCTTTTACGTGCTTTGTACCTTGTTCTATGTACCTATACATTTTATAGGTCGCCAGCCCCTGCGCTTCCAGGAGGACCTGGTGTCCAGTGCAATCGCCGAACTAAATGTGGGCTTAGCCCTGATGACCCAGGAAGCTCGAGGATCCGACGAAGAACAGTTTGCTCCAGATGTCCTATATTATATATTTTTGTGTATACAAAAGGTTTGTATGCCTCTTATCTGAACACCGATCAACTTGTAGATACTTAATATAGTGTAATATGCCACAATGCATTGAATTTTGAACCTGTTTTTCTTTTCAGTATCTGTCTGAAAATGGGCGTGTGGATGATATTTTCTCAGATCCATATTACACACACTTCTCCCAGTGTTTGCACAAAATTTTGGATGGCTGGAGGCCCACTGTCCATCCGTTAGGTAACGGATGAGATGTCACTTTTATTTTCTGTTAGTGCTCGTATATACTTTGTTTTTATTGCATTCTTTTTTTACCCCCACTGCCAGGGTATTTCATCCCCAGTCACGTGACTGAAGAGATGCTGTGGGAATGTAAGCAGCTTGGGGCTCATTCACCTGCCACGTTGCTCACAACCCTAATGTTTTTCAACACTAAGTAAGTTTTACACAATTGACGTTGTGTGACATGACAGTAAAATAGAGGAAATCCCAGCAGCTCAATTAGATCTCAAAGATGCATACATTTGATTCAAGATTCAAGAGGTTTATTTGTCACATACAGTACATATACATACGTTCATACAGACAGTATATGCAGGGAAATGTCTTTGCAACGCTCCTGTAGATTATGCACAATAGTTCCTAAACTGAACATAATAACTAACCTAATTCCTACCTAGCAACTAACTGACTCCTAAAACATAATGCAGTTAGTGAATAGAATAATATAAATAAAATTAAATTAATATAAAATAAGACTCAAAAAGATAATACAAGGCAGGGGTACAAAATAGATGGGAATAGTGTTATGTATATGGGATAGACTATTTGTTTATACAGATATGTCCAGTAAAATTATTTATAGTATACAACAGTACGGCACAGCAATACAGTACCACCCAACAGAACAGCAATAGAGCACAGTATGCAGTAACCCAGAACAGTCATACAGTAACTTGCAGTACAGTATGCCACAAATAGTACAGTAAGGCAGTGTGAGTGACTCAGTGTTTTTGATATGTGTCAATCTAGACAATTAAGATGCAAATCATGGCTTTGTCATAGGTATTTCCAATTGACAACAGTTGAGCAGCACATGAAAGTTGCCTTCTCTAAGGTGCTAAGACATACCAAGAAGAACCCCTCCAATGCAAAGGACAAAACTACAAGTATCCGCTTTCTCACAGGACAAGGGCCACAGCACGTGGGACAAAAAGGTACTCAATATATTTGTTTATCTTTATTTTGCGATGCATCACTATCTAATGTGGGCTGAGTTTTGTGTGGCCTGTGTTCCAGTGACCGATGACATGTATAAAGAACAGACAGAGGACCCTGAGAACCCTCTACGGTGTCCCGTTAAATTGTACGACTTCTATCTCTTCAAATGGTGAGTGGTTTTCCTTGTTTTAACATTTTAAAAAGGGTCTCAATGTTCACTAATATGTTAATGTTCTGTTAAAACCTGTAATCTTTGTTTGCCTCAGCTCTCAAAGTGCCAAAGGACGTAATGATGCATACTACCTGACACCAGAGCTGGTTGTAGCACCCAACAGCCCAATATGGTACTCGACTCAGCCCATCACAGGTCAGCAGGTGGAGCAAATGCTGGCTCGCATTGTCGTCGTCCGGGAAATCCAGGATATCATCGCCGTGGCGCCAGGGCACATAAACTAAGAGCTGATACTAAAGCTGATACTCCTGGTCCGACGGAGCAGCACGGACTGTCAAAGGCTATCTTATTGCAAATAAAGTGGCTTCTTAAGTGATTATAAATATCTATAAATGTTTAAGTAGTACCTTTCATGGCCTGTACCGAGGGACTGACTCTTGGACTCTGGATTCTTTTTGCTTCACATTTGTAACCTGCCGCCTATGTAACCTTTGAGCAAAAGGCATTCATCTATCAGTCACTGTATGCTTGAACTACTGCATCCTGTGTAGTATGCATGTAGACCTATTTTTCTTTTCCAAGCCTGTCCTAATCAATATATATTAAGATATTTAAAGTGCCCATTCTTAAACACTTAAGTTGTGTAACCTTGTCTTAATTCCCTCAGGTGCCCAAAAGAACTGGGGAACATCTGCTCTCATAATAACATTGTTGATCCATGTATGTACTGGTATAAGGGTGTTGGTATAAGGAATGCTAACTTGTCAGTGTTTTCAAAAATGAAATGTAATTAATGTTTGAATATTTGAGTGTGTAAATCACATTGAAGCTCAGATATCCACAAGTTAAAGTGCTTTAGTTATTCAGGAGTTTTAAGACATTGTTCCACTCAGGTCCCATTAAGAAAATAAAACATTTTGTAAACTGATTATATGCACTAGTTATTAAACAATTTACATGGGCAAACATGTTACACTGGACATTCTTCCCAAACATTAGACATGCATAAGTTATCATTCCAAATATCACCATAAGGCCTGATTTGATGTCTGCAAAAACCTGTTTAATGTAACACCAGGTATTTGAAAATGTCAATGGTCAGCCATTAAGTTCCATGCAGTTTATCCAGACAACAGCTGCATGTACACAACAGTAACCATGAAGTTACTTTAGACAGCACAGGATGCATTCACTAGAATCGACCAGAAAACATTTATAAAAATGAATGAAATCCTTCAGATATTTATCCTCAGAGATTGAATCAGAACAGGCTCCGTAAAGAAAAAAAAACGTGTCGATCTTCATTTAGGCTCCTCTTCATCCGAAACTGTTAACCCCAGTCTGTGCAGTGTTTTGGCAAAATATTTGGGCAAGATGCAGGATACTCTGATGTCTGGTTGACTTTTGCCCATGGGCAATGTCAGCTGGCGGGCATGCAAGTGTAGAGGAAGGTGCCGTGTCTTGCTCTGTTCCAGTCCCAGTTTTCCCAGCACATGTTCCTGTAATTTCTGTGAATCAAAAAAAAAAAAAAAAACTTTTTAACATTTGACCACCTAAAGTATTCTACTCTAATGAGTATAATTATCTCTCACACACACACACACACACACACTTTTTGCCCCCCCCCCCCTCCCTCCCTCCCTCCCTCCCTCCCTAGAACGCCAATTTATTGTGAACCTAAATTATTGTGCCAATAATAGTTTGATAATAATGGTTGTGGGCTCCCTCAGTTTCATAGAGTGTCAGCTGTGTTCAGGATTAGCACAATCCGGTGTTAAATACGAGAACAATTGGGTAATTTAGCCCAAAGAGATCAAACCCAAAGTTACGAGATGTTTCCACGTTTCTTAAATGACTCAATTCATTGTAAGGAATCTACATTACCTGGGGTGCCAATTTGCTCCAATGAGAGTATTTGTGATCACCAAGTATGGGGCATGCCAAGGCATATGCCATGTGGACCCTTAGCTGATGTTTTCCATCTAGGAAACAGGAAAAGAGGCAACAGGAGACAAAATATGAAACCCACATGGTGCAAGCAGCTGGCTAAGCAGTAGAAAATCTGACCACCTGCTCACCGGTCAGTGGCTGGAGCTCCACCAGGCTGCAGCCACCCCTGTTGTCCAGGACACGGTATTTCGTCACAGCGCTGTGAGCTTGTCGATGAGGACGGACTCTGGTTACTTCTTCTCCCGTGTCATTGATCTTATATACAGGGCTTAGGCCCATCTTTAAAAAAAAAAAAAAAGTTTCAGGAATCTAAAGAAAGAGACACCTCTTCCCAACCGTCACTTCTATGAATACCACCGAAGAGGAGTAACCTTGAAGTGGTGCTGGGGGCCGGAGATCTCTCTCTCTATTATGGGAATGTCAATCACCCCCTCGGATGGGACAGGAACCCCAACAGCGATGGTCCTGTGGGGGAGACGGGGAAACGTAAACAACTGCATTTAAGTCAAGTCAATTTGCAAAGGGTTGGATTTTGCAAACTTTTTCATAAATCGCAACGTGAAGAATATTGGGAACATCAATGGGAATATCAATGTCCAACAAAAAACCAAATAATCCCTGTTTTACCAATATTTCCTCTGCACTTCATTATTTTTGTGGAGGTTCAGTATGTGTTCCACGGCCTCCTTACTCCTCGCCAGCAGCAGAGCCCCCGTCGCCTCCTTCTCCAGTCCAAGACACGCGTGTAGTTCGGATCCGCTCCTCATGCCGGCCATCATTTTGACGAGCACCGGCAGCACCGAGGAGACGGAGGTCAACCCGCCGCCACCTGCAAGAGGAGGACACGGGTCAGCGGGTGAGGGCGCGCAGGCGCCAGGCCACGGACGTGCGACACATCGGACCGCGACGCACCTCGCACGGGAACCCCGTAGGGCTTGTTGAGCACAACGACGTCCCGGTTCTGGAACGCCGCCGTCTTGTGCAGGTGCTTGGCCAGCACGTTGGGGTGGACGTTCTGCAGCTGCTGGCTCAGCTGCTTCAGCTCGGACACCCTCCTCTCCCCGGCTGACGGCGGCGTCCTGTTCACGCCGCCGTTGTCTTTCTCTCGCCGGATCTTCTGCGCGAGGTCGATGCCCCGGAGGCGACTCCCCTCCCCGGGGCCGGGGCCGGGGCCGGGGCCGGGGCCGGGGCCCCCGGTCTGCCTCGCGGCGTCGCGGGCCCGCGAGGAGAGCGGCGCCGCTCCGCACGTCAAGCGGCTCGTTCTGGCTTCGCGCCCTGATAAAACGAGGCTCCACACGCGGCGCCGGGCGTCGCTCATGGCAGCGTCCACGTCCAAGCGCCGCTCGCCGACGCCAGGCGGCTAGTTCCTGTTTCTATGTCGTCACGTCCGTTCCCTGTCACTCGGCTGCCCGCGGGTGTTATGCTGCATTCCGGGACAACTCGGAGAACGGTCTTTCCGAGGCGGAAGCCCTTCTGTCCGAGATAGATTGCCTGTATTCGGGGGGAAATCGACGCCCTCGCTATATTTTTGTTTATTTGAGCAAGCTGGTGAAATCGTCTGCGCAGAAACTAAAGCTGGAGAGCAGGTTAAATCGAAGTTACTTATTATTGTATTAAAAAAAACCCCAAAACAAAACAAAACAAAACAAAACAAAACAAAACAAAACAAAAAAACTATCCAGAGGGAGCTTTTCTCACCGTTATTGGCGCGTGTCACCCAGGCTCCAGCTCCCAGGCCCGCAAGGGCGGTTCCGTTGCCCTATCCCAAGAAGGACACTGGGTTTCCGAGTTCCGAGATCACTGGAATGCAGCAGTGGTCGTTGCGCGTAGAGAACGCGGCGACGCCTGGTGGAGCGTGACGTCAGCCGCTTCACGGAGAGACGCGGGGCCTGTCCCACGGTTCCAGCGTCATGATGTGCACAATAACAACCTGTTGGAGGGCGTCGTGTTGTCATTTAGATGTTCCGATATTCGCGTTCAGGTATTAAAGTGCTTCAATAAATGCATATATTCGAATCTATGTCGATAAGTCTAATGGGTCTAATGGGTCTAAATGGTCTAATGGGTCTAAAGGGTCTAATGGGTCTAATGGGTCTAATGGGTCTGTGTTCAGTGATTTGTTTCAATAAAAAGCAAATAACATTTCAGCAGTATCAACCATATTCAATTGAAGCACATAGTGACTGCTTCTTCAGAGTATGATAGGCCCTGTACTCGTGATTTCCATGTGTGTGATAGGTATTTGATCTGGGTGGGAAGAGTGATTGTGCAGTGAGAAAAACAAATCATCATCAGTGTCCAATCCATGCTTCCACTTGTAGAGTCAGTGTCCTCTCAACGCTGCCGCTTTAAATCTCATACCAGAGACGCTCTGTTTGAGCGGCGAAAGAGCAAAACATGAAATCTTTCATTGACTCATGTGACTTAATGTCACAGCACAAGGGATTTACATTATCTGCACATAACTTATCAAGGCATTAAAGTATACATAACAAATTTTCTTTGTTGACCACTTCACAGAGCATAAGACTTTATTTCAGACTTAGTTGTCATGTAGTACTAATATTCATTATTATTGCGGCTAACTTGTTAAATGACATTTAAATGATTCGGTGTAGGCTACACAGATACACTGCACACATGAAAAGCTAAATTAACTTGTGCAATAATTTTATGAGAGCAAAACGACATCTGCTGGCTCTTTGACCTCAGTATTTGGCCTTAAAAGCAAGTGCTCACCCAAAAGGACTAGCAACTTTTATTATTGAAATCCATGCCCACCTTAACACTGTGTATGCAATATGTCGAGCTGTGACAATATTTGGCCAATAGTTAATTTCTTTGTAATGTGGCTTATGTCGTTTCTCCGTGGTTTGGCATTATGCTCATAATTTTGTAATACAGCTGGATAAAGTAACCAAACAATCCTGATTCAACCCATTTGACCTTCAAAACGCGCAACCTTTAGTCTGAAGGCGAAAACGCGCCACCTTTACTTTGAAGGCGAAAACGCGCCACCTTTACTTTGAAGGCGGGCCGTCTCTGTACTTTCCTGGTGCCGCTGTAGCAGTTGGACCAGGGAACAAGATGGCGCCGTGAGCCGTGGGAACAGCCCGCAAACTGTGCGCAACGCGAACAGGTGTCAATGAGCTCTCCTCCTCCTCCTCCTCCTCCTCCTCCACGCACACACAACCGAGCCCCCCGCCCCTAGTCTGAGACGCCTTCGTGTCCGCCGGTTCCCGGGCAGCCATGAAAATCACGGACAGCGTGCTGCGGAGCTTCAGGGTGGCGAGGACCTACCGGGAAAACTCCCAGAAAGTCAACTGCGTGGATTACAGCCCCAACGGCGACGGCGCCATTTCCAGCAGCGACGACGACTCCATCGTGTTGTACGACATCAGCGAGGGAAAGTAAGAGCGGAGAGACCGAAGCACCACGCCCCTCCATGTGGAGATTATTGTTATTATCATCGTTATTGTTATTATTGTTATCATGTCAGATTCTGTTAGATGATTACTATGTTCTGTTAGATTATTAATATGCTGTGTTGGATTCTCTTAGATTATTACTATGTGATGTTAGAGCTTCTTCTTTGCTGCTCTCGTTAGGGGTGGCCACAGCGGATCATCCGCGACCAGCACCTCCTGTTCTGTGCATCTTCCTCCCTGACACCACCCGCCTGCATGGCCTCCCTCAGCACCTCCATCAAGCTTCTCCTTGGCTTCCTCTTTTCCTCTTGCCTGGCAGCTCCACCCTCAGCCTCCTCCTCCCAATGTAACTCTCATCTCTCCTCCATACGTGTCCAAACCATCTCAATCTGGCCTCTCTCGCTTTTCCACCGAACTGTCCGACCTGAGCTGTCCCTCTAACGTCCTCATTCTTAATCCTGTCCATCCTTGTCCCTCCCAATGAAAACCTCCACATCCTCAACTCTGCCACCTCCACTTCATCCACCTGCCTTTTAGTCGGTGCCACCGCCTCTAAACTGTACAACATGGCTGCTCTCACTACCGTCCTGTACACCTTCCCCTTCACTCTGGCTGGAACCCTTCTGTCACAGATCACTCCGGACACTCTTCTCCACCCACTCCACCCTGCCTGTACTCTCTTCTCCACCCACTCCACCCTGCCTGTAGTCTCTCTCCACCCACTCCACCCTGCCTGTACTCTCTTCTTCACCTCTCTCCTGCACTCTCCGCTGCTTTGGATGGTCGACCCCAAGTACTTGAACTCATCCACCTTCTCCACCTCCACTCCTTGCATTCTCAGCTTTTCGTTGCCCTCCCTCCCATTCAGGCACATGTATTGTGTCTTACTCCTGCTGACTTTCATTCCTCTTCTCTAAGTCTCTCTGTAATGTTAGATACTGTTACATTATTATTATGTTATGTTAGATACTGTTAGATTTTGGTTATGTTAGATACTGTTCGATTATTATGTTATGTTAGATACTGTTAGATTATTATGTTAGATACTGTTCGATTATTATGTTATGTTAGATACTGTTAGATTATTATGTTAGATACTGTTCGATTTTGGTTATGTTAGATACTGTTCGATTATGTTATGTTAGATACTGTTCGATTATCAATATGTTATTTTAGATCAGTAAATCAGTAAAATACAATGTCATAATAAAGTTAAAAAAAGAGTACATTTAAGAGAGGGATTGGAAAGAGGTGGAGAAATATAGAGATGGAAAAGAGAGAGCGAGATGGGAAATAGAGATGGGGAATACAGAGATGGGAAAGGGAGAGATGGGTAAGGGAAAGATAAACATGAGAGAGAGAGAGCTAGAGATGGGAAAGAGAAATGGAGACAGGAAAGAGAAATAGACATGGGAAAGAGAGAGATGGGAGGGAGAAAGATGAAGATGGGAAAGAGAGCTGCATATAGGAAAGAGATGGGGAAGAGATAGACATGTGGAAAAAGAGAGAGGCTGAGTAATTGATGGGAAAGAGAGAGAGTCAAATGGTGTGTTTCTCTTCTCTCAGACCAGCTCGGACCCTCTACAGTAAAAAGTACGGAGTGGACCTGATCCGTTACACGCATGGAGATTCCAGCACCGTGGTCTACAGTTCCAATAAACTGGATGGTAATGTCTCAGTTTTAAGATTATCGAACAAAGTCGTCCGCTCAAGCAAAGGCAGTACTAAAGAATGCAGTCATGTGTCAAGTTTTGTTGATATCTTTGTTTTACAGACACTATTCGGTACCTGTCTCTGACTGACAACAAGTACATACGCTATTTCCCTGGACACACTGCAAGGTGAGCAGATGTTATCCAAATGATGCATATAATATGACCTAACATCAAAATGTATTAATCAAAAAGTATTTTCTCCTGAAGGGAATGAATCTTGCTGAATATAATTCAGTACTATTAAGAGGAGGCCTATTTTTCAGAATTTCCTTAGTCTATTATATCCCAACTAATTGCTTCAGGAAGGAATTCGTCCAAAGGTTGGCTTTCACCTTACAAGAAGTCAATGGAAAGGATCTTATTAATATAATTAATCATATCAGTCATGTGTAATTTATGACAATGTAATGTAAGCATTAAGAACTTTTAAATGACTTTGGACTGTTCCAATATTTTATAGGAACATTTTCTAGGTAAAGATGCAGCTTGTGTATAATTTTTTAAGTACTTAGGGTTGATATTTTATCAGAAGATTATTTAGATACTTAGGGTGATTTTGGGCTGTATTGACATATTTTCAGGGTAGTTGCTCTTTCCATGTCACCAGTGGACGATACTTTCATCTCGGGTTCTATGGATAAGACCATCAGGATCTGGGATTTGCGCTCTCCAAATTGTCATGTGAGTAGTTGAGGAATTTACAATTTTACTGTGCTCTCTACCCAGACTAAGTGGGGACATAGTTCTGGATCAATGATGTGCTGTATTAAGGCCCCCAAAATGAACATACATGAAGACATATTGCCCTCGCCCTCGAGACTCACAGAGCTTGAAATTAACTTTTTGACTAGGTAGCACTGGTGCTCCCTCAAAAAGTAAGGCGCACCAGCATAAATTTAGGAGCTCTCACCAAAATGTAAGGAGCACCAACAATATATGTTGATTTTTATTATTTATATATATATATATATATATATATATATATATATATATATATATATATATATATATATATGAAGATTTTTTAATAAAAATAATATACGCAATATATATAATTTACGCTTTATGCAATATCCTGGGGCCATGATTTAAAACTTGGTCTCCTGGCTCTCTGTCCCTCTTCCATCAATCTCTTCACTGAGACAAGGCATTGAACGTCTCCAGAGGAGAACCCTCCACACTGATTCAAATCAGATCTTCAATGGTGTTGGGGTTTAATGCAGATCTGATGGCCGACTTGATGCACTTTTGTGTGGAGAACCCCCGCCCACACTGCGCCGAGGACACAGGAAGGACCAACATGATCCTGACCAGATGAAGGATGTTCTGAAGCCAAAATAATTTAAATATCATCAGGGTAGAAGTTTTCAGTGGCAGCATAACAGAAAACAATAATTGTCTAAAAAAAAAAAAGTCTAAAATACATTGATCATCAAACTAAGCCTACTCAGTATGTTAAGATCAAGATGCTTAACATAATATTACCTTTTGATAACCTGCACCGGAAGAACATTGGTTATCATTACAAAAGTACAGGCCGTTTTCTCAACTCACTCAGCTAAGTTTGCAGCTAGACCCTCGCCTTACGGACTTCGGAATTCAGAGGTCTGAAAGGGAAAAAAACAGTTAGCGATCCTGTTTGTGACGCCAAAACTTTTGTGGAACTGTTCTTATTCCGCCCGCAATAAAACAGATGTGTTGTATAAGTAAAAAGTTTGCAAACAGCAGAGACGATCTGACTTTGCACACAACTCAGTAGAACCGCTTACCAACAGACTGTCAAAGGGAGCTTTTTATGGAGCATGCCTAACGTTGCTTTGTGACACAAGTTTGACATTAAACAAACTAGGATGTTGTGGGATCATTATGTTCAGGAAATTTCGAGGAACGCCATACGCATCCACACGTAAGCCCAAGAATATCCTTTTTGTGTTGTCACACAATCTGGCACCGGCTATGGGACTTAATACATTTAAACTATGATCTGTTTTTATATCAAGCATATAATTATTACGTTTCCTATCACAAGTATCAATTATTGTGTTTTCTATCAGCAGTAGCTTTCCATGTTGTGTTATGTTATACAAGAACACACACAGGGTAGGAGGCAAATTTGCTATTACATTGTACTTTTACAGTGTACATTTTTTACAGTTCCTAAGAAATTCCGTAATCATTCGCTTAATCTTTTTAGCGTTCGATAAAGCCAGCTAATAAATTGATCATAAACTTTTATCTTCAGGTATCATTAGTTAAGCTCTCTGTGTTACGTAATTGAAGGCTTATATTAATTAATCTAAAACCAGCATTAAAGGTAAGGACGTCAAGCTCACATTTGATAGGTTAGAATGGTCTCTTGGCAGCTCACAAGGCACATAATGAGTGTACTAACTAGCGAATGTACAGAAAAAGGGACATTTGACTGGATGACATTTGACTGGATTGAATCTTTTGGACTTGAGGTCCAAAAGATTCAATTTCGGTAGCATATGCAGCCAAGCGCTCGCAATTTTGAGCCCTCGCGTACTACTTGAGCTGTACTTTTAAAATGATCATGTGTGTGTTTTTCAGGGTTTGACTAATCCACTTGGGAAGCCTGTGTGTTCTTTTGATAATGACGGGATGATATTTGCTGCCGGGGTCGACTCACAAACAATTAAATTATACGACCTCCGAGCTTTTGACAAGGTATTTATCATATTGATTTTGAAATGTTTTTTTAGTATAAGCTCAGTCTTGTAAACTTGAATTCTAATCTACTTTTCCTTTTATTGTAAAAAAGGGACCTTTTGCATCCTTTGAGACAAGGTTTAGTCGTGTATGTGAGTGGACGGGACTGAAATTCAGTAAAGATGGAAAGCAAATTCTCATCTCCACCAATGGAGGTGCGATCCGGATCCTTAATTCTTTCAATGGATCAGTGCTGCACACCTTCTCAGTAAGAAACCTAGAGACCTATATCGTATCAGTAATACCTACAGTAAATGCAGTTCCATGATATTATAATGTAAATAATGAACATGTCTTTGCTTATTTAAGGGTTATAACAATAGCAAAGGCATTCCTCTGGAGGCTTGCTTCACTCCAGACTCTCAGTTTGTCATGATCGGTAAGTAGTTCAGCTTCCAAGTCAATATGGGTTTTCTCTTAAATAAAGACGATTTATAGCAAAGTCACAAAATTGGTTGAAATATCTTAACACCGCAGTCCTTCTTAATGATGTGTAGGCTCTGAGGATGGGAGAATCCATTTCTGGAGCACTGAGAATGGAATGAAGGTGGCCGTGCTGGATGGGAAACACACAGGACCGATCAACACGCTGCAGTTTAACCCAAGATACCTGACATTTGCCAGTGCCTGTTCCAACATGGTAAGATCCACTACCACACCTGTACAACTTATTTTTCTAATGTCGACTATAGAGTGACTGTAATACGATAACTTACTTGAATGACATATGAGCTAATAAAAAATATTTTTTTCTCCTTTTTAACAGACATTCTGGCTGCCATGTGTTGATGACTTATAAATCACTGTCGCAATGATGACTGATAATACAGCCACAGTGCTGTGGAACTTTCATACCAAGTGTGTTTTAAAAGAGCGTAGTCAGTTGTTTGCCTGCGCCTTTATCACTGTTTTTATATATATATATAAACCAAAAATGGTTTATATCCCGGTAATCTTTCTGTACATTTATTTTTTATACTATTTATACTACTTGCAACTTGTGCTTGTAAAAGTATATGCAGGTATTAAATTGTGTCATATATTAAAGAAAAAGTTGTGTTTTTTTCTTTCCTATTGCACAAGGTTTATTATTTAAAAAGAGGGATATACTTTACATTGTATAAATGTGCGTTTTTGTTTGTTTTTGATCCATTTACATGGTCGGGTAAAATTAAAATACCATATATGATATATGTTTGGCTGGCGCTTTTTAAGAAACAGCCATTCAATGTATTTACATTATGTATTTCCTCCTCATATGGCTTTGTTTTTGGTGGCAGAGTCCGCCTTTCCTGACACAAATGCAACTATTTGGGCAGACTTAAGAAATGAAAGGCAGCCAAGGTGAATTTGATGAACCAGCATAGCTGGTTGTGGTCAATTCACAAAAAAGAAACACAAATATCCACACCACCTCAAGTAACCAAAATAAAATGAATCTGATCAGAAGAAGGAAAACTTACAAGAAAATAATTTGACTGTCTTAGAAGGAAGAGGAGTATAAACCAGGATGTTGTGGGCAAAAGAAAGTTGCCTTTTGCTGCGTAATCCACTCAACATGGGTTTCCACTTCAAGAAAATAATCTATCTTACCAAGCCTTGGGAGCTTGTTCCTTTTATATAATAACGGAATGAAGGAATGGTCGCTCTTCCAGTCCTACCCCTAGACAGGTTGTCTTATGCCAAACGAGGTTCAATCATCAGTAAATTCCTTCATGAGCGGAAGAGAGAGACAGAGATTATAACGGAATGGTGAATTGTTTTTTTGTTTTTGTTGCGCCACATTAAAGTTGTCTTGTAGTAGAGGAGGCATCTAGTGAATAATGTATAACTGCTTGGGTTGTGTACTCACCGCCAAATAAATAATGGATGATCCCATCACCGGTAACCTCACAGGTAACACACTTATCTTTCTCTCACCATGTGTGTGAGACTGTGTCTGTGTGCGTTAGTGATGGAGAAATTGTGTGTGTGTGGGGCGGGGGGGTAAGTTCTTGAAATAGCCTGTACATATGTTGCGCCTGTTACTGTTCTAATGCCCTTTTCCTACTTTTGCTATCTTGTTGTAAACCTTCTGTATACCTACCGTAAGGGCATGTTGAGAAAGCACCACCTGTATTACTTTGCTTTGTTAGTAGTCAACAGCAATTTAATCTTTATTGATCATGAATCCCAATTTTATTTTTTCCCTATAGAACAAAGGGCGATCTGTAGATTCCAACAGTAACTTTGCTGGAGCACATGTTATTTGCACTTTGGCATAAAATTAATATTAGACATTGGTTGGACACTTTAAACTGTTTCAGACTACACCCAGGCATTCCTAGAGTGTCTGTCTGTTATAATAATAACAGTGTATTGCAATTAGTTTACATCATTGTATAAAATCAAATGAATTGCTTCTTCATCTAATGTGGAAATGAAGCAGGTATCGGTATCACATTTCTGTGACCAAGTGGCCAAGTGTGAGTTGATAGTGCGCACTATACAAATTAATGTAATATATTTGGTGGCACGGTAAACCCCTGAGCACATTTCCCGAAGCAGTGATGTCACCAGGTTTGTCCCTCCAGCTTCTGTGAACTCGAATGCACCTTTTGGAGAGACTCCCTTCAAGTTTGTGGTCATTGATACGCAAAGAAATTTAGATCAGTAGTCACGGTGGCATATCCACTGACAGGCAGGTTATTACTCATCAGCCACAGTTCCGTAGATCACATTTCAAGTGTTAGTGATCTCCCAAGTCACCCTTCAGGCATTTATGTGGCTCTGGCGTGTGGGTCCATCTGCCTGCTGTCAGTGGGGAGGCTGCCTGCTGAGCCACAAGAGAGAGGACGGAGCAGGGTCTGTGTCGCACCGGAGCATCGTCAAGCGGTGAAACTGACGGCCAAAAGATGTCTCACCAGACTGGAATCCATGGTAATTAAAGAACTACAGTTTGTTTTTGTTTTTAATTCTTTTTATTATTATTATTTTAACTTTTTTACAATGGCATTGTAGGACAGGTGTATTGGCGTCTTTTGTGTAGTTCTCTGTGTCGTTCTCTTTTTCCTCTTTTAGTCATGTCCCTCAAACTTCACCACAGTGTGACCTGACGTCCTCCCAATGTAATTGCTGATAATTTGTTTGACTTGTCTGACCTGACAACGCACCGCAGCATCCCGAGGGCAACATATTTACTGTAAATTGGGTAGAAATATTTGCAAAGGAGAATGTTGTAAAGGAAACACAAGAGTACTGACAGCGTTTAGCACATTCATAGATTGTTCAAGAGTAGCATTAATTTGTTGTGGCATTTTTGTAATTGGAGTAGTGAAGGGAGGGCTTGGGGAAGCACACCTCTCTCACCTTTGTCATCAGATCATACATCATTTATGAGACCACTGAGTTCGGTAACCATGGAGAGGGAGAGAGAGAGGAGGAGGATGGGTGCCTAGTTCTTTTTTGTTTGTTGTATCTTTAATTTTAATGCTACAATTGAGAAACTTTCAAACGGGAAGAAATGTCAACATTATGTCTGTAACTTGTGCTGCTTGTCAACTTCACTGAGGCGATACAGTGACTACCTGGCAGCAGATCAGGTTTTCTCCCCGGACTGATGTCTCAAGTTCTTCTTTAGCAACTGTGTCCTGTGCTATCACCGTCCTTCGTTTTGACTTGTCTGCCTTATATCTGGTTACCTTAGCAACATCTGAGCTGAAGGAGTTTCTGGCCCGGGCGAGGGGCGGTTCCATCAGAATAATGAAGATCATCATTAGAAATGGTAACCACTGTTCTCTTCTATAGCAGCTTATGTCATAACTAACTCTATGAGTCTTATACGGGAATGATTTGAGATGGAGGCATGCGTTTTGCCCGCAGAGGAGCTGGTGCTTGGTTCCTACAGAGAGCCGGCTCAGAGCTGGGACAAGGACTATGATCACTTCCTGCTCCCCTTGCTCGTTGCTCGGGAACCCTGCTACATCCTCTTCCGTCTCGACTCCCAGAACGCACATGGATACGAGTGGATCTTCATCGCCTGGTCACCTGACCAATCGCCAGTATGTGAAGTAGAACCATTGTTTATACGCCAACGCATCCCCCTGAGATGAGAAGTTATCAAACTGAGCAGTCCCAGTCCCCCCCAGACCCCCCTCATGTCTGCTCTGCACCCTCCAGGTGAGGCAGAAGATGGTGTACGCCGCCACCCGGGCCACGCTGAAGAAAGAGTTTTGGGGAGGTCACATCAAAGATGAAATGTTCGGGACAGCAGAGGTGTGTGACCTTCTCTCACCAAAGAACCCAAAGTCCCAACTTGTTTCACGACTTTCTGCTTTTTTCTTTTGCAGGATGACCTGTGCTTCCAGGGCTACCTGCGCCACATGTCTTCCTGCTCCTGCCCCGCTCCTCTCACAGCCGCAGAGCAGGAGCTACAAAGACTCAAAGCCACGGAGGTAAACCCTTCAGGGCAGCCGCGACGCGGAGATCGTTTTAAAGGGTCTTTTATTGAAATGATTTACCTCATGTGGTTCTCTGGTTCATTTCTCACTCAGGATAAAGTTGTATGGGTATGTCGACATCCTTCCTATCAGCCATTTTGTGATACTAAAAAAAAAAAATATTAGAAAGAACCAGGTTGATCAAGAGGGATGAAAGTATCTTTGTTAAATGTATTCACAGGATGAACGCAGGAGAATTGGTACTCCCACAGGACGAGCTAAGGTTGGCCAAGTCGTATGTCCAGTTGTTTATTGGATTCAAAGAAATGGAATTTCACTTTTTTATTATTATGAGCTTTATTGTGTCTTAGTTCAACAGTATGTCATAAGAAGTGTACAATTTTATACCACCCCCCCCCCCCCCCCACAGGTGACTATGGAGTTTGGCTTGGACAAAAGGGCACAGACTCTCCAGGGTCTAGCTTTCCCCCTGCGAGAAGAGGCCAAACAGGCTCTGAGATATCTCAAACAAAGACGTGTCAATTATATACAACTGGTGGGTCTTACGCTCTTTTTACATAGAATAAACAATATCAACTTCACAACATTAATGGACATTGTCTCGCCTCATGAGTAGCCTTACAGTATGGCTTTTGCGATGGATTCCACCAGAGGTGGAAATGGAATTTGATGGACAGATCCAGGATGATGATGATGATGATGTTCTTTATAGCTGTAGCACTTTTCAGGACACTTGTTTTGTTTGTATGTATTGTAGAGGTTAGATGTCGAGAAAGAGACGATTGAGCTGGTCAATACCAACCCCACAGAGACTCACGAGCTTCCCTTCAGGATTCCCACCGATTCACCCAGATACCACTTCTTCATCTTTAAACACTCTCACCAGGGACAGCGCCAGGAGGCATTGGGTTCGCACCAATCACTGTGTCTGTATTAGCGCTTAAGAACTCTTACCATAGGGTCTAAATGGTTAAGACGTGCGAGAGTGAAATTCTGCTGTGAATTGACATTCAATACAAATTAAAGTCATCCTCGGATATTGTACAATTCTTTCTTCTTCTCTCAGTCTTCATATATTCGATGCCTGGCTACAGCTGCAGTATCAAGGAGCGGATGCTGTATTCCAGCTGTAAGAACAGACTACTTGAGGAGGTGGAGAGAGACTACCAACTTGAAGTCACCAAAAAGGTGCAGAACACCATATAAATATTGGGGGCTAATGCATTAACGGAAATGTATTTGCAATAATGTGTATTTGGATATTATATTAGACACACATTTCATCTCCCGTTCCATCAGTGTATCAGGCAGTTTCAGTGGGACATCGTAATTCACTCTAGAACTACATGATGTCCAAGTTTGTTCATCACAGTTGATGGGTAATCATATTAAACTGTGTATTGAGTTATGTTTGTGAGGTTTTGGGTTTGGGTTTTTGTGCGTGTGTGTAGATGGAGATTGACAGTGGCGATGGCTTGACGGAGGACTTTCTATACGAGGAAGTCCATCCCATGGAGCACACTCTCAAGCAAGCGTTTGCCAAGCCCCGCGGGCCCGGAGGGAAGAGAGGCAACAAGCGGCTGATCAAGGGGGCAGGGGAGAACGGCGAAGAAAACTAGACATGAACAGACCAATAAATAGACAAGCACATATACAAAAGCCAGCTGACACAGTGTCTATCATTTATTTTTCAACCCCCCTTGTCGTAACTGTGTAGTAAATCTTCTCTTCAACCTTTATACCCGAGGGCATGGGAGAACAGATTTTCCATATTAACTCTTACTCTGAGGTTTTCTTAACCTGGACATTACGACCATTAAGGTGACACAACCAAAACTAAGTTAGGATTTTTATGACAGTGAATAAGAGATCTACATTGTATATGCTGTGGAACTAATCAGAATCGTTGGAATTTTCTGCATAATAGTTTTCTGCATAAAGTATTGATATGAAATTAAGCATGTGGGATGGATAACATCAATTACCAATTAGATGTAGCGCAAATGGACAAGTTTGCAGATGTTCAGAAAATAGTCAATCAATCTAGGCCTATATATTTTTAATCCCATAAGGTTTCTCATCTCCCAATCTTAGTTTAGTTTTTCCATTTCACAAATTGTTTTCAACATATACTGCCCAGCACCATTGTCCCTTCCTTTGAGCCTGAAATTTTATTTAACTATACGATATTTTAACTGAACTCAGATAAATGCCGGTTCATATTCTCTTATAGAGATGCTGGTTCCTATACTGCATCCTTACAAGCCAAACTAACAATGTTCTACTCTTTATCACATGGAAGTTCATTCTGAGCACTGACACCTGAAAGCACAGTGACGCAGACACCACTTGACCAAGCTCAGTTAACTGCTGCTGCTTTACATGATACCAGAAATATTTTTTTATTCTGGATTTCCTAACGCACTCTGTGGTTTATCTGCGTTGGTGGTATTGTCGTCCCAGTATTCTAGCCGCAAATTTTTAAGCGTAAGTGGCCCAAGCCCCCAGCAGATGAGACGGGTGAGCTCTAATAGTACTTTGCGTAAATGTTTATTTTAATGATGGGAGAGGTGTTTAGCCTATTTCCCCAAAAAGTGGTTAAACTGTGCGTGTGTGTGTGTGTGTGTGTGTGTGTGTGTGTGTGTGTGTGTGTGTGTGTGT
Source organism: Zeus faber (assembly GCF_960531495.2). Taxonomy (NCBI): domain Eukaryota; kingdom Metazoa; phylum Chordata; class Actinopteri; order Zeiformes; family Zeidae; genus Zeus; species Zeus faber. The sequence continues at coordinate 34,700,920 of NC_137192.1, read as the reverse complement.
GTGTGTGTGTGTGTGTGTGTGTGTGTGTCTCTTTCTCTCTCTCTGTTGGCTCTCAAATATTATTAATTGCAAGTAACAATCTATAATGGATGGATAGTCAATGGATAGTCACACAATGCCTGTAAACTACCAAGGTTTAATAATCTAAAATAAAGAGAACTGAAATATAGGCAACAGGCAAATTCACATAAGTTGCTATAACTGGTAAACCGTCATGGGCCGCAGACCAAATGGAAACACCGGACATTCTGCTCAACAAGTGTGACCAGGCGGCTCGTTTTGGGTCCCGTTTTTCCGTGAGACGCGCTACTCGGAGCCGCCGCCTCCGCCGCCTCCGCCGCCTCCGCCGCCTCCGCCGCCTCCGCCGCCTCCGCCGCCTCCGCCGCCTCCGCCGCCTCCGCCGCCTCCGCCGCCTCCGCCGCCTCCGCCGCCTCCGCCGCCTCCGCCGCCTCCGCCGCCTCCGCCGCCTCCGCCGCCTCCGCCGCCTCCGCCGCCTCCGCCGCCTCCGCCGCCTCCGCCGCCTCCGCCGCCTCCGCCGCCTCCGCCGCCTCCGCCGCCTCCGCCGCCTCCGCCGCGCGGTGGACGAGGGTCGCTGCTGTCGAGCGCAGCTCCGCGCTTCTCCCTGAACCCAAAACCCCGCAAAGCCCGTCAGTGCGCCGGGCGGAGGACCCCGGAGCGTCAGCGTAAAGGGACCCGTCTGCAACCTATATTCAGGAGCACATCAGGTCACTTTCTGGACGCTCAAGGTGATGTGTTTGGATTGTTTTGGGTTTTTTATTTCTGTGTTGTGAAATGTAAACGCGTGTTCCTGTCGCGTTGGGTGGAAACTCCTCCGACTCGTCGCCTTCTACATGTTCTATGTGTTCGAAGGTGAGATTGGGACAACACGGTCCAGATGAAAGGCTCCAGCTCCTCTGTCGTGTTGTTGTTGGATGAGGCTTTAATGCTGTAAAACTGCTGTCGTACAAATGACTTAATTGAGGAACTCCAGTCATAGCAGATATGTATGGACCTACACTAGTAGTAGTACAGATGATTGATAGTACTGTATAAATGAATGACTATGTTGCTGCTGACCTTTCAGTGGTTGCATAATGCTCCACACCTCACCGCTCCTATAACAGGCCGTTTGAAGTCACTGGATTACTTACTTATTTAATTACTCATTGTATTAAGTGTTTTTTAAGCAGTGGACTTGTAGGCCCTAAACCAAATAAAGAATGACCCAAACTTCATGAATATGTCACTGTTTCAGCTGTTTGAACTACTTTAAGTTTTAAATATTCATCAGAAAGGAGTGTTTTATTCAAAACCAGCAATAACCTCAAAGTAATAATCTAAGGGACGGTGACTTTTTTGGGGGGGAGTTGTTTTTTTTTTCCTGTTCCTTTCAGCCATTTGAGAATGTATTCTCTGATCCAATGTCGTCTTCTCTTGCCAGGGCTGTCATGAAACATGGTTGCTAAGGCAACGAGCACATCTTATCATGAGGAGAGCAGGGTTCCATGCTGCCCACACCTCCCCTCTCTGACCTGGCAACCAACACCAGAGCCCTGCTGTGTCACCACCACCTTCCAGTACCTCCATACGTCAGGTAACGGGAATAACTTCGGATGTGGATTCAGTCTTGCTTTGCAACTTTGATTTACTGCAGAGAAAAATACAAATAAACAGTGTTACACGGGGAAGTGTAGAAAGTTGTGTGTTGAAGGAGTACATGCAAAAAAAAATGTTTCGACTCTGAATGGTTTTGTCCCATTTCTGAAGTTTCAGGTAACATTCTCCAGCCGTTTTTATACTGTGCAGGCAGTGCATGTTGATCAAACTTAACTTCAGGCCCCGTGCTGTTTGGGATGTTTTGAGGTGATTCTGTTTTGATATTGTTGAGCTGTAGGTGACATTAAAGCAGCTGTGCCTATTTTCACCTTCATCAAGTTGCATTCACAATGACCAATGTAGGTAAGCAATGCAGAGTGAATCGGTGCTTTGCCTTGCCCCTGCTGGCAAATTCAGACAACTTGGAAACGGAGGAAGAGCAATGTGCGGTTGCCATGTTTTTATTGTTTTGTTTTGGGGTTTTTTTTGGGGGGGGGGCGGAGGGGGGGTTGGGTAAGTAAGTAAATGCCACCCAAAACACCTGCTATCAAGAAGTAGATCAATGGATAGTATTCTGCTTGGTTATTCTATTCCAAACAGTACGGTTCCCTGATGTTTCATTTTAGCCTTGAGGGCATTGATGCCATAGTTCAAGGGACGGGAGGCGTCCTCTTGGCACATCATCTAATGGACATATAATAAGAAAACACAATATTTTCATCATAACTGCATTGATATACAGAACGGTCTCATCCCAACTGCAGGTTGGTACTGGGGCTCCATTTCAGCGAGTGAAGCCTGTGACGCCCTCCTGAGTCGATCGGAAGGGACGTTCCTGGTGCGGGACAGCAGCCACCCCGACTACATGCTGACCCTGTCGGTGAAGACGCGCTGCGGTCCCACCAACGTGCGCATCAAGCACGACGCCTCCGGAGGCTGCTTCTGGCTGGACTGTGGCTCCCCGCCACCGCCTCATCCGCGGACCTTCCCCGACGTCCTCAGCCTTATCCAGCACTACGTCAGTTTCGGACAGAGCCCACGGGGGCGGGGAGGCGATGAGGGGGGCGACTTGAAAGCCGGGCCGGAAGGCTACCCCGTCCAGCAGGTGGCGAAGGCGTGCGGGGTCCGTCTGAGGCTGGTGCGTCCCCTGCACAGGCCGCACGCCTTCCCTTCCCTGCAGCACATGGCTCGGCTCGCCATCCACCGAAGCACTGACTCCTCTAAGCAACTGCCGCTGCCAAAGCTCCTGCTGGGATACCTCAAGGACTACCCCTTCCATGTATGAGGCTCCGAAAACACATCGCCCCCCCCCCGAGACGGGATAAAGAGACACAAAAAAATGCCTGGGATTCAGAAATTCGGAAAATGTCACACTGCTTGTAGCCGACTATGTAGAGCAGGGAACAAAATGAAAAAATATGTTGTTATCTGTATTATCCAGCCGTCCAAACCTTCTGCTGGAACCTCTTTTTAAATCTTACCGTAGTCTCACTTTCACTTTGGGGTCCCTATTGCTGAGATGTCAGGTTTTATAAATGAAATGTATATCTGTGCCATTAAAATGCTCAATGTGTGGAGGAATATGACATCATTAATTTATCACAGTACAAAAAGGGTTGAAATGTATTGATTTAATTCAGATGAGATGAAAGGGGATCAGGGGATCATTTTGTGAGCTCTGTGTATTTTGCTTGTACATTTAATTTGACAATTATTATCTGAGTTCCACAATGTGTAGGACAAATAATATTTATTCAGGAGATATTTATGGAACAATATTTTTGTGACAAAAGCAAAACTCTGCAATTAAAAAATGTACAAATTGGAAGTGCTTTTCATTATGGGTATATACAGCTTTTGCAATTAACATGAGTGTATTTCCATAGAAACATGTCTGAGTTTGTTTCCATTAAGTGGATTTTAGCGGAGCTGAGAAAGCCTCTTATCAGGATTAGAGTAAGAGGCTTGTTATTAATACACCACCTAACCCAGGACGGTGCCACTTCTATCTTTACTTCTCTCTGTCTCTGTATTCATCAATCAATCAATTCAATTTCTCCGTTCCATTATATACATGATTCATTTCCAGGAAGAAGGGAATGCAATAGCAGGAGTGGAAAAATCAGCAATCACAAATGCCGGAAAGAAGAAACTACAAACTGAAACAATCATATAACAAACATTTGAACTCATTTTGCACCGCCCTGATAAAATCAAATAGTAAACAATGGTAAAATTGAAAGAGAAGGGAAATCCAAACAACATCCACATTTGCTCCTTTAATGTCCTGAAAAGTGTGGAACTGCTTCAGCATCAACATACACTTCATCACTGCACTGCTCAATGTCCTTTTTAAATGGAATACACAACAGATACTCAGCAAATGGGGGAAAGATAGATAGACAGACAGATGGATGGACAGACAGACAGACAGATGGATGGACAGACAGACAGATGGATGATTGGATAGATGATTGATGGATGGATGGATGATAGAGAGATGGTTGTATGGATGGATGATGGACGGGTGATAGAGAGATGGATGGACTATTATATTATTATCACTATTATGATAATCATTATTATTATTGCTATAATAATAAGAATTATTATTATTATTATAACTATTATTATTATTATTATTATTATTATTATTATTATTATAACTATTATTATTATTATTATTATTATTATAACTATTATTATTATTAGTAGTAGTATCATCATCGTCATTATTATTTCTATTGTTACTATTATACCTTTTATTATTATTCATATTCATATTCGTATTTGTATTATTATTATTATTCTTATTACTACTATTATAACTATTATTATCATTATATCTATTATTATTATTATTGTTTTATTACTATAATAATAATAATAATAATAATAATAATAGTAATAATAATAATAGTAATAATAACAATTATTGGTATTATTATTATTTTATTATAGCTATTATAACTTTTATTACTATGACTATTATTATTATAAATATATTATTATTATTATTGTTATATTATTACTATAATTATTATTATTACTATTTTTTTTAAATAAGCTCCGTTTAGCTCAGTCACCGATGGGAGCCTCCACGTCCACCCCACCCCGGACTCCCTCCCTCCCTCCCTCCCTCCCCGCCTGTAACCCAGCAGCAGTCCGTCACTACCGCAGTGATCCAGCGCCGTAGACGGTCAGCCGAGCAGCAGCAGAACCCCTCGGGCCGCGTGTAACCCAGCGAGCAGGTAGGCACGCCGCTCTTGTCGACGCGGGGCACCGCAGCGCCACGTCGGGCATCGACCATCTCTGTTTTAGTCAACTGGTATTGTGTTGCTAGCTGGCTAGCTGCTAGCGGCCCATCACGGGCTCCTTCACTTCCGCCTTGCTAGCGAAACTAGCCGCGGCTAATAATGGGTGGTGGTGGTTTTTTTTCCCCTCCTGGAATAAACCGGGAACCGACTCGACAAATAAAAACCGGCGGTGTTCGAAAGAGAAGATTCGCGTCGACGTTTGGTCCGCACCGGCGCCGTGTAACACTGCGGCAGAGTTTAAGGGTAGAGGAGCTAGCCGGCTAACGTTAGCACAGTCTATTGTAAACACAGCGCCCTGCTCGGCTCGCGGGGGGTTGATACACGTCGCGTCCAGCGTTTCGCCGGTGATGTAGTCGTGCGCACATGTCGACCCATCGATGCGAACTCATAACACGTTCGATTAAATAATCAGGGGCCGTCGTAAATTCGGCCGCTGTGTTTGGTGAGAGAGACCTAACACAAGCCCGGTGGCTGACGGTGTGTGGAGCTGAAGGAAGCGGAGCTGGAGCTGCTTTCGGATCCTCTTTGCGGTGAAGAGTCGACGGCGCTAAGATCCGGATCCAAAAGTTACAACATCAACAAAAACCAAAGAAACAAAAATAAAAACCTGCTTCTCCATCAGCATCGAACCCCCGGCATCAGGCCCCCACCCCTGTCCCTTAAATAATAACATGACCTTTTAGGATTCACTGAAAGTGGCGTGTTTTCCCTGAATTATTTCAGATTCATTATTATTATTATTATTATTATTATTATTATTATTATTATTAATAATAATATTATTATTGTTATTATGATAAATCAGAATCTCCTGCAATTATTGTTGTTTTGGTTGCAGTCACATTGCAAACCACATTACCTAAGGTTCAAATTGAAACAGAAAATAGAAATCATGTGTTTATTATTTATATTTATTATTAAGATTATTAAGGACAGGTTGTTCTTTTTTTTTTAGTTGATTTGATATAAATAGTTAAGTCCTTTTAAAAAAAATGTTGGCCAGGTAAAACTTTGGTTCCTTGATGGTCAACAAAAAGAAACAAACAAAAAGGCCCACCTCCTGTCCCCTGACCTCCTGTCCCCTGACCTCCTGTCCCCTGACCTCCCGTCCGCGTTCCCACCCGACCTCATGTCCTTGTTCCCTCGGGTCCCCTGACCTCCCGTCCCTGTTCCTTCTTGAGTAAATTTGATAGAATTTGTTTAGTCCTTCCAAAAAAAATGGTGGCGGTGTAAAACCTTGCGCCGCTTGGTTCCTTGACGGTCAACAAAAAAAACCAAACAAAAGGCCCACCTCCTGACCTCCCGTCCCTGTTCCCTCTGGGCTGCAGTCATGGCAGCGATTCGGAAGAAGCTGGTGATCGTGGGAGACGGGGCGTGTGGGAAGACCTGCCTCCTCATTGTGTTCAGCAAGGACCAGTTCCCCGAGGTTTACGTCCCCACCGTGTTCGAGAACTACGTGGCCGACATTGAGGTGGACGGCAAGCAGGTACGCACCCTTTAAACACCTCCCGGGTGTTGGATTGTTTAACCGCCGATAGTGTTGTTTTTTTTGCCTTTTGTTGGATGAGCAGATGTCTTGGGGGCGTGTCGTCCTGTGAAACGCGTGATGAGTTATTTCTTTGGGCAGGTGGAGCTGGCGCTTTGGGACACAGCAGGACAGGAGGACTACGACAGGTTGCGCCCGCTTTCCTACCCCGACACCGACGTCATTCTCATGTGCTTCTCCATCGACAGCCCCGACAGTCTTGGTGAGCCAACACGGACGTTTCTGAATTCAAAAGTGTTGTTTGCGATGTAATCGCGGTCTTTGCCCCAAAGTACGAGCGGCTAGTCTCTGACGTCCGCCCCCTTTTTCCTCCGCAGAAAACATCCCGGAGAAGTGGACTCCCGAAGTCAAACATTTCTGCCCAAATGTTCCCATCATCCTCGTGGGAAACAAAAAGGACCTGCGCAACGACGAGCACACCCGCAGGGAGCTCGCCAAAATGAAGCAGGTAAAGTTGGTGAAACGCCGGCGAGCCATTCTTTTTCCACACAAAGGAGCCGGACGCTTTAAAATGCAAACAAAACGAAACGTGCATGTAAACACAGCGATTCTCCTATAACTTGGGAGCACGACCCCGAATGCGTACAGCCCCGCAAGGGGGGGGACGATGGTTCCTCGAAACCTTCCGTGTTTTAATTGTTTTTGTTTTTTCCTCCCCGGTAGGAACCTGTGAAACCGGAGGAGGGGCGCGACATGGCCAACAAGATCAGTGCCTTCGGATACATGGAGTGCTCCGCCAAAACGAAGGACGGCGTGAGGGAGGTGTTCGAGATGGCCACGAGGGCGGCGCTGCAGGCGCGGCGGGGGAAGAAGAGCAACAAGTGTCTCCTGCTGTAGAGGGAAGCTGGGGGGGCGCGCTTCCCGAAAATGGGGGAGGGGGAAGAGTCGTGAGGTCAAACCTCACCCCCCGCCCCCCCCCCTCCAAACACACCCGCTCAAAAGACTGCGCTCACCGGTTTTTACTAAAGGAGTCATTCTTTTACTCGTCTGTCTTAAGCAACCGTAGTCAGGTTTCGTCAGTATTCGATTTTGAGGTCATAAAATGTTTTGTTTTTTTTGTACTTTTAACATGAGTAAATTTGCCATATTGGAAAACAATCTCTTCTTAACTCGTACCATGCAATCCACGAGGTCAGCCAGGGGGACCTGCGGTGTCAACGCTGCCAACCACAGAAAGTGCTTAAGCCCCGCCCGCTGATCTGAGGAATGTTCCGCAGCCAATCGAGGCGAGGCACCTTTACACTGTGACCCATAGTCCTTTCATTATCCCAACAAACAGCTGTGCACACGAAATCACCGATGATTACTAATGTGCTTATTATAAAAAAAAAACGAACAAAAAATAACTGTGCTTTATGATCCCATGCACAATCTGAGAAGACTGGAAAACTCATTTTGGTAAAACACAAATGTAAACTTGGTGTTTTTGTGTAATAAATTACTTTGTAAGAATCTTGAGATAAGTTGTTACTCCATTCGTAAAGGATGAACGTGTGAGATTGGATCTGACGGACAACATCGTTAGCTTCCATAACGGGAAGGAAATCGCTGCAAAATATGGGTCATTTCTATCAGGCGAGCAAAGGGAAAAAATATTTAATATACACAAATTCATGCAGTTATAATGCAAAAATACACATTTCTTTCTTTTGGTGTTTACAAATATTTTGGCCTTATTGATAATGACACACTCCCCCCACACACACATCAAGAACAACATAACTAAGGTCAATTTTTTACAAAATTTGTAAAGGAAAAAAAAACAAAAAACCCTGTACCTTCAACACTTCTGTCACTATCTAAGCTTTTTCAAATTGAGCTTTACTCCAAGAGATTATATATATATATATAATTGCTTGAAGGCAGCAGGAGAAGGCATCAACACCACAAAGGGCCAGCGTGGCGTCACTGGTTCTTCTTGGCTGGAGCGCGAGAGCGAGCAATCAGCAGCGGGAGTAGAGCAGCTCCACCCAAAAGCGCTGCGACCAGGGGACGGTGAAATACCCACCCGACGGCGACGGTGAGAAGGGAGAGCGAGACGGAGACACAGAGCGCAAACAGTTTGAGCCCCATGGAGACGAGCTCCCTCAGCACCGGAACCCAGTCCACTGCGGGGAGGACGACACGCGGGTCAGCGACACAGTGGAAACGAGGCTGAACCAGGTTGGTGTTCTGCAAAACGAGCACCTCTCACCCAGCGTGTGGAAGATGCGAACGGTCAAACTAACGCCGAGGAACATCAGCGCCCACCCTGCAGCCCGGAGCCCCCACGTCACCATGTTGTTGTGCTGGTGCTCCTTTTCGAACATTTCCTACGGACCAAAACATAGCGTTAACCGGCCGTTTTAACACAATGAATACATATGAACATCACGAGTAACCAAACATTTCTAAATGATAAATAATGGACAACAATTAAATAAACTCCAACGTCTCGCAAAGAAAAGTTTCAGATCTACCTGTGCGGAGCGCTCCTCGAGGTGCAGGAACTCCAGCGTGTCTCCAGACTTGGTCTTAAAGGGCATGAGGTTGTCACCTCTTTGCATGGCCACCACACTGACCTGGGAGGGAGCGGCCGTGAAAGAAAAACTGGTATTTAACAAACATCTTATTGTAAAGCCATTATCTCAACGACGGGTAAATAACAAGAGATTGTGATCCCAACCAAGATTCAAGGTTCAAGAGATTCATTTGTCACATACACATACAGAGATATATGCAGTGAAATGTCAAATCACTTGGGGGGGTTAAGGTCAAATAATTATTAGAACATCCCTTTAATGATAAAACACCACATTTTCAGTAAGAAGAGACTAAAGTTAAGAGGCTACACTTTTTGTGTTCCTACTTCTCTGATAATACACTAAAGGCCTTTTAACTCCACAATCCACAGACAAGATCGACGGTCATGAGCAAGAGAAAAATCTGGAAGGCGGCGCTCACCGTTTGGGCGGGGCCCGGATGAAACCCCTCCCCGCTCAGTCCAGCGAAGGAGAAGCTCACACGCACATCGCCCACCTTGCAGACAATACGTCAGTTTAAGTTTTTACATTCTCAAGGCGCCCCCCCCCCCCCTCGGACTCACATTGTTTTTGACGTGATCCGTCAGACATGGGGGGCCGGGGGGAGGGGAGGGGAGGGCGACGGGTGTCACGGCAGACGGTCTCGTCATCGAGTCGTGTGAACGTCAACTGAAAATAAAAAGTCCTGCGGCTCGACTCTCACCTGAGGTCTGAGTGGGCTCGGGGTGTGATAAAAATACTCCCCATGGACGGTGAGGAAGGGGTCCAGCTCAGCAGGGGGGACGTATCTCGGGTTCAGCGTCTGAAAGTCATTTATCTGCTCCACGAGACCTGTTGTTGGTGGAGGGGGGGAGAGAAGAAGAAAAAAAAAAAGCGTAAATGGCGGCATCACATTGCAGGAAACACGGCCCCGACCAGTTCATCCGACGCGAAATGTCTGCGAAATGTACCTTTAGAGAGAACGAAGGGGCCAACTCTGACTTCAGGAGCCACGACCGTCACACTCTCCACCGCCATGGCACTGGGTGATGACGGAGGAAGGAGTCAAAGTTCATTCATCTGAAAGCGGGATCCAGACTTCCGAACGGGTGTGACGCCACCACCATCACAGGAATGAACAAACCCAGCGAGCATCACCTCGGGTTGATGTGGCCCATTTCCTTATCGAAATTCCGACTGTTGATCAACTCCGCCTTCCATTCCGTGTCTGGGGGGGGGAGAGTATTTCCTCACGTCAATAATGAAAACGTCGACGCCCACAAAGCGCTCGCGTTGTGCGGCGGGCGGGTCGCGGCGGAGGCAGAGTCCGTGCGGCGCGGCGAGGAAAGGACTCACTGTAGGTGTACGTCGTCTCCGTCTTGGTCTCGCCGTCTTCTTGGTAGTCCCTGAAACCAACCACACCTCAAGATCTTCACTCCGTCCTCACGCTTGGCGCAATTCTTTTTTTGTTTTTTTATTTTTTAATTATTTATTTTAAATTGTTTATTTGTTTTCTTTCAACTGGAGCTCGCCCCACCTCGGGGGGTGGGGGGCACGGCTTACCTGCTTTCCTGGTGCTCCACCCACTGATACATTTCCACCTGTCTCTTCAGCTTCACCGCCTGCACCACCACCTTGTAGTTCGGGTCATGGAGCGGCTGGATGAGCGAAAGGAAATCCAAAGTGATCAGGACACACACACACACACACACACACACACACACACACACACACACACACACACACACACACACACACACACACACACACACACACACACACACACACACACACACACACACACACACACACAGCGTGTTCAGAGAAGGCCGACCTGCGACGTGCGCAGCTTGGCAGACAGGTGAACTGGGCGGTGGTCATTCTGGCGGTCGACGCCGGCATACTGGTGGAGGGACACCACCCGAGAAAGGCCTTCGTCCAAGGAAGCCGCCGTTTGCAGCGCCCGTCCCTGAACCGGGGGGGGGGACGTCAGTTACGCGACACACCATTTGGAATTCATTTCACTCCGGCGTGGCCCGGGGAACCCACCTCGTTGGTGAACAGCACGTAGAAGGAGAGGAAAAAGAGGCCGACTCCCACCACCGTCCCCCCGGCGGTGTCGCTCAGACGCTCCAGGAATCCAGGGTTGGGGCGGCTCGACAGGCGCTTATGCTGGTTACTGTCCGTCTCTGAAAACTGAGGGAAAGGTGGGAGGGCGTGGCCGTGCGAGGGGACGCAGGGCTCGCGCAGCGCGGGTTTTAGATCAGACAGATCGACATGAACGCTCCAGTTCAACCATGACGACACACCGAATGATGACATTTAGGAATGAATCAACTATTTGAAATGACCACATTAGCCTGGATTATTTTGTGTGTTCTCAATGTCTTGCTACTGTAGATTTTAGTTTCCCTTGACCTTTCAAGATTTACTTCCAGACATATTTATATCTTTGAATTAGATGTGTCATTGTGATTACAATGCCACTGGACGGAAGAAGGTAGAATTTAGTAGTTCTGAAGATGGCCTCTCCAGCCTGCCTGAATGACTACCGTCGGGTGGCCTTCGCCTCGGTGGTCATGAAGTGTTTCGAGAGGCTCATTAAGGATTACATCTGTGCGTCGCTCCCCCGCACCCTGGACCCGCTGCAGTATGCATACCGGCCGAACACATCCACAGACGACGTGCTCTCCCAGGTACTGCACACCAAGCTCACGCACCTGGATGGCCCATGTGAAATTGCTGTTCATCGACTATAGTTAAGCTTTCAACGCCATAGTCCCCACCAGACTGGCTGTCAAGCTGCAGCTTCAAGTTCCTGGGAGTCCACATCACGGAGGACTTAACATGGGCTATTCATACAGATACTCTGGTGAGAAAGGCGAGGCAGCGTCTGCAGCTGAAGAAATGCCGGGTCTTGGTGAGGATCCTCAAGTCCTTCTACTCTGCAGCAGTGGAGAGCATCCTGACAGGCAACATCACTGCCTGGATTTAGAACTGTACTGCTCAGGACAGGCAGGCCCTGCAGAGGGTGATGCGTTCAGCCCAACGTACCACTGGAACTACCCTCCCCTCTGCAGGACTTATTCACCAGGAGGTGTAGTAGCAGAGCTGCAGCATCATGAACGATCCTCAACACCCCAACAACGGACTGTTCCAGCTGCTGCAATCAGGCAAGCGCCTCCGCAGTCACACACCAAGAACAGAGAGACTGAGACAGAGTTT
>NC_137192.1:34646235-34683735 GCF_960531495.2 Zeus faber | reverse complement strand
CCCCAGACGGGATGTACATTGCCACCGTGAGCACAACGGTGGAGACCGGCAACCCAGAGAAAGAGGTGCAGCCGGGGCTGGAGCTTCTGGAACCCATCATGGAAAAGCGAGTTGACGTTCCCACTTTTCTTCTTGACACAGAAAAACCGAAACATTTCGATTATTATTATTATTTTCTTTTTTTTCCCGTATGGAGCGTTGGGAGTGATATTGTCCCCTCCCCTGGAAGGTCACAGCTGTCCGTTTGTCACGCAGGTTCGTTTCCATCAGCAACCTTCTGGTCCCCTCTGAAGATGGAAAGAAGAGTCAGGTAAAAGTCCCCCCTCGTGTAAAAATGGAGGAAAATGAAACAAAACAGCTGCCGTCTTTGTCCGATCGTGATGGCTTCTGTGGCTTCTCCCTCAGATATTTGTGTCCCGCTCCTACGACGCTGCGACCCACTTCCAGGCCGAGTGTGAGGACATCAAAGACATGTATCGCAGAATCACAGGCTCGGAGCTCTGCTTGGCTCAAATGCCCCCAGACCCGTTCCAAGACCCCGCCGATGACTGAAAGCCGTGGGGGATTGTTTTCAATTAAAATGAGCCCAACAGCCACAAAATTGAAAAAAAAAGAACGTTGAAAAGACATATTTGACTGTGGCGTTATGTCGTGTGTAGTGAGGTGGGAGGCAACGTCCAAGGTGCCACCCCCTAGGGCTGCGATGTGTTTGTTATGAAGCCTAAAGCCTGAAGCAATTGGCCGGAAAGCATCTGTGGTCTCTTCACAAGGTCTGCACCCTCAGCTGCTTTATGTTGTGATATTAGGATGAAACTGAGATGAGGAATAATTTTGGTGTGACAGTAATTCTAGCAAGCAATCAGAAAGGAACCCTAACCCTGCAGTGTGCTTTTGAAGCAGTCAACCCCAACCTCTGTGCTCGTAGCAAGAAGAAGAGATTTTTGTTTGTTTGTTTTACTTACTCGTGGTCTGGATACTGCATTTCAACAGAATACCTACGGTGAATACACACTCTATGGGAAATTACACCGGAGGTGAATGTCTTAGGATGAGTACTGTGAATGTGCAGGCGTAGCAAGGATTTGACTTAAAAAAAAAGGATTGAATTTAACATTATTTGTGTGTTTATAGATGTGATGTTAGTATATTCTGCCACATAACCCTTCCCCATGTCCAACTCCAAATTGACAAGCCTTATAAAGACACTTAGCCATCATTTAGATTTGACTAAAATAACTTTTTTTTTAATCATTTGATAAATTGTACCTCAAACTATTAATAGCAGTTTCACTTGTGAAGCTATTTTTCTGTACCACGAAAAATACATGCAAAACAGTTCAATCTGAGTGTCAAATAAAGATGTGTGAATCGACCGCTCTGACTGGTGCTGGTTGAGAGACGATTAGAGATGAATGCCGGGCAGGATTTATGGACACCCTGACGCCCTTCTCCATGAAGCTTACGTCTATGAAGGACAAATCCTTCCGAACTGTGCGGCAGGCTCCGCCGCATGGCCGGCCCCGGAGGCACAGCAGCGCTGGCGGCAGAGCACCGAGGGGAGATTAGAAGACTTACGCAAATGTAGGGCAGCCATAATCACCTTGGACAGAAGGTAATAATGTCTTTACTTCACGCTGATATTTTAGCGTCTATAAAGCTCTGCACAAACAACAGCTACACACCCTGGTGTCTGTCCAATACAATACATGTACAAAGTGGGTCTACTTACACATTCAAAACAAAAAGAAAATCATCTTGCAATTTGGAAACATCTCCTGACCGCACTCACTGCTGCACTTACGGTTTATACAGAATCTGCCCCAAGACGTTTGAAGCAGCGATACAACACACATAGAAGAGGACAATTCCCACATACGCCCACAAATCACGGTGTATTCTTGAAGGTGTGAGTTTTATATACATTAAACTGTGTATCGTAACATGTTTACATAATAAAATATAATTGCTTGACATTAATTATTTACAGGTGAGCTGTATCCCAATATCAGAGCTAGATTAATAGGCCTGTTGAGTTACTTTGATTGCAAAATACGGTTTCCTAAGGTGTGGTTATCATAAATACTTACTGAACATGACGAGTGAATGAGAAGCTCAGCGGCAATCAGTCCTTTAGATGTTAAAAAAAAACAACAACTATTCTTCTGTCAGTTCGAGGGCGTTGCTGATGGGCGGAGGGATGAGGCCGGCTGCTGTCACCCGTCGCTCGCTGGTCAGAAAGTTGAAGGTTGCACATGCGTTGGGCTGGAATACAGATGGAGACGGGGGGGGGTGCGAATCAGACTTCAGCAACTGTTTTTCGGGGATCGTGGCGAAGCCAACCTTTGATCGTTGATCGTACTGCACAATGATTTGTAGCCATTACCGTGTCTTGTACTTCCACAGCAATCCCTTTGCTCTTCATTAAGGCAAGAACCTTAGGGTTAATTCGTTCCACGCGAGCCCCCGTTCCCAGTACCAGAATTTCTATATAAGGCATAAAGCAATAGTCAAACAGTTCACATCAGCCATTTTCTTTTTAGTGAATATTGTAATTATTCGTCACTTCTTTACTTTTACCTATTTTTGGTTCAATCATGTGGAATAGGGACACACTCTCTTCTGAAATGTCTTCATGAGTCCCAACCTGCAGAAGGACAACGATGTAAGCTAATACACAAACAGAAAATAAATCAAGTGAGCAAGTAGAAAGGACTACTGGTACAATGACGGTCATGGAGCCCGAGCTTACGTTCCACTGCAGAATAGCAGGAGGCAGCACAGCACAAGGCCCGTACACCTTGTTGCCATCGATGTTAAACCCTCGATCACTGTAGCTGTAAATCATGGCGCCGCTGCCCGGCTCCTTCTTCATGACGGACACGGTGGTGCGCTGGTACATCTCATCATCGCTGGGACCAAGCCTGTGAGCACGAGACAGAAAGGGACTGGACCCAAAACAAACAAACGTGGAAAAAGATTTGGTTAGTTTGCATCAATGCAATATCGTAAAAGACAAAGCATGGTATTTTGTACTGCGGTATTAGTATTTCATTTTTAATCTTAATAAGCATTGTTGTTATTACATAGGGTTGTTGTTTTTTATGCAAACTAAAGGAAAACGTGGGGGAAAAGACCTTTAGATTTCACATTTGTTGAGGCTTGTTGAGGACTTTTCAAATGAACAAAATGTGCCAAAATAGATAATACACAACATGTAGTACATGCTTCAGAGTAAAACTCATCCTTATGACAAGCTACTGTAAGGACCAGCAAGTGAAGTCTCCTTCCACAGGAAAGAGGCTGCACATGTATTAAGTATTATCTATTTAAGTTTCCATCACAGCTTTTAACATGAGATAAGATAAAAAATACTTTATTTTCCCCCAAAGGGGAATTACAGTGTTGCAGCAGCAATGACATACATGACAAAACACACATCATGAAGTAGGTTGTTTTCTGAATGAATTACTATATATATATATATATATATATATATATATATATATATATATATATATCTACTGTACTATATTAAAATACACCGAATAAAAATATAATTTAACTGAGTGCAAGAATAGAAGAAATTAAAAATAAATAAAAACAGAGACGATATGAAAGTCTTGTCAAAATAGTTTCACAGATAGATCTACGTCATGTTCGAACACGTTCTCCATTCATTTAACACGTTGCGCTTGGGACCCGCAGAGCGTGCGTGCGTGCGTGCGTGCGAGCAGCGCTACAAGGGCGTGTGATGAAACCGACGGACGCGTGACGCTCAAACCCGAAGGGACGAACCTCGTGGAAGCCGGTGCCGGTCGGGCCCGCAGGACAACGGCCCGGGCCGCTGTGCGGAGGAGCCCTGCGCCCCCCGCGCTGGTCATGTTGACGCGCAGGCTGAAAAACGAGGAGGTCGAGTGTCGCTGTGGAGGGGGGGCGGAAAAAGCTGTTACACCGGGGGACGGAATACACCGTTACACCGGGGACACGCTTCCGGTTAAACGATTTATCGAGCATTT
Source organism: Zeus faber (assembly GCF_960531495.2). Classification (NCBI taxonomy): domain Eukaryota; kingdom Metazoa; phylum Chordata; class Actinopteri; order Zeiformes; family Zeidae; genus Zeus; species Zeus faber. Next base: position 34,679,719 of record NC_137192.1, on the reverse strand, counting down.
TTTTTGGGGTTTTTTTTGTTGGGGTTTTTTTCAAGATCGACCCTCGCAGGTTTAACACATATTACTACAGTATTGTGTTTCACTACAATCAGTCTTGAGTGGTACAACGTTGAGGTATAGTTATTTAAAGTAGTGCATCGCTTCTCCTCTGGCATCGATTATCGTGCCTGGGGGGCGTCTCGCGGCCGCCGCTGCGCTGTTCATTGGGCAGGATTAGTTATGGGCGGTTAGACTCAATTCTTCGGATTCGGTTCCTGGCGACTCATTCAACTTTCCGACTCTTCATTCTTTTGATTCCGAGTGGGTGACCGGGGGGGGGGGGCTCGTGGCGGGACCCAGGGGAGTCGTTTGGATCTTTGTCGTGATTCTCACCAGAATCATTCAATTCTGTAAAAATAAAAATAAAATAAAGTGTTTAGGCAGAATAATTAAACCTGTGGATCCCGTGATAAACCTCGAGCATAATTATCTACACAAGCAAAAGCAAGTATGTTGGTGGATAAATGCAACGTGTGAACCACACAGAGAAAACACTTGTATTCTGTCGAAACTATTTGTTTTGGTGGAAAGCAATGAAAGTGCAGCTCAGTCGCGGGTCGAAGATTCACTCTTTTGCCGAGTCGTCCGAAACATTACTTCGCTGCGGCCGAGTCGTCCACGAGTCGTGCGAGGCGGGGTGGCCCTGCGTCGTAAACAGACGCGGCGCTCAGGCCACGCTGCGGATCCTCCCTTTAAATCGGCCCTGACGCGGGGGCCTGGAGCAGCGACGTTCCGCCGCCGATCACCGGGGAGGAAGCCGCACGGAGATCGCAGTGCGCCCGCTGGGGCCCGGGGCCGGTCGAGACATGTATCGCTCGCTGTACACCTTCCGATCCGCGGAGGCCAACTCGCTCCACTTCGCCGCCGGGGAGAGCTTCCTCATCCTGGAGCGCAGCAACAAACACTGGTGGCTCGGCTCCCGCTGCAGCACCGGGGAGACCGGGTACGTCCCCGCGTCGTACATCGAGAAGATCCAGGTGAGGGGCCGGGGATCGGGAGCGCGCCTCAGCGCTCGGGGTCGCCTTCCAGGCGCCCGTCGCACGTTGAGTCGCTGCAGCTCGGGTTAGGGTTTCATTCGTGGCAGTGACGCCGCTGCCGTGATCGAATGCCACATGATAAACGCCTGTAACCGTGTAATAATCCAAACCCACCATGTCAACAATATGCATTTACCGGCATTGCCCATCAGAACGTTAAAAGTTGCATGACCGGTGACAGTTATGTCTTCGCATTTGAATGGAAACACACGGCTGTGGAATCGTTACGATTTTACAAAAAAACGCAATAAAAAAAAAAAAAAAAAAATTAAAAAGTAACGCGATCAGTTGGGTAGGCGGGTACTGCACCACGCATTTGGGGATATTGACCGTCCGGCCGCGTCACGGGTCAGCCCCGTGACAGGACGGATCCCATTGAACCGACGACTGCAGCAGTCCCGCTGCGTAACACGTCGTGCGGTCTCAGATTAACATTATTCCTGCTGTGAGCTCCAGGCACGTTCTGTTTGCAGGGCTGTGCAACCAGTTAGAACATGCATTTACTGACTTAATTGCCATAATAAAACCACTGGAGTGGCGCAGCGGCTGGGAATGTCTTTTTTTTTTTGTTTGTGGCTGTGTAGTTTCGAGGTGGGGGGATCTTATATGTTTTGGTTTTTTTTTTTTCCCACGGTGCAAGGCAGAGGATCAAATGTGTGACATTATTTAAGGGCTGCTCACTGTCGGTTAGATAACTGTCCCGGCTTTTGTCCGCCTCGAGTCCTTTATGCCCCCAAACCAAAATATGTTGTTCTTCGATTTGCTCCAGATTCAGAATTATTCATGCTGCCACATGAATAAATATTTCACCTCGTCTCCCCCTTCTCCTTTCCACTCCCCGACCCTCTACCAGGCTGCAGAGAAGGACGAGGTGCTGCAGTCCATCGACAGAGCCATCGAAGGCATCCACAATGTGGCCATGAAAAATGGCGGCAAATATAATTTGGAGCAGCGAGATGTCCTACAGTGAGTCCGTAATACACGTTATCATCTTGTTGAGTCAACATCGTTCACTAAGCCGCCTGATTGCGGTAGGGTGCGTCACTTTTGTTCTCTGCCAATTTCTTCTAAATCCATCCGTTGCAGGAAGTTGATCCATCACAGAAAGCAGACGCTCGCTCGACGGAGTCCAGTTCCCTCTTGTCAGAAGCAAGGCCTCCCGTCTTCCAACAGCGAAATATCTCTGAGCCAAACCCCGCCGCCGCCAAATGGCCTCACTCGAGATTATGGGAGCCAGGGCAGCGTGCCCATGTCGGGAAGTCTGGACAACATGCAAGGAGAACCGGGCTTTTACCATGTAACAGACGTACACATTACACCCGGTTACGCGGAAGTAAAGTGCACGTTCCCTCCGTCGGCGTGGATGATGTGACGTTGACGCCGTCTGTCGTGTGTCATGTCGTGTGTCATGTCGTGCAGGTGCCGCCGCAGCCCCGACGCGCTGCTCCCGTCACCCCGCCCCCGCCCGAGAAGCAGCAAGGCAGCCGACGCCCAGGTCAGAGCCCGGGGAGCCTCGCATTCATTATCGGCGCGAGCTCTATGAGCCGACACTTTTATAACTTTGTCTTGAAAGGTGTAAACAAAGCTTTACTCACTTACTTACACCAACGCCAACTCACAATAATCCTGACCAGTGGATGTTGTATGTGTTGCTACGCGTCCCAATATATTTTCCACATAGGTTTTATCACAACACAAACCACTATGCCATGAAAGTTAAAGCACTGTGAGAGTTAGTGCTGTGGTTGGAGTCAGTGCGAAAGCCGGCACTTAAGATTTATTTTGAATTTATTTACACGATGCCCTTGAGTGTTTGTGTCACTTAAGACCAGCAGAGAGGAGAAGGCGGCGTTTTGCAGCAATTGCTCAACCAAACATACACCACGTGATTGTTGCATTTTATTTTACATTATGCTGCTATTACATGTTGTAACCGATCGATCATCATTCCATTTGGGTGCGTCTTTAAGGTATTCCTTTTCTCATGTTACCTGCTGCGCCTAAAGACTCCCAACCCAAACACTATTCTTGGTCAGGTCATTAAAGTTCACAGGGAAACGTAACCCGAGTCGTAACCCGTTGCGTCTGTAATCCCGACAGTGGAACCGGATGTCCCCTGCAGAGTGTCCTCTCTCCCCCCGTCCCCCAGTCCCTCTCGCTCCACGAGCACCGCCTCCTTGGACTCGGGCTCGGCCTCCTCTGAGGTCAGCCTGCCGAGCGTGGCCAGCACCCCTCCTCCCCCCGTGCCCAGCCGCACAGCAAAGCCCCCTCCGCCCGCCGACGCCGCGGCGCCCCCCGAGTCCCCTTCTGAGGCAGCTCCGTCCAAGAAGAGCCCGGCGCCGCAGCCTCCCCAACCCAGCGCCCCCCCGCTGCCTGCTGTGGAGGACCCGCCTGAGAATGAATGGCCCGTGGCCCCTCCCTCTGTTGCTGAAAGCCCCCCTGGCAGCCCCACATCGCCCGAGCCCATTCCCATGACGACCGGGGCGGAACTCATTGAGTTGGTGCGGAGGAACACAGGCCTCAGTTACGAGCTGTCGCGGGTGGCTGTCGCGGTGGTGGTGGGCCATCTGCAGACCGCCTTACCGCAGGCCTCCTCCGCCCTGGAGATGGTGCTACTGTCGCTGGTGGAGAGCAAGGTCAGGTTCATGTTCTAAATGTTAATGCTCTTGTTAATACAATGCAGTGAAAGCACGCACACGTCAACGTCTCCGAAAGTGAGGGATGGTGTTTTGTGATGTTTTGATGAGGTTTTTTTTTATTTTTTATTTCCTAAGTCTGATTTGCATTTACCTGGTTTTTTATTCCATGCATTAATAATTGTGTAGTTGATGATGTGACAGTTTAGAGATTGTCGGATTGTGAAATTCTGGTTACACTACGTTGCATGCTGTTTTTACTTTCTGAGTTGGTCTGGAAGTTAGAAGCTCAAATAAGCAGGTTCCCTGACACCGGTATTTCAAGTCGTAGCAGGTTGGAGTGCTGACTGTCACGTGGTCTCTTTAGGATTTGAGTTCCGCGCTGCCGCAGGGGCAGGTGTGTCACGATGAACAGCGTCTGGAAGTCATCTTTAGCGACCTGGATCGGCACCGCTACGATTCGCAGCAGCGTAGCTGGGCCCTGCACGAAGACCGTGCACTGATCGCATGCTACCTGGAGGAGCTTCTTAAAATATTGGTGTGATGCATGAGACAATTATTTGTTTGTTTTTTTTCCCCCACTTTTAAAGAAAGTTGTGTCAGCTAGCAGGATGGCAGTTTTTATTGATAAGTTAAATCCAATAAGGGATAAAGAGATTGACAAAGATATTGATATAATGTTGATATTGTAATTTTATTAGCAGCTAAAATGACTTCTTTGTACCCCAGACGGATGCAGATCCAGAGGTGTGTAAACGGATGTGTAAAGTCAACCACTCCGAGCCGGTCATGTCACTGGTGTCATACTATCAAATGGTAAGTCGATATCTTCGATCTGTAGCAGAAATACCACTATGATAATGAAAAACACCTTTTTCCTTTAATGCATTTTACAAGGTGTACGATGCAATCCCAGCAGGATTTTTAGCAGCGAATACTAAGGATCCAAAACATGCTCTGGTTTTTCCACACGTCCAGAAGGCTGAATAGAAAACTGCGCAGGGCCTCGTCTGGCCAGTGGGCCGAACAAATCCTTAATTTTTTCTACTCAAAGACAAAATAGATAAATAATGTACCAGTGATCCCAAAGCCAATCACAAACATTGGTTAAGTGGTGGCCACCTGCCTCAACCTGAATTGGATACACTGGACTGGCTGGAGGGCCACCAAATTGATGTTCGTTGAAGTGCTACTGTACTTCGATTTATTATTATTATTTTTTAAGAAGTGTAAAAATGCACATCAGGAAGTAGCAGGGTGTGACTCACGTACGTGTGTGAGGCGTCATCCTAGTATTTCCATTATTTTTTCTTTGAAGCCATTAGTTGTTTCAAAGAAGGCCTGAAAAATGTTTGCTTAGGGTGGTAATCAAGTGACCCTGCACCCGGACAGCTAGCATTATTATAATTATTATTATTGTTCTCATTATCATTGTTGTTGTTGTTGTTGTTATTATTATTATGGTTCTCTACCAGTTGTCAAGGTCCAGTGTATTCTTTGTGACTGTGCAGGAGCATCGTGTTTCCTTGCGCCTGCTGCTGCTCAAAGTATTTGGAGCGATGTGCAGTCTGGACGCCGGCCTCATATCCACCCTTCTCAACTCCATCCTGCCCATGGAACTTGCCCGGGATCTACAAACTGACACACAGGGTGAAAACCTCTGCGTCTACTCTCTGTGCCCTTTTCACAAATCTGCTTAGTCTGATGTCTTCCCGTAACCATGAGCTGTTGTTGTTGCCGTCTCTACTCAAACATTTGTATCCAGAGGTGCTGCCATTTACCGTTTATTTTCCCTCTGCCTTCAGAGCACCAGAAGATGTGTTACACAGCCTTGGTGCTGACCATGATATTCTCCATGGGCGAACAAGTTCCATATCATCACTATGGTAGGATCCTCAATATGGTTCTGTCGAACATATCACGTGCTGTAGCCTCGTTTAAGGCCACACGATGGCAAACGTACATTAAATGTTGCACCAGTGTAATGAATCAGGGGAAGTCTTTTATTTTTCCTGTTGAATTGCTTTCTGCTCATCTGTTCTCAGAACACTTGAATTCTGAGTTTGTTGCGTTCCTTCTGACCGTGGTGGAGGAGGGACTTCCATCTGACCCCACCGAGCAGCTTCCCGATCTCTTCCTCAACCTGCTCCTGGCCTTCAACCTCCATCACACCGGTGAGAACAACTGGAGGAGGAGGAGGAGGAGGAGGAGGAGGAGGAGGAGGAGGAGGAGGAGGAGGAGGAGGAGGAGGAGGAGGAGGAGGAGGAGGAGGAGGAGGAGGAGGAGGAGGAGGAGGAGGAGGAGGAGCTTCCATTTCACAGTTACTTATTTGCTGCAGCTTAAACAGTTCTGGGATGTTCTGTTGTTCAGCTTGGTGTTTCACTTGGTGTTTATTTATTTTTTCATGTCTCCCAGTTCCCAGCAACAACGTCATTATGCAGGAACTGATTAAGAAAAATGTGAAGGTCCTTTCCGAAAAAGTACTCCTGCTTTTAAACAGAGGCGGTAAGGCTCATTTGTTTTGACGTTTTTAAATGATTTTGTTTTCAATCAGCGTAAGCTCATAAACCAGCCCCCGTCACATGATCTCGGCCTCAAGGCAGTGTGTGTCTGTTGCCTTTCTAGATGACCCTGTTTGTGTCTTCAAACACACCCCACCCGCCCCACACTCCGTGCTTAAGTTTCTTCAAGATGTTTTTGCCAACCGCGAGTCCGCGGACATCTTCTATCGCACCGACATGATGGTGATGATAGATATTGCCGTTCGACAGATATCTGACCTCTCCCCGGGCGACAAGGTGAGTCGTGGTCACACGGCCCACACGTTGGGTTCCCAGCTGGCGACAGAGAGGTGGGTCGGCCAAACAGACGCACCCGGCTTTCGTCTCACGAGCCCTTTTATTTCTCTCCCCCTCTACTCATTATATGAAGTTGCGGATGGAATACCTCTCCCTCATGCACTCCATCGTGCGCTCCACGGATTACCTGGAGCACCGGCACCGTCTCCCCGACCTGCGGTCGGCGCTGCAGCGCATCCTGGGGGAGGAGGAAGATCCAGGGGAGGAGGAGAGCAGCGCCACTGCCAAACAGATGGACAAGCTCATCGTGCAAGAGATCTACAAGGAGTTCCCACAAATCAGTGAGAATTAGCCACAACAGGGTCTGCTCCTCTTACCACGCCAGCTGCCGCAGTCAAGTTTTTAACAAAAAGGGTTGACATTAGGTACAAACTTAGAGCAGGTTTTCTGTGCCAACTTTGCGCTGGGAGGACATATCTTTTGGGATAGTTTTGCAGCTCAGGCATTTTGCGTAGCCCTTGACTTTAACGTGTACACTTCTCGTGATAGTGACTTCCGAAAAGGTTTTCCCCCCTCTTACAGAAATAAAAGTGTGAATGCCAAAAGAACTTCAGGTGTATTTGAGATCAAATAGCGCTGAAGTCTTCAGGGCGGTGGATGTGGATGGAACAAGACGTGTGTCTGGAAATCATGCAGGTCTTAATAGAGTGCTGTGTGCGTTGAGCATTTTTCATAGTATTCATGCCCCCCCCCCCCCCCCCCCGCGCTCTTTGTGCTTTCAAATTGACATGGACCATCAAATAAACATGGTAAACATGTTAGTTACAACAGCATATTCTGTAAACTTGTGATTATAGCTAAGCTGTAGCTGAGCAACTCACTATCTAATAAAAGGGCAATGCTGCTACATAAAGAAGTACACGGCTCTAATAGGCCCAGTATAGTCCCTGCTGCCCGCGCGGATTTTACCCTAACACTCACTTTAACAGTGTAACCTGGCTGATGGCTTATTAACTGTGCATGGAAAATAATCACTTACAAAACGTTGGGAATGTTTACAGTTTTATTGTCATGCTCTTGGACTAAAGCAGATTCTATTGTTGTTCCTTTTGTTTCCCTCCTCTATTTATATCAAAACTAACTGCTGCAATGAGGCTGTAGTAAATAATACGATTGTTGTTGCAAACAAAATAAGCCGTGGCATTGTGATGTATGGACGGTGGGAGGAAGGAGCAGAATGCCACATGTTCCCGTGCTGCGCGTGTGTATGTTTCGTGCTTTCTTTTCTCTTGAAAGTCATCAATGGGGTGGAGGCCGTTGTTTTGCACACTTGTAAGCAAAACATATTTAATGACTGTCCTTATGATTTCATACTGTAACAGAAAAAAACTTGTCATTCTACAAATATATGTTGTGGGGCATTTGCGGTCGTTGGTTAATTAACAAATTCCCATATTCCAACGTTTGTTTGTGTTTAACATACAGTGGCTTCTTCTGGAAACACCATTTTGACATTGCACAAACTTAAATGAAGTGGTGTCTGTGCAGGTTGTATTTACAAAGAGTTGGATCTTTGGGAATATTGAGAGAGTCTCCGACTGACTTTGTCGTCGTTTACATTGTGTGTGAGAGTTAAATGTCTTCTTAGTTGTTGTCAATCCATAAACACACTTTTCCCTTCGAACCACCACTGTTGAAATCAATTAAAAAAATTATAATAAAATTATATTTTCCCAATGCAAATGGTTGCGAAAGAGAGCATCATATTAATTGTATTTTCTTAACGCTTGCGATTCAATAAAGTCTTCGCGGACGCGCCGCGTGTGAACGTGTGGAAGTTCTTCTGGGTGACAATCCCACCCGGACATCAAAAAGTGACGGACCAGCCGCCGGCCCGCCAGCTGGTGTCACGGTGAAGACCGTCCGGGTGAGTAATTGGGTGAAAGGTCCGTGACGGCGGTGACAGCGGAGTCGGTAAAGCGCTGTGGCCCAGGAGGTTCGTGCCTACTTCGCTACTCAACGACGCCGCGAAACAACGTCTCAACCGCAAGTTTAATTCAGTTCCCATATTATCATTATCATTGTCATTATTATTATTTTATCTTGTACAGATCAGAAACTATGTCGAAGCAGCAGGCGATAAGTCCGGGGAAGAACTTCTTCGCTGGGGGCTTTGGGGGAGTCTGCCTGGTCTTCGCCGGCCATCCGCTGGACACCATAAAAGTAACAAGCTCTGCGGCGTATACACCGATTAAAATGTGCGGCGAGCGAACTGTTTGCACTGTTGTGTAAATACAGAGCCACTGCAACCACCGCGGAAATGAGGAGTCTTTCTTGTGGGCGGGTGTGACACCGTGGACGTTATGCTTGATTATATGTTACAGCCCGGTGTTCCACAGCTGTGCACGGTTCAGTCTTGTGTGTTTTTTGGGGGCTTTGGTGCAGCACACAGACTACTGCGACCCTTTGACCCACATTCATATGATGCATGCTTGTTACATGATCCCCTGGCGGGTGAGGTGAGGGGTTAATAAGTAACCCGGTGACATCTCGGCACACCACAGCCTGACTGGTGTCGACTGTGATCTGCGTGTCTATCTGCGCATCAGTCCTAGTCTGTGGAGAAGGTGGCGAGCGTCTCACCCCGCGTGGGGCCCGCTCGGCTCGTCGCTTGCACCTTGCGCCCGGGTGACTCGGGGGAGGTCTCTCTCCGCGTCCTCTCTAGACACCTGTGTGACCTGCGTATCCGCAGTCGCTCGCCCCCGCCGTCCTTCGAGCCTCGCGGGTTCGCCTGGTGCCGCCGTCGCCACGAGGATTCGGATGCCGGGTCACAGTCACGCGCTGTGACCCCTCTCACCTCTGGCCCCCACTGCTGTCACGATGCCTGACGTCCATATCCCGGCACATCTCTCCCGGAACCCTTACCCTCTATAAAAAGCCACACAAATTATTAAACTCTGACTCTAATAATGTTGATATTGACACAATGACTCGGCTGTCACTGATGACAGGTGGATTTATTGTCAGTTGTTTTGGACAAAATGTAATGTTTCACGATCTTGCTCATGTTTCGTCTGTGATGCATAACAGCTGTTTACGTGAACGTTCCAATTCTTTAGGTGCGACTCCAGACTCAGCCCCTGCCGAAACCGGGAGAGAGCCTTCAGTATGCCGGCACTATTGACTGTTTCAAAAAGACCCTGAGTAAAGAGGTGGGATGGGGTGGAGCCTGAACATGCTACTCTGGCAAACGTTGTCTTTATTTCGTTGAAAATGTCTGAAGAAATGTCTTGCACCCTCCTTACTCTCCCTTCTCCTTCATTTACAGGGTGTGAAAGGCCTGTATAAAGGCATGGCCGCCCCCATAATTGGGGTGACACCGATGTTTGCCGTCTGTTTCTTTGGATTTGGCCTCGGCAAGAAATTGCAACAGAAAACCCCTGATGATATCCTCACGTAGGGCGCTGTTCAGTTGCACATCCTCAAAGGTTAAAAACATTTTCCCCGTGGTTGCGCGGAGGGCAAATCCATCTTTTTTCTTTTTTTTTTTTTTTTTTTCCCCTTCTTACAGATATCCGCAGCTCTTTGCTGCAGGAATGTTGTCCGGTGTGTTCACCACGGCCATTATGACTCCAGGGGAGCGCATCAAATGCCTGCTACAGGTGTGAGAAACATAAATGTAACAAACGATCCAAATGACGTCGGCTTTCTTTGACCGAGTTGATCTGATTGAGACGTTTGACAGAAGAGCTGCGAGGGAAGGGCTGCGGCTGTTGCCAATGTGACACGGCAGGTGTGTTGATGTGTGCAGATCCAGGCGGCATCTGGGAAGGTGAAATACGCGGGGCCCATGGACTGTGCCAAACAGCTGTACAGGGAGAGTGGAATCAGGGGGATTTACAAAGGAACGGCACTGACCCTCATGAGAGGTAGATGCTGTCTCGCGTGTAGACATCTGCAGTGGAGCAACATACCAGTGTTGTGATAACACCGAGGGGTTTTCTTTTTTGTTCCTCAGACGTACCAGCCAGCGGGATGTATTTCATGAGCTACGAGTGGTTGAAGAATATCCTCACCCCAGCAGGAAAGAGGTGACTATGTGCAGTTTGTCTTGCATGGATTGAAAATATTCATTGCGGTAGAAATGGGAATAACTTATTTTATTATTTTAGCTTATGAGCTTATGCATATATGTATGACCGTGTGTATATGTTTGTTACAAATAACCTCTTGAATCTTGACTTTGTGACTCTGTGATTCTTTGCCCTCTCTCCGCAGCCACAATGAGCTCAGCGTGCCCAGTATTCTCTTCGCTGGCGGGATGGCCGGGGTCTTTAACTGGGCCGTCGCCATTCCGCCAGACGTTCTCAAGTCCCGTTTCCAAACAGGTAGGATCTGAGATTCTGACACGGGGAACTATATTTGCATTGGCCTTTATCCCCGTTAGCATCCCAAAGAGCTTCACGGTCCCAAATACCGCTGGATGATTTGATGGCAACCCCTAGACCAGAGCGGAATAGACAAGGAAAAGGAGTAGGCGCCCAAAGGTAGAAAGAGTCAAGTAAACACTAGAGTCCTGCACATTGAGGGAGGAGGAAGGCAAACCCAGTACAAAAATGAGAAAACACAGTGAAGGATCGTGGTTTTCCTAGGAGGCCAGCAGGAGGTCAGGCACCTTCAGTCCCAACAATGCTCCACTCATTCCAAGATTCCAGAGGAATCTGTCGCATACATGTACATACGCTCATTTTCCCAAGCGAAACCATTTTAAGATCTCTGCGCCCGACCTCACTTCAAAAGACAACATACAATTAGCAAATCTCAGTAAAAATAACGGCACAGCTGTGTATTACAGCACTGATATGGTATTATAATGTTTTCCTGGATCCACCTTAAGGTGCGGAAGTTGCAGATGAACAATTTGCAATGTGTCATTTCAATAACATAAAACCTATAACATGACACTTGGCATTTTACAAAATGTGTCAGTGTTGAAATGCAAATGACTTAATATTTGACAAATACTCTTCCTCGCAGCTCCTGAGGGAAAGTATCCCAATGGCTTCCGTGATGTTTTACGTGAGCTGATCCGAGAGGAGGGCGTGGCCTCGCTCTACAAGGGCTTCACCGCTGTCATGCTCAGAGCCTTTCCCGCAAATGCAGTGAGTGTTTCTGGTACTTTTACTTCTGGTAGTCGTACTAATATATGTTAATTCAAACATTTGGGTAAGATGAACAGGATGTGCAAAGTTCAAGCAGAGAATACAGAGAAATCCATCCATCAAATTCATGGAAATTGCATCCGTTTCTAGAATCTCTAATTAAAACAATAGGAGCGAAGCAGTGTGGCAATTGGGCAATTTCTGTATTTTTTTGGACTCATTTCAGACCTGAATCCAAATATTGAAGTCAGTTTTACTTATAATACATCTATTGCACATCCAGATAAAAATAAAACGGGACCAAACACAGACATACAAACAGGTGGCACCACTAGCAGTTATGTTTCCATTGAGAATCTCATTTTTTCATGTAGAAATCTGTCACAATCACAGTTTTGCCTCAATTGTATGAAGGGACATTCCTAAGAACCAGCTGAACACTGATGTGCTCAATGTGAAACACTCGTACAAATGTATTATCGGGAGACGTATCCCTATGAAACACACGTACTGTACATGCTGTAATACAAACAAAAACATCTTTTAATTTTTGCCCAAAAAAGTACCGTCCACATCCCAAAAAAAAAGCAACGTTGGACGTGTGAAGTGTTCTACAAACAGAACAAATAATAGAAACATGTACTGTAAGCAGTCATCATTGGGTACTGTACTGATATGCGGTACTAAAACCCCGTCATGAGAGTAGGTCTCGGACATATTCTCATTTCGGGAAGAAATGGGGAACGATTGGGACGGCGCCGTGAACCCACCGCCTCCCCCCTCGCCGCGCCGCGCGCTCAACCACAGCGCCTCGGCTCTCAGAGAGCCCGGCTCTCCTTGCTCCCGCTTTTCCTCGTCCTCCTCCTCTCGCGCTCTCTCTCTCTCGCTCTCTCTCTCTCTCTCTTTCTCTCTCTCCTTCGTCGGCATCCATCGCTCCAAAATGTAAGTGCGGCGTCCCGAAGGGCGGGGCGTTCCAAGTGAACACCAGAGAGTTCATTCATGACGGCCGTGCCGGACGTTTGGAAAGAGCTGTGCTTGAGGACGGGGGCCCCGGGTGTCAAGCAGCACACGTGCTTCCATTTTGGGAGAACAGGTTGAGGTGATGGGTACGTTCAGGTTCAGGTTGTGGTCATCGGGCCTCACGTACCGGTGTGAGTGTGTTAACAATTGGGGGGGAGAACTGTAACGGCCAACGACGCAGCCCGAGTGACGCGCGCTCCATTGCGGTGAATCCTATTCATGACTTATGCTCAGAGGTCAGTGCTTGAAGGACGCTCCTCCCTCCTTGTGTCTCCCTCCAGGCCTGCTTCCTCGGGTTCGAGGTGGCCATGAAGTTCCTGAACTGGATGGTGCCGAGCCTGTGATGAGGGCTCCATGCCCCGGCGCGCGCGCCTGTTCCCGTATCTGCAAAAGCAAACTCAGTGGGGGGCCCCAACACACTATCAGTTATGTTTCTCACCCACAGCTCAAATCCATTGTGTTGAAAGTGTCAGTGCAAGCTCCACATGCTCCGCCTCCTCTGCTCACTGATATTTCAGGAACTTGAGCCCGGACTCCGGCAGGGGGACCGCTGGCCTCGTTTAATGTTTGTGCACATGTTCGCACGCACGCACGCACACGTACACATGAATGTCCTCACTCCTCTTTCGTTTTAAGTTTTTAATCTTTTTTTTTTTTTAATATCAGGAAAAGGAGTGAACTGAACATGTGCCTTTATTATATCCAAACAAGTGTACATATCAGGGAAAAGGTGCATATTCCTGTGTGTGTGTGTGTGTGTGTGTGTGTGTGTGTGTGTGTGTGTGTGTGTGTGTGTGTGTGTGTGTGTGTGTGCGTGTGCGTGTGCGTGCGCTGACTATGAATAAAGTGCATTTCGGCAGCATAGTTGTTCCTAAACCCTTCAGTCGGTGGATCAGGCCTCACACGTTGTTACTCTACGCAAGATGAACATTAAATCCAGAATACCTCTTCAAAAAGCATCTCTTGGCGTCCGTCTTTCATTGAGTCCGTTCTTCGGGGCGTTACCCAATCAACTCCCAAAATGACGACGCGTTCCCGGACGGACTTTTAATTATATTTGATGCAGTGACCGGGTCGATATTTTCCGATGGGCTGCTCTACATAAATAAATCAATGCCTGGCGGGATGGGCGGTGGAGCGGGGCTGAAAGGCGGTGCAGACTCGATCAGCGCACCATCAACGCAAAGGCTGCAGCACCGTGGCTCCGGGGTCGGCCCCGCTCGCTTCTGTTCACCCGACGGTTGTGATCAGAAGTTTCCGCTCCTCGTGACCCGCGCTCCTGAGTTTCACTTCAGATTCATTCTACAAGTTACTTTCCCGCCGGCGTCTGGTTTTTGTTTTTGTTTTTTTGGGTGCGTTTGAGTCCAGCCCGGAAATAGGTTTGTGCAAGTTGAGCGTCGTCGGTGGGGAAAAATCTCGAAGCGGGAACCTCCCGACGGAGCCGGAGCGATGAGTGGCGCCGACGTGCCGGCGGGGCTGAAGGAGCTGCTGCGGGGCTACACGGTGGAGGTCCTGCGCCGCCGGCCGCCCAGCCTGGCCGAGTTTGCGGTGCAGCACTTCACGCACGTCTGGGAGCAGCAGAGGAACGACCAGAACAACAAGAGGTGCGCAGGCTGCCAGGGGGTGACCTTTGACGCGCCGCGGCCACGCAGGCCCGCCGAGGAGGACGCCGCCACCGCCGGTGAGTACGAGCGGCGCCGCGTTTGAAGGATGCGTCCGTAGCGTGGGAACGCTGGAGGGACTTGGGCGGCGCGGCCCAGTGGTCGTGGGAGGCTTCACCTCCGTCCCGTTCTGTGTCCGCAGGGTCGACCAGCAGCAAATACAGCCGCAGGAAGTCGGGTACGTACGCGGGACGACGACGAATCGTCCCTTTTTGACCGCTTGGCGTCTTCCCGGCGCTGCGAGTTTTCAGTGATTCTCAAGCCGCGTTGTCGGTCCCGCTCTGCACCGCTGCAGTTTGCGCCGAGGCTTACGACCCCGACGAGGACGACGAGGACGACGAGGACGGCCCGGAGCCCCGCGTGGTGCACCCCAAAACCGACGAGCAGCGGCGGCGGCTTCAGGACGCCTGCAAGGACATCCTGCTGTTCAAAACCCTGGAGCAGGTACGAGGAGCGTTCGCCCGGAAGGCCCGACGCGGCGTCACGTCTTGTTGTCTTGTTGTTTCCCGCTCGGGCGCCGTCCTGACCGCGGAGGCGCTGTCCCGCAGGAGCAGTTCTCTGAGGTGCTGGACGGAATGTTTGAGGTGCTGGTGGAGCCGCAGGAGCACATCATCGACCAGGGGGACGACGGAGACAACTTTTATGTCATCGAGAGGTGACGCTCGGCGTGAATCCGGTTTCGGGGAGCGGACGTTTCTATTTCAACCCCCCCCCCCCCCCCCCCCCTTAACACCTCCAAGCTGTCCTCCCTGTCTCCTCGTTCCCAGGGGCGTGTTTGATATATACGTGCAGACAGACGGGGCGGGTCTCTGTGTGGGGCAGTATGACAACAAGGGGAGCTTCGGGGAGCTGGCCCTCATGTACAACACCCCACGAGCCGCGACCATCATTGCAACTGAGGAAGGCGCCTTGTGGGGCCTGGTGAGTACCTGCCGCCCCGGGGCCGACGGCACTAACCCTAAGCTCACCACTCACAGGGCTTTTCACTGTCGTCAAAAGTGTGTGTGTGTGTGTGTGTGTGTGTGTGTGTGTGCACATATATATGTGTGTATATATATACATATATATATGTGTGTATATATAAATATATAGTGTGTGTGTATGTGTATATATAGATAGATAGATATGTGTGTGTGTATATATATATATATATATATCTATATACTGTATATATGTATGTGTGTGTCACAAACTCATTGTATGAAGTGGAAAGGAATGTGAATTTAAATTTAAAAAATGAAAAATAGAACTGAAAGCCAGAGCGGCTGTGACCTGAGGTTGCCTCCTTCAGGATCGAGCGACCTTCCACAGGCTCATTGTGCGAAATAACGCAAAGAAGAGGAGGACGTACGAGGCCTTCATCGACTGCGTTCCGCTGCTCAAGTCGCTCGAGGTTGGTGTTTCAAAGCCAAGGCTGGGGCCTCGCGGTGGCCCCGGGCCCGATCCCTCCACATGTTTTTCCGACTTTGTTTTGACCTTTTCCTCAAGCTTTCTGAGAGAATGAAGATCGTCGACGTGTTGGGGGCCAAAGTGTTCAGAGACGGAGAACGTATAATAACGCAGGTATTTTCATGTTTTGTTTTTTTTGGGTTTTTTTACATTCCTGTCGTGTTTTGATGTTTTGGTGGCGAAAGCGGACGGCGGACGTGGTGTTTTCAGCTCCTTTGTTTGCCCGCAGGGTGAGACGGCCGACTGTTTCTACATTGTGGAATCGGGGGAAGTGAAGATCATGATAAAAAACAAAGTACGTCGGTCGTCTTGTCGTACAACGTTTGACTGTTGTTGGGAACTGCCCCCTTCCTTCAATATATTTGGATTCGTCTTGATTTTTTTGTCTGGGAATGCACTTACAGGTGTGTGTGTGTGTGTGTGTGTGTGTGTGTGTGTGTGTGTGTGTGTGTGTGTGTGTGTGTGTGTGTGTGTGTGTGTGTGTGTGTGTGTGTGTGTGTGTGTGTGTGTGTGTGTGTGTGTGTGTGTGTGTGTCAGACCACGGCAGGGCAGGCTGATACCACGGAGGTTGAGCTTGCACGCTGCGGCAGGGGCCAGTATTTCGGGGAGCTGGCGCTGGTCACCAACAAACCGCGGGCGGCGTCCGTTTACGCCGTGGGGGACGCTAAATGCATGGGTCGGTATGATTCACTTGACTTTGGTTTGGTTTGAGCTTCTCTGAGCCCGTTCCACACTGAACGCACAGATTATGCTGTTGCACCAATGAACATTTACATTCACATTTACATTCAGTCATTTATCAGACGCTTTAATCCAAAGCAACTTACAAGGGAGAATAACATTCAAGCTACATTGCGACAGAGACATTAGTGTAACAATAAATACTGCTAAATAGTGCTAAGTAATTGTAGTAGATGTAAGTAGTAATTGAAGTAATTGTAAGTAAATGAAGCGGTACAGCTTCCTGTTTCCGGTCCCTCACGGGTGTACGTGATGCCTGGTTTGAGACCTTTTTTGGCCCCAGTATCACACATATAGAGCGAGTCAGACGATGTTGGGAGCTTCTGTTTTGGGGGGAAACAAAAAAAAAAAAAGGCCGTTGAACACATTTAATTAAGGTTTGGAAATTGGACGTGTATTTGTATATTTCGGTTGAAGCCGAAACACGCTCTCGTGCGCGGCAGCTCTTTGATGAGGCCCGTGTCGGACGTTTGGCGAGCTGCAGTGACGATGCGGCCCCACCCGGGGTTGACGGCCCGAGGCACCGAGGAGACGGGCAGCGAGGGAACAGTCTGTAATGTGATCTATAAATGTGAAGTTTGTTGAACAACATCGACGTCACCTCATCTGATCTGGGAGAGAGTATTGCTGGGGCCGTCGCACCACCAGGCCCACCCCCCACTCTGGCACCATCTGCTGTAAAAGTCGACGAGAGACAGAAGCTCAGGCTTCACCGTCATGCGGGAGGCGGGAGGCGGGAGGCGGGAGGGGGGAATAACGCTGTGTCCCATGTCTCATGTGTTGTCATGTTGTCTCATGTTGTCTCATAACGTCATGTGTTGTCATGTTGTGTCATGTTGTCTCTCAGTAATAGACGTCCAAGCCTTCGAGCGTCTGCTTGGCTCCTGCAAAGAGATTCTGCAGAGGAACATCAGCCAGTATGAAGAGCAGCTGGTCGCCCTGTTTGGCACAAGTGTTGATCTGAAGCACTAGAAGACGAGATCATGGCGCCTATTTTTTATTTTAAACCCTTGTCCGATTTTTCCACATTATGCTTCTTGCTTCTTTTTCCACGTCAAATTCTAGATAGAAGCCTGAATATGGTTTGTTTTTATATTTAAGGTACTACTGTATGACGAGGTGCTGTGGGTACTGCTCTACTATTGTGGCACCAGAAGACAGCCATACAATCCATAGATATAGTTTCGAGGTCAGTTGTGAGTAGGATTTACGGTTTCAGTATTGAAATTCGTATATTTATAAGGATTTCCCCATTATTTGAATGAATACTATACTGCACTTTTATCATGGGTTGAATGTGAATCAAGCCATTTTAAAAGGTGAATGCGGAGCTACTCATTGATAAGTCATCTATAGCGATCTGCCACCTTTTTAATATTATGAAATGATCTGGATATTGATGAGCTCGATAAAATGTTTAACACCGCCCTCAACAAAGCAATATTATGACAATGGAATTTCATGAAGTTAATAGTTAACCAAATTGATTAAGACTTGATTATTGCACACGTTTTACTGTTATGGGGGCCCAACACAGTAGTACAACACACAACTTTACATTTTATTAAGCCCCAAATAGCCACAAGAGAAAATCCTCATTTTGACATGCAAAAATAAGTTATTCCCTCACAGCCCTTGGTAACCATTCTGCAAAGTGCTATAAAAAAAAATCCTAACATTTTCTAGAATTGTAATTTTCAGGACAAATGAGAAATTTAACCCTTTAATGTTTTGTTCCCGTTTAAATTGCATATAAAATTTCACTGCACATCCCTTTTTATCTTACATTTGTACAATATTCAGGAATCTGTTACAGTCCTCAGAGAAATAACACATACATGAAATAAAAGATTATGACTTAAATTTTCAAGTTTTCTGGATTTTTTTATTTGAGTTACAAAATGTGAAGTGCCATCGGCAGACTCCACACGAGTCTGCCAACCTGCTCCGTGTTAAGTAAGTATTTACACTCCAAAAATCAAGGATATCCATCTAACTTTTCACACTTAGCCTTCTCATATTTCCATGGATTAAAGTCTCTGGGATCAGGCTGTCAATGTTCCATTTTGAAAGCTTAAATATTTAAAATATTTACAAAGTCCAGTATGTCAAAACTCCCAAATCAAACTGTAGCTTGTTCAATGCAGAGGCCGGTGTGAGGACTTGATCTGCTTCAGTAGTGTGAAAATGAAATAGCAGATCTGGTGAAAATAAAGGAGCTGTTTAACAGACATGGCCCTCTCTACACGGTCTCAGATCAAGCAGTTGGTTCTTCCTCCTTTAAAGGGGAGGCTGGACAAGGAAGTGTGTACATAATGACCGTACTTAAAAAATACACGTTGAAATGTCTTCTTTTCCACGGTGCAACAGCAACTATGATCCTTTCTTGCAAAGAACTGAATCTGACAATCATTAAAAGACAGAGAGGGGAAAAAAGGCCACCCAGTTAGTCACGCATTCTTCTTGTTCAAACTTTCTGGATTTTTTTTTTCTTCTTCAGATCATCTCCAGACATAAAAAATAAAATAAAAAAAATACCTCCCAATAAATACAAATACAGCAGAGAACTGGTCAAATAAGACTGGACAATGTTCTGGTTTGGTCCATCCCTGAGTTCTTTTGAGGAGGACAAAAATACCAGACAGGAGTGAAAAATATATATGGAAAAAGAAAAGGGATTTGATGGGCCATTTCCTACACATTCCCATTGTGTCCAGGATGAAAAAAATGTGAATATTCCCTTCTTTTCCTGAGGCTCGCTGTGGATATGAACAGAGGAGGCAGTTCCCGGCCGCGGAGGTCACACGGAGGTGATAACAATCATGAGGTGGGGCGAGATGCTGGAGATTCGTTTGAGGAGGTCGGGAGCGAGCTGGGACAAGTGGCTTTCTGAGAATTCACACGGTGGGAAAATCTGCAACACGTAGGCGGGCTGGACGGGCGGAGGAAGACACAAAATGCAAAATTAACAAAAATATGTAATAAGTGGCAGCTCCACTTGCAATGCACGCGCCCACTAACAAGGGGACGCACGCGCACGGTAGGCGTGGCGTGGCGGACACTGACCTGGTTGGAACCTGGGTTGGGGATGTTGATGATGCCGGCCGCCAGCTTGGCCTGCAGGTAGTTGATGAACGCAGCCTTCAGGGCCTGGGTCTGGCTGAATACGTCCTCTTGGTCTCGTCCACACGGCAAGGCGAGCAGGAGACAGAAGTCGGTGTCCCCCTGAAGGAGCCAGAAATATATTAAGACTTTGAAAAAAATTCTAGCTGCCGGACGTTGATGTTTGATACGTGGCTCGCAGGGCGACGTACGGTCATTCTTCTGGCCACGCTTTCCAGCTGTGAGGCCTCGAGTCTCATTCTCTGGACGATTCGAAGCAAAGCTCCCCCCTCCTGCAGTGGCAGCGATCGATGAGCCAACGCTTTGTTTCCACAGACAAAATGCAACTGCACGGCAGCAGTGTCGTTCTTGAGTGCCAGGAGACCTTGCCACACAATTGGGTATTTCTGTTGAAACATAGAAAGAACATTTGACGTGTCAGCTAACATTTAAAGCAATTACCAGTACTATATACACGTATGCATCCTGCCATACCGTAAGCAGCTGCACAGGCTGAGTCATCTTGCCGTCAGTTTTTGTTTGAAGGTCTGAACCCTGAGGATCCAAGAAAATCGTTGATACAATTGCCCCAAAAAAATACTCCTGAAAATAATAAATACAAGGGCATAAAATGACATTGTATAACCTTACCACTGCAGGTGTGACGGTCCCTGGAGACTGGTTTAGAACAGGAGACGTCTCTGTCATTTGAGAATGGATCCCTCGTGGGGTCGGGTAGATTGCTGAATACTCTGTGAAGGAACCACTCGATCCCGGTGGCATGAGCTGAACTCTCTGGGGGGATGCTATTGCCGAGCCGGACGGCCGAATTCCCATTAGTCCTTCCTTGGCAAGAGGGGAGTGTGGCCTTTTAGTCTCCAATTGTTTGGTTCCATCCTTGTCCGATACACCTTTAGTCAACACCTGAGCTCTTGGCGACAAGGACATGGGGATGCTCGAAGAGGTGGAGGATGGGGGGAGGGGGTCTTGAATGTGTCCAGCATGTTGATCTGTGCGTTCTCCCTGTTGGTGTAAGAGAACGCTCATATCCCGTTGCGTCATGTACGTACCCAACTGGAGGCCACCGCGTAACGAACCACGAGGATCCGACTGCAGCGTCTCTGCTTTAAGCTGCGTGACAGATTGTCGGCCGGGAGCCTGGTGGAAGCGTCTGGCGTCATCCTGTTCCCCTTCGTGACTCCGAACGGAGCTGGGGTTCACCTTCAGGACCATGTCTCTGCTGACGCCCTGAGGTGAGGTGGGCCGTTGCTGCAAGGAACCGGACCAAGCGGACGCAAGAGGCTCACTGTGCATTCCAAAGGTCACCACAGACAGAGGGGGCGTATTGACCCGAACATCCCCTTGAACAAGATGTCCCATTGGAATGGCTTGAGTGACACGGTGGGGAGACATCCTCCCTAAACCACTGTGCGCACTGTGAGGAGGCATGATGACAGACTGCTCTGGGTGATGCACATACTGTTGCATAGCAGGATGGCCAGAAGGCAACATAACCGGGATCCCTTTGGGTGACGAGGAGCCGATCGGTGATGAAACTTTAGTAAATGGGTGGCCTGACTTGCGGGGCGAACGTGGTTCCTGTTTCACTCCACTAAGATGGGAAGTTCTGTCACTAGAAGGCCCTGTAACAAAGCCTACATGGTTGCCAGGAGGAGAAGGTAAGTGGGGACTGATTGCAGGACTTATAGCAGAGGTCCAAGCTGGTTTGGCACCATCTGCACTGTGAGGATCAGCACCTTCCACTTTCTTTTGATGTTTCATTAAGATATATTCTGGATGATGATAGCCCATCACTTGCTGGTTACCAACTCCTTGTGGCAGACGCTTTACTACCCCCTGGGGCCCAGGCTGATAAACTGACTCCATCTTTTCCAAACCTATGCTTTCTTGTTTTACAGAGGAAGCCGACTGTGGCTTTCCAGGATGGCCATGATCCGTCAATGATGTAGGCCCCTTTTGAGCCCCCAACTGTGAATGTGTGTACAACTCCTGCTTTATCTGGGGCATAGAAACCAACTGCTGAGATTCCATGTCGACTGCCGTTGCTTGTGGGATCTGGCTGATCTTTGCACTTATTCGCTGCGGCCCCTCAATTTTCTGCCCGGAGTGGCTCAATACAACCACACCTTCAGATGTATTCACTCTTAGGCCCGAGCTAGATCCAGTACTTAGATTAGAGTTCTCAACGAGGAAGCGCCCTGCACTTCCACCCTCCTCACCAACCGACGGCCCATGATATGGGCCACCATCGTCTATGTTGGGCCGATAAGTCTGCTTTGAAACAGCCATTTCCACACATGGATTGCCAGACGTTATGCTCATCTTCTCTTCAGGATCAGGCGGATTGCAAACACGACTAATAACGGAGGTAGCAGTGGATGCAATAACAGAGATCACAGACTTTGTCTCGGGAGAGGGCAGCGAAGGTGGAGGTCGTACAACTGGTTGAGCTGGAGTTGGCATTCTATTATCGGCGAGTGGTGACTTATTTGGCACAACACTTGATGGGACATGAATTTCAGATGCTTGATCTCGGGGTTGGGGTAGATTACTAGATACAGTTGTATTGGCTAGTAGGGAAACATTTTTGGGTTTCATAAGTATCTGACGCAGATCACTATTGCCCTGATCAGTATCCATATTTTCCAAATCTGGCTGTTGTAATGGCTGGTTTTCCAATGATGCTCCAGGCAGCGCGGGTGAAGAGACTCCTGTATCTTTAGGTTGGTTTCCCCAGTCTGGGGGTGAGACAGGAGTCCTACCTGACTGAACCGCCCTCACATTTGGACGGCTAGGAGAAGGAGAGAGGGATGGGGAGATGCATTCAGGTGGCAGGGGCTGAGGTTTTGGGCAGACAGGACTCTTAGATTGGGGGTAAACTGGTTTGATATGTTGAAGCTGCTCTTCAGAAGACGATTCTGATTTGATATCAACTGAAGGCTTAGCAATCAAAGCTTCAGGCTCTGTCTTCCAGGCAGTGGCAATAATGACGGCTGCAGCCAATGGCGGGCACGACGTTTCAGGAAGAGTCTTTATGTTAGACGGCGTGATGTCGGATGAAACCGTGGATTCTTCCGGCAAGGATTGTCTTTCCTTAGGGTCCTTCTTGACTGGCTTTTGGGTCTTTGATCGTTTAGGTGTTTTGGGTCTACCCTTGGTGCATTTTCTGGGTGTAGTTGGAAAGAAGGACTCTCCTGGTAAAGAAGAGGCATCCATTTCGACTTCATCTTCCTTTTCTGGTGGAATGAAGACCTGCATCTCTGTTTCTGAATCTACATCGGCACTTATGACTGGGGCTGCTTGAGGTAAAGGTGCAGCAACATCCTCTGCAGTTATAGAATCAATAGCGGCTATAAGTTCTGTCTCACTTGCAGGATTTGATGTTTTTGGTTCCTCCGCGTCACATTTAATGTCTGTTGGGGCGGCAGGCGGAGTAAGTGGCTTTGTTGACATTGTCGGGTCTGTAAGTTTAGCAATATTTTCTACAGCCTGCACCAATTCCAGCTCTTGAGGAAGATAATTGCTCGGTGCATCTAGTGACTGCGCTTCCGAAGCAGCATCTCCTTTATGATCTTTACTAGAAGCCATTTTGTTACAACTATTCTGCTCCAATGTTTGATTCATTAGATCACCATGTCTGACCTTTTTGGACAAATCTTCTTGATTACTATTCTCATCATCTCCCAACTGGAGTAAATCTTTCACCTCTGTGACATTAAGTCTTATTTTTAGGTTTTTAAGGACTGGAGACTTAGAAGTCCTTGCCACCTTAGTTTTAACTTTAGTAACTTTGTCTTTTTCAAAGGAGGGCTTCTCTTCAGAGACCGGAGACCCTGCCTCCTTCCCGCTCGTTTTTTCTTCATCAGTCTTGTCTGTTAGGACATTGTGGTCTTTACCAGCCTGTCTTTGAAATTTATCAGCCGCATGTTGGTTCCCTTCCTCTTTTTTGGGAATGACTTTAGAGGGATCTTTTTGTAAACTTGAATCCTCCAAAGCTATGGTATCTTCTTCAACACATTCCATTTCCTGATAGTCCTCTTCAGGCAGCACAGCTTTATCACCCTTCCTACTCGGCCCAGAACCTTTACCCTTTGACAATTTCTGACCTTTTTCACTATTTTCCGGCTCATTTGAGTCAATGTCTTTTGTGTCCATTTTTAATTTCTCCCCCTTCGCAGCTGAGCCCTCTTCGCCATGTCTGCGATTCTTTAGAGGGCGGCCTCTTGGTCTTGGTATCGGTATTTGTACCGGTGACTCCTGTTCCAAATTCTGCTGTGGGGCTGCATCTTTATCTACAGCACGCTTCCGTGCCGAGCGTGGCGACTCTGTAATTTCCTTTCCACCCCGCATTGGGGCCTCATCTTCAACGGGGGTGGCATACACAGATTTTACGTTTCTTCGTCTTGTCCTGCCTACAGGTATGCTCTGCTCTGCAATGTTATCAATGTCTGTTCCATGAACGGGGGATTTCGCTGTGGATTTAGAATCTGAATTGACTTTCGATGATTCGCCTCTTGGTGAGGAGCCACGTTTCAGCTTCTCTTTGTCGATACGTTCACTTTTTCGTGTTGCTTGTTTTTCAGAACTTGAAGCAGATATGACTGTAACTGGGGCAACGTGAACAGGGGATTGTTTATACCTTTTGTTCTTCATGTCTTTTGCTCTTTGTTCTTTCTGAGGTGGAGAGGTTGGTTCCTCATTTGCATCATCAGACAACAGCACTTTGCCTTGAAATTTGTTGTCTGTATCTGCCTCTGTTGCTTTATAAGTGGAAGTCTCTTTATTTATCACTTCCATTTCCTCTACAAGGATTGAGATTTTAGGACTTTGAGCTTCAGGCAATTCAGTTTGTGGTGCTTCAAGATCCATCTCTGGTTCAGAACTACTAACAACGTCCTCTTGACCGTCACTGTTGCATGGTTGTTCTGTACTTGGAGTCTTTACATCTTCCATAATATCAGGTTTCTCTTGAGATGGTTTGACTCTACGCACTGAAAAACTGGACTCTGCAGCTGTCTGAGATTCTACATCTGAACTTTTTGGCGTCTCAAGTGGTGGCTGGTGTGTGGGACCAGAATGTTGCTTTTCTTTTACTTCTTTCATCAGGGATTCAGGAGGCAAGGGCTCTGAGAATTGACTCAACACAGCACATTTCTCCTCTACTGGAGACATTTGCTTGGGCACAGACTGGGAAACAAGGCTAGGCACTAGTCCGGGTTCAGAACAGATTTCTTCGGCAGGACTTATGGGTTTAATTTCTGGCTCCACAGCAGGCTCTGAAATCTCATGTGACTGCAATGGTTGTTGCTGTGAATCGGGTGTGCTTTCAACTTTGTTCTCTTCTTTCGGGATTGAATCCTCCTCCTTTACTTCCTGTACTGTTTGGTCTTTTCCCTTCTGTTGTTGCAGTCGCTTAAGCTCCAAAAAACGACTATGGAATAGGACAACCGGCTCAGAGTCAAGTTGGCCATCGGTTGTTCCCAGCTGAACAGTTTGTGGATTCTGCCCATGCTCAGGTTCCTCATGCTTGCGTTCAAGGTGTTGAAGTCTTCTTGAGTCCTGCTCAAAGATTGAGCTATGAAGGAAACGAGAGGCAAAAAGTTCCCTGCGTTCCTGTTCCTCAGGTTTAGGCTCCTCCTTTCTGTCGTCTAGTTTGTCTTCAGAACCACTTCGAATCTTTTTCTTTTTCATATACCAGGAGGGTGTTGGTCTTGGCGTTGATTCTACCTTCTCTGTATCCTTTCGGTTTCGAAAACTTGCAAAATGAGAATCATAGTCCAAAAATGACCAGTTGTCCTCTCTGGAGGATGAAAGGGACTTTGCACGTTCTAAAAGAGCTTTTGTATCTGGAGTTATTGTCTGGTCAAGTGCAAAGGAGTAGAACTTATTTCTTTCAAGATTAGCTAGTTTGGGTTCGGTAATCCTGTCCCCCCTTGGCCTTTCAGGAAATGGCATAGATGTTGATGGCATAGGAGAGTGGGCTTTGTTTTCTCTATCCTCTTCAGAGTCTGATCGCACTTCCCCAGGTTCCAAGTCATGCCAAACTCCAAACTCCAGGCGCTTGCGATTGTGAATGCCTTTACTCAGACTTCTAGAGAAGTTTAGATCAGGTAATAAGTCCTGCTTGACTCTGCTCTCCCATCGCTTTTGTTGTTCTTCTTCACCACCAAGTAATTGAGTATTTGACTTGCCCATCTGTGTAGTATGTGTTCGTTTAACCGATAACTCTAGATCGGTGTCACTTCTGGTCAATTCTTTCTGATGAGGACGATTTACAAAGTCCTCATCTGCATGGTGGGGAAAGTGCTGATGTCCTGGAGATGCAGTGTTGTTCCAATCAGGATCTTCAGTTTTTTGTCTAAAGCTCCGGTAGACACGCTCCTTCTTAGAACCAGAATCAGTGTCAAACTGGTCGAGTTTCTTTTGTTTGTGAGATGGGAAATTGTCAGTGACATCTTCGGGAGGCTTACCCACTTCATGGACAAGACTCCTGTGTTCCAAGTCCTCAGTTTCACTTCCTTGGGGACTTTCTGGTTTTTCAGATTTGTCAGACTCTTGTTGCTGTTGCTGCTGATGGAGCTTTCTATTTTGCTCCATTTGTTTGCGGTAACTCTGAGAGAGGTCAATATCCACATGATCCTCCCTGTCTTTAACACTTTTTTCAATGTCTACAGTCTGAGTACCGTATTTTAAAACGCCATGTTCTTGATCTCTGGTGCTACCTTGGTCCGTAGTGCCCTCATTTGAAAACCTCCTGGCTGAATTATGGCCTGGGTGTCTCTTAGGCTCTGACAAATCCACAGATCCCTCCGACAGCTCCCTCTGTGCCCTGAGCTCCTCTCGTCCATCCTTCTGAATAACAGGAAACGCACTTTTTTCATTTTTGACCCTTGAATCTCTGCGCTGTAAATCTTTTTGTTTATCAATGTCTGTATCTTTCAAATAAGCAGAGCTAGCTGCAGGGTCAGGTAGTTGGTTTCCATCATCCTCTTCAAGTCTTGTTCTTTTCTGTCTAATGGCCTTCCCACTGGCATCAGCAAAACGTCTCTTTCTTGCAGCAAGGCGATCAGAGTCCACTGATGAATCTTTCGCATCATTCCCGATATCAGACTTGAGGTGTTTTTTACCACGATTTTTTCCTTCCGCGTCGGAATTATCACCCTTGCTGATTTCGGTCTTTTCATTTTTTTGAGTGTCATGATAGCCGGTTGATGACTGGTTTGAACTGAGCTGGTCACTGTCTGCCTTATATTTCGGTTTTTCATCTGGCTCTGACACTTTCCCCCTTCCAGACCCACCATCAACACCACTTTCAAGGTCTGTTTCAGGCAGTGGGTTGGAGGGAGACTGTGCCTTTACTTTCCTCGATTTAGTTCTGTCCCCTTTGTCTTTGTCTGCCTTGTCTTTTCGTCTTGCTCGCTTGCTTTTCTCAGCGCCAACCACGCGATCAGCTTGAGTGTTCTTATCAGTCTTGTCGCTCTTTGTGCCTTGTTCCAGTGGCGTCTTGTCAGATTTGTCAAAGTGTGGTGGTGAGAGGGAGCTGACACTGCCGCTACGCTCAGATGACTGGCTGTAAACACGACGCTCTGAGTCTCTGGGGCCGCGCTCAGAGGGTGAAGGGGAAACAGCGGGAGTAATAGGTCTTCGTGGATGGGAAGGACTCCACCTTCCACGTTCAGCCTCAAAGCGCTCTCGCTCCCTTTCTCGCTCCCTCTGAATGTATGTGTATTTGCGAATGTCCTGCTCAAAGGGGTCTCTGTAATCCCTGTACTCTCTGGGGTCTTCGTGGTACCGTGGGTCAAAGTGTTCCCCCTGGTAATGTTCCAGTTCAGGAAAACGTTCCCTGCTGCGAGCAGGGTATTCCCTGCGAGCATCTTCCGGATAAAGGCCAGGTGTTCGCACAGTCTCATAATAAGCTCTTTCTGCAGTAAATTCATGGTAAGGAGGTCTGCGCTCCTCTCTGGAAAAAAATAAAAATAAATCCAGGGGATGTAATGAATGGGGGCAAAGAAGAAACAAGTCATTTTGAAATAAGATAATCTAATCAGTTATGAATTAATGGAGGTAACTTAATTTTACCTTCGCTCAGGTGGAATTTCATAGAAGTCTCTGATGTCTTGTCCTGAAGACTGCATAGACCGATAGAACGCCACCTGGCTTTCTTGACTAGCAAAATCCACCTATAAAATTATTACATATGGTTTAATTATACATCCAAGCGTTTCACTGGATTGTCTTAGTGTACTTTGTACACACACTTTCTCAATATATAAGAAAGTATTTTCACCTTTATTTTATTGCCACCGATCTTCCATCCTTTGGTCTCTCTGACAGCAGCTTGAGCAAAATCTGTGTTGTTATACAAGACAAGGGCCATCCCTTTGAGTCTATCAAACACAACCTAAGAAGACAAAATAGAATCAATGCATGTTTGGCACTTTACATTTCAGAAATAACAAACAGTGAAATGAAAAGAGAAAATACCTTAACTACATGTCCATAGCGACAGAAATGTCGTGTCAGGTATTGCTCTGTAATGTTTGAAGCCAAACCGTCGAGCCAAACACATGTTGTGGGCATACTCTTCCCAAAACCAAGCTAAAGGGAATACATATATATATATTTTTTTAAATGTTCGGGTTTTTTTTCTTTTTGTTTGTTTTTTTTTAAATGTAGATTTAGTCATGTACCACCGGTGACGACAAAACCATTACCTTGAGTCTGTTGCTCCCAAGATACTCCCCATCCATCTTCTTAATGGCTTTGCAAACACTGGCAATATCAGAATATTGAACAAAAGCATACTGAGGAACTCCATTTACTTTTTTGATATCAATATCCTGTTGGAGAAAAGAGAAGCATATCAGACTACGCCACTGTAAAATGCTAATTTATTTGTATAGTACAATAAACTTGAGCAACATACCACAATTTCGCCAAAGCGTTGAAATATGTCCAGGAGTTGTTGATAACTAGTTGTCTTCTCAAGATTGCCTATGAACAGCGTTCTTGTGGCCTTCGGGTGGAACTCATCTATCCTGCCGTCCAAAGGCCTAAACTCATTCTCACTCTCAGTTTCTGAGGGGAGGAAGAGATTGATGATAAACTTGATCTTGTTTCCCAACAAGAACGAATGAATAATTCAGCCAATTCCATCAAAAAATATTAATAAAATATCTCAGTCATGATATAAATTAATTCCAACCATCACATACCTGGGCCATTCCAGGCAGTGACCTCAATGAGCATGCCAAAGAACAGTTTTCCTTTTGATACGGTAAGGGCTTTCTCTTGATCTTCCTGCTGTCGGAAAAACACTAATCCATAACGATCCTCAGAGGCCCCATGGATCTGCACCGATGTCACTTTCCCATGTTTCTTGAACTCATGGAAAAGTCCATCTTTTAAACTTGTGTCTAAAGAACAAAAGGACATATTTATCGTCAATTTGTCATGACTGAATACAAATATTGACAGAGTTGTGAGTTAAACCTGTTTAAAGGAGAGTGTTGTAACAACCCACCTGTGGAGCGCACTGGAAGGTTTTGCACCTTAATTCCAAAACTTCTGCGTGGTTCCTCTGAATCTAGTACCATCGAAGGCTGTGGAGGTGCATGAGTTGCTGACGACTGAACAGAACGGGCACGAGATCCATCACTGGAGCTTGTGTTTGAATCACTGCTGCAAAATAGATAAACGGAAAAACCAAAAATAAGAGGATCAGTCAAAGCTGTGGACAACATGCTGGTATTATCAACTTCTGATAATGAAATCAAGGAAACGAAAAAGCATATCCAACCTGCCACTGCCAGTACTGCTTGTGCTGCTGACTGAATCAGAGCTGGACGATCTACTTCGGGATCGAGAGCGCGGGCCTCTGCCAGGAGACAGAGGAGCTCGTTTGGGGGAATGAGGAGCTTTCGGTGTTTGTCCTGTGGTCCGTTGTGGGGAAGGGTGTCTCGACTGTGAGGAATGAGATGACCTGCTACGACGGTGATGGTAAGTCCTATCAACACGTCGCCCCCTGTCGTCTCTGTAGAGGTCCCGCCGTGCAGAGCTGGTGAGACTGAAGGAGTCTCGAATCCTAGACTCAAAATGCGGATCTGATGCCTCGAAGCTTCCACTGATAGCGCTGCTCCCAGGACCAGCAGCAGCAAACATAGAGCGGTCACGGTAATACTCGGGGTTGTAATGACGCTGTCTGTCAAAGGTGCCACTGCGTTCATGGTGTCCGTACGGGCTGTGATCATATGCACGTTCCCGGGTTTCTGAACTACTGTGGAATGCGAACACAAAAAAGAAACAGGGGAAAGGGCACATTATTTGGATTTCAAACAGAACAGCCATTCCTCTATTTTGTTATAGGCAAAAGGGAAAAAAAGCTGTACTGTGTTGAGTGTCAACATCACCTAATGAAGGCCAAGACACAGCTGAAAGCAGGCCAAATTAAAAAATGATAAAAATACATAGGTCAAATACAATAGCATATTAATGGTGTAGAGGGCAAAACCAAGATTGACATGCAGATCCTGTCATTTTGTCTTAATGACCATTAATCTACAGTTGACCTTTTCTATAAAATGGGTTAACCCTTGCGTGTAGTTTCACTTTTACTAAGTGTACAATCTGACAGTTAAACACTCTTAAATCACAAATGTAAATATTATGTTGTAGCTTTTCTTATAAGCTTCCCCTTTGCCTTTCAGTTCTAGCACAATTAATAAATAGCATCTCGGATCATTATAGTAACTTGTCACCAGAATGAAACTGCAAGATAGCTAAAACTTAAAATGTAGTAGCTTTTGCAGAATTGTAAGGTCATCGATATTTAAATGTTAGTACAAAACTAAGAAAACAAATCAACATATAGATAAGAGGACCAAAGTAATCGATTAAAGAAAGAAGTTGTCATGTTGACGTGATTAATCCTATGAAAAAAAAAATGAATGGCATAGATAAGGCTGCATGTCAAAGAAACCAACTTTTTGAACAATGACTGGCCCTCCTGTTTTTACATAATATGTAAATATATAGATAGGAGACTAGGATAAAATAGAATTTCATGCTTAGAGAGCCATTAAGTTGCTAGAATACATAATTGTCGTTAAACTTAACATCGGCTGCCAACCATATTGATATTGCACAACTTAATTGCTTTTGCCATCAATATAACAAATTAAAATACCAGAGGACTTTAACTCTGGACAAGACAATTAAAGAGCCCTGTGGTTAAAAAGAAGGCAGACCATGCGAGACATCTTTTCAATTTTCTACAGCTTGCTGATGAGAAAAGATGTATTCAACATTATGATACAGTGAATTGCAATCTCACCCTAGATGTAAAAGTAATAGCATCGGGTTATTAAGGGAATTTGACTGACTTAAAACATAGAAGGGCGAAAACCAAGCGAAACACGTTGGCCGAGGAATAAAACTATTCCACGCCCAATCGAAACAGCTTTTATACTCAAAGCAAAGCAGAATCTAGGAAAATGAGTCAAGGTGCAAGTTAAGGTTAGAAAATGAAAGATGCAGAGGACAGAACAATACCAACCTTTTGGAAAGAAGTTACTGAACCTAATCCAAATACAATCTAGGTAGTCAGATTTGAGAGCCCGAATGGAAAACCAAAAATGACAAAAAAAAAAAAAAGAAAAAAGAAAAAAAAAAAAGGGAAAAAAAAATCTATTACGGCCAAAACAGTTCCATGGAATCGTACGGCATGTAATCTTCGAATAACGAGTAGAACACCAGGCCAGCGAGTCGATGGTGTATAATCCACAATAAGGATACGTAATATCTTCATTGGATGGAAAAAGGGGAAAACAAAACCAAAGAAATGGAATTCTTAATGATTTTTTTCAACGGGTAAAAATATAGGATTTTAGTATACAAGTATAAAAAAAAAAAGTTAAAAGGGGAGTTAAAACTGGATATTTTGGCACCCATTCCAGGTCGCATGTTCAGCAAGTTCCCAGGCAGACGGATGATATTATCCAACTTGATTCGTCTTTGTCTTCAGTATGAGAAAGCGTTACATTCCAAAAGTTATCTTTCAATTTCATATGGGAAAATATTAATTCCTCTTAGTATGATGCCAATGCAGTTTAATAGCATGTAAGCTTGGTACCTATCATCATCGGTATACTTTAATGGTTCCTGCTCGTTTGACCAGCATAAATTCCAGAATTTGATTAATCCTATCCGGTGTCGGGATTTTCGGTCTTCCATCTATTGGAAACGATAATCTTCAGATGATCTAAATTAACCAAACAAAACCAGAGCTCCATCCTCTGTGATATGTTCATGTCTTCGATTTTTCTCTTCTTCATCTCATCGCCTGACAGCAAAATCCAAATTTACGTAGATTAATCCATAGGAATGGAAGGCACAGCTATCCGCAACATGGCCCACATCAGTACATCCATCTGGAGTATAGAGAGTACATCCACAGGGAGTCTTCAGAGGTCTTCATGGCCACCCACATTAAGAAGATATCTCCACAACTTTCAAGAGACGTAGAGTGGTTGCTCAGTTGTCTTGCAAATTCTTCTGAGTATATGCTCCATACCTTCCAACTTCAGGACAAATAATTTGGGGGGGAAAAAAAGGCCTCATTTTTTTTTTTTAACATTTAACATAACCTATGTGACATGAACTATTTGTTATGCTTTGCGATAGGAAAATTAATATCCACGAGAATAAATCCTGAAAATCCATTATGTGCGTATCCAGGTTTGAGGAGCTGTAAAAGTAGTCCAGGCATCAGGAGAAAAACATTTAAAAATTAAAAATAAAAATCTACACGCTGAGATGTACGATCCTCGTCTTAAAATTATCTGATCGGACTTCTGAAAGAACTGTATCCTTCAATGATGATCATTTACTTCCAGCTTCAAGTATTTCCAGATGAAAAAAAAATACGTATAGATCCAGCATTACGAGAAAAAAAATATAAATATCCAAAAAAGCCAGGCAGGCCCAGGATAGATTCCCGCAAAATGCAATAAATCCAAAACTCACCAGGATATTCCGTTTCGGCGTCATATCCAATTTGGAAGCGATACCTTCAATGAGATTAACCTTACCAAATAGTAGCTACGCATTATTTCACTTAGATCCCATGGGCGAGGAAAGCTGATTAGGGTGTAAAGCAGAATGTTCCCTAAATTACCTGTCTTTAAACTCCTTCCGGCCTCCATTCCCTCCTCTCTAATAACCCAACAATGATCATTATGTCGTGGGATAACACTCATCTGATACCTGGATTCCCCACGACTTAAAGGGGAGACCATGTCCACTTACCCATCTATTCTCCGTTCATAACGTCCCTCTCTGGTGTGGAGGGACACGGGGGGCCCAAATACTGGACCCACTGTCCCCCTAGAGAATCCCGAAACCTCCCGACTGCTTGAGGGGGTGCCATCTTCGAGGCCTCGGACGGCACTAGGCACTGATCCGGGCTCATTGTAGTCAGTTCGGAGGTCCCTGTCTCCCATCTTGTTGACGGCATTGTGAGCCTTTTGAGCACTTTTGATGTCCACAAAATCCACAAAGGCGGCCACGCCGCCCTCTGATCCGCGCTTCCGCAGAACCTTAACACTCTCCACGCGCCCATACCTGACAGGAAGGTAATGAAATAAACAGTAAACAGCCAGGAATAAATAATACACATTTCCTTGTAAAAATCTGATATTTAGAGAGGCTGTGCACAAAAACCGAAGGTAGAGCTAATCGCAATCTGTTTGTAAAATAGTTACCATTCCACTGTATCAAGACAAACTTAACCAAACTTTCAAGTATTTCAATAGAAGGCAA
>NC_137192.1:34548735-34641235 GCF_960531495.2 Zeus faber | reverse complement strand
TTACACTCGAGTTTGTTGCTGTAAGGGACCTACAAAAAGTGTCGGTTGGAATTTCTGACTGAACCTAGCCGCCGAATCTTATTATGGGATTGTAGTGCCTTACGAGGCTTCGGTGATTTTGGATTGTTTTCACCGTATGGGTTTGAGGCAACACAGGTTTTGGGGTTTTTGCGATATTGGCTGCTTGAAGAAGGCATTTGGTAGCAATAAACTGAGTGGAAGCTTTACCCTAATTTCAAAAACAGCTGCTTTTTTCTTCGAGCAATCACTTTTTCAGATGCGGTCAATGTTCAACATGAAACAGTGACTGTGACGGTCGTGAAGAGCTTGTGCTCCTTCATAGCAAGTCAGATACAATACAAACTCAGACTGTAAAGTGTACATGTTATTGAAATGTAGCAGCCTTTCCTCATACCTGTTTGTCGGGAATGAGCGGCTGACCGGACAAAGGCAGGGAGATGCTCCCTTGCGGAGGCGAAGGAGGCACGGGAGAAGTGGCATCTTCAGAGAGCTTTGCCTCCAGGTACGCAGGATGCATGGGAGGTGGGGGGAGGTTCCCTATTAGACCTGAAAAGAAGAGAAAAATTAAATTATTTCACAGCAATCTGTAGTTACACGCACAGAACGTCTATTTTCCCCTCCGTGCTCGGCCCTAGTTACCATCGGGCCTCCGGTCCCCCTGCGGCTCCCCTGGCCCACGCCGCGCGATGTCAGTGCTGCCGCTGGGATCTGGACCTCTGGCCGGGGCCCCCGGGTGAGTCTTACTCGGGCTGTCGGTGCCTCCCTCGGCGCCAGATGAAGAGCTCTCTCTCCTACGTCTTTGGGCGACGCCGTGGGCGCCGTCGCCGGGCTCGACCCGCACGGCGGCGTGCTGCTGGTCCCTGGCAGGGGCCTTGTGGGTTTGGAGAGCGTGCTGCCGCTGGGTCAGAGTCGCTCGGCAAGGCGGGGCCAGGGTGATGAACACAGAGGACACCATCCTCTTGGGCTGGGTCGCTGAGGCCATGTTTCTATTCCCCACATACACAAATGGACAATCTCTCATTAGACTCTCAAATTACCGTCAGCTCAGCGCACGGCACAGTAACACAAATCGTAGGAGCAACACCTGGCGAGAGGGTTGGAGCAAGTTTACCCCAAACTGTCGTAATGTTTCATTGAGGCAGAGAGTACGTGTGAAGCGTGTGAAGTAACAGTTTCCATATTAGTTTTAATATATAATATTCATGTATATCACATGCTTAAAACACACACACACACACACACACACACACACACACACACACACACACACACACACACACACACACACACACACACACACACACACACACACACACACACACACACACACACACATGTACACACACACAACCTAAAGTTGTTAATAACCAGTTTAAGTGTGTTAATAGCCATGTAGCCTGATTCTGAATCAGCTGGGCTTGAATCCACCATGAAGCCGCAGAGTACAGTTACATGCCATTACATACCTGGGAGAAACCGTGGCTTGACGTTAGCTTTCTTCTCTCTCTTTCCCCCTCTGTATCTCAACACTTCTGGTTTGGTTCTGTTTTCCCTCCTAGGCCGCAACTGAGAGTACTATTACTCTGGTGGAAAGGGCAACTATCTACAGAAAGCCACTCCTTTTCCTTCTGTACCTCCCTCCCCGACTCTCTTCTATTGACCCCTCCTCCCTCTCTGGCTGAATGACAATACATCTCTCCCAACCGTAAAAGGTGAACAGTTAATCTCTGGTAAATTGCAGTAAAAATAATGACCCACATACTTACGGTATGAAAGCCTCGCTGTGCAAACACACGTTCGCCGAAGTCATGAAGCCAGATGGGAGTTGTGCATTCTAACAGACAAAGGAACCACAGACCTGCAGCCACACAAACTTGCATAACAAAAACAATACATGGGATTGATGTGTACACATAGACAAGGACACCTCCCCACACACACACACACACACACATACACACACAAACACACACACACACACACACACACACACACACACACACATGCACACACAACCCCACCCACACACACAAACACTCCCACACTTCCAAGTCCTTTATCTTTTGAAATCCAACAGGATGTGACTGTACCTGCCTTTTCCACCAAATTCTATCCCAAACTGTCCTCTCTCTCTCTCTCTATCTCTCTTTCTCTCCCCGTCTCTCTCTCCCTCTCCCCCCCTTTCTCTCTGCCCCGTCCCTCTCTCTCTCCCCCCTCTCTCCCTCTCTCCTCTCATTGTTCTGTCAGCCTCATTTTCTCTTCCTCCCTCATTGAGTGCCTTCTTTTTTCCTCTCTCTCTCTCTCCCTCTCTCCCTCCGTCTTCCCTTCCCCCACTCAGTGATATCAGTCCCCTTTCAGCTGTGACTTATCGTCAGTGTCACATCCGTTGTTTTTCCGTGGTTCCGCCGATAAAGGGGCCAAGGCACAAAAGAACAGTTTTATGGCGGCTTTTATTGTAGTGTAACACTCAACCCCCCAGCAACCTCTGTGCTTGGAGGGACTTTGAAACAGGCTGCGCATTACATGTAGGAAGGATGAATCATGGTGTTGTGCAAGGGAAGATGGGGGGGGGTTGATTGGGGCCAGAGAGCAACGTCTGTGCGAGCTCAAACTCATCTGCTGTGTTTTGTTTGCAGTCTCCTCCAGGGTGTCTTACAAGATAAGCTTCGCCGATCGGCAAATATTTGATCAAAGCCCGATGCCAACTTTTCTGCTCACACATGAACAAAGAGAACAAAGCACGAAATGGGTGGTGGTGGTAGTGGTGGTGGGGGGCCCACCGGCTTTATGGGGGGGGGGGGGGGGGGGGGGGGAGCATGCACAGAAAACACAGATGCATTTTGGACAAAGGAAACAACAGGACTGGGTGCAGAGCGGGCGGAGAGGGAAGGAGTTAAACTGGAGAAGGGGACAGAAGCAGGGGGAGCGGCGGCGGCGCTGGAGGGCTGGTGGGGTCTTTGTTGTTGCAGGGTCTGAGGAATGGAATGCTGCAGTGATGTCACAGCTGCAGGAGGGAGCTTGCCTCGCGATGACACAATCCCAAAAGTTCTCCCTTCCCCGATAACCGCAACCTTTATCAGCCCCCCCCCCCCAGGGAACAGAGTAGACCAGTTTCACCTTCTATTTCACCAAAAAAACATGATTCTTTATTTTTGTCGGGGTTTGAAAACGGAACCATGAAGAGATGTGATTCGACTTTGTGAAACAAGCAAACAGAGAGTACAACAGGCAGAATGGAACGAAATGAAAGTAAAGAAATCAAAAGTAAAATCTCACGTACAAATACCCAAACTTCCTGACGATGTGGAATGTGAAGCTGACGTCACATTGCTGAGGCGGGACGCTGTATTTGGGGGATCACTCGCACCTTTCTCCATTTTTGCACATCTCGCATGTTTTCCCTATTTCTCTCTGCAATTGAATGGAAGAGATCCCCCAAAAACGACGAGCGGGGTCCATAGTAACCTGTAGCAAACATCAAACTTCCCATTCCCTGCAGCAGATCTTATTAGGTCTGCGCCTGCTCCGTTATATTTATCCCAGTGACCACTCTTATTGTTCCTCTACGGCAGAAATGTTGACGTTCCGCATCGCTACGGGGAAAAATGTGAACAGAATATCGTATTTAATGTATTCTCAGTGCTCTCATTACATGGTTGGACGGTATATAAAGAAACAGGCCTACAGCAAAATTCATTATGTCCTGGAAAGAAAACAACCAACAGGCTTTGTTTAAAGGTGACACACGTGGGCAAATCTCTTTATTGTTCAGAGTGCCTAACCCTGCTTAATATATACTGCAGGATATATGTTTACTATTAATGTTTAATGTGAGCATTTAACTGCATTAGACGTGCTCATTGGTATGTGGCGCAGCATAGAATCAGTCACAGCCTAGTTCTGTATCTGCGAGCCGTCTGGTTGCATCGCGGACGTGTTTTGCTTTGTGGAGAGTCTGGAGCTTGAATCCTGGTTTTGTTCGCAACTAATGTCGTCTTCCTCCTAAAGGGAGAGGAGGAAAATTTTGCATTATTTCCGCAGCTTTACTTTTCCAAGCATCTAAACTAAATGACATCTAAATGTTATTAAATATAAAGACGGTACTTATGGAGGATAAACAATAACAAAAAAAAAAAAAAAAAAAGTCAGAATCAATCATTCACAGGAGTGGGATGCTCAGAGACCGACCTTTGAAAAGGCCTGAATTAGGTCCCGAGCGGGCAGCAGACACACGGCTTCCCCCAGGAACGCCATGAGGACGTGAAGAACGTCAGACCAGCGACCCACCGCCAGCATCAGGACCGTCAAAGCCCCCAGACGGAGAACCACCGAATGCAGCAAAGCCCCCGCGCCTGAGTGCCGATTCTGCTCCTCTGTTCGGCCGAAAAGAAAAAGACAGGTTCATTGTGTTCAGTGCTGGGAGGATTTTAAAGATGTATTTTATACTTTTTACTTCATTTATGTATATGTTACATGCAACTTGTTTTTTTCCATCTTGACCACCACCTTGGACGTAGAACACCAGCATAGCATAGCAGAGAGTCAGAGGTGTCCAAAACTTGACGGCGTCGTTCTGGGACAGGAAGTGTTCATACACGGTGGCGGTGGAGGCCACGGCTGCTATGGCAAAGGCCAGGATGACGCCCCTCTGCAGCGATGGCAGTATAGAGTGTCCGGAGGTGAGGAGGGTGATACACTTGCCACAGTAGCGCTCTGTGCTGTGCAGGGGGTAGAGCTTCACCACATGCATCCAGAGGTTGTGGCAGACGCCCGCCAGCGCCCAACCGAGCCCCGCCGCCAGCATCAGGTTCAGAGAGCTGTGCAAAGCCCCCTGCTGGAGGAAGCTGAGAGTACTGGTGAGGGCACAGCCCAGGGAGAACTGGCTCTGCAGCAGGAGCAGCTGGGGGCCCTTGCTGGGGCTGTCCTGGATATAAAGAGATTGAAGGGGGTCGTGAAACAGGAAACGATTTCATGCCGTTGATTAAATGCGCACGGAGCTCACCGGTCCTGCTGTGAGCCGGGAAGACATGGCCCTAAAAGAGAATTCCAGAACTATAAGTGAGGAGACCCGCGGGCCCACGAGGGAAAGGAGGAAAGTCAGGGACCAGAGTTGGAAGACAGTCCTCCATTGCTCCACCAGTGGCTTTCCTGCGGCGAAGGTCCTCCGTCCCCTCTGGTGTTCACTCCCAGAGCCGCTCTCTCTGGTGAGAGAGGGATCAGACACAACGCGGGTGTTGGCTAAGTAGAAATGCACGTGACTATCGCAGGATCAAATGTCCTTTCTCATAGATTTTTCATGGAATACTGACCGGTGGCTTCGGAGAAACATATGGATTCTCGACAAATGACAGAGTACGGTGATTCCACACGCGCCCACCACGCCTAAAGAACAAAGATGACAATGTCAAAAAACGGCATCACAACTAGTCGCATCCCTCTGCTGTCAAATGCCAGCGCGTGGTACGACAACTAGTTCAACTGAGTAAAGAAAACATGCTGAGGGTTTGCTTTATTTTAAATGATTCTGTTGTGACTCACCTTGAAAAACACAGCCGACTATATTCAAGTCGGAAGTCGCGCCTTCTGATCCCGCCAGGATGTTGGAGGGGGGGAAAAGCATTTTTGGGGTTTTCCTCGAGGTTGTCTCAACAGCAGACAAAAATATTTTACCATCTGCGCTTCATGACCTGCTGGCGAAACGCCATCACAAAGCATCAGAGTATGATCTGAGGACAAGAGAAGCCCGCGTATCTTCAATTCTGGAAAAAAAAACAAAAACGAAAAAAAAAACCACAGCAGAGGTTTCTCCCGCCATCCAATATATAGGGCCGTCAATGCTTGACGTGCAAAGGTCAAATGGGATTTGACGGGGGCTGCGGTTAATCCACTCACTTTGTGAAAAGAACAGTCCCCTCAAATGACCATCAGACGTAAAGCTTTCCCACATCTTACATCGGTGCATTTTGAATGATTGCGTCACAGACATCCTCCTCTGCGAGCACGGCGGCCTTTCGAGTACCGCCAGGGAACTCCACGCACCAAAGATTGAGATGTGGAGCTTTACAAAATTTGAATCAAGAGACGGAATAAAGTGGTTGAAGGCAATACCTCGTGAGAAACATCTTTATTCATTTCAGTTTAAAAAGTTCAATTCAATAAAAAGATAATTTAGGCAAAATCCTATTCAGCACGTACTGTACAACATTCAAGGACGAGCACTTCAGTCTGTGACAGTGTGACAGAGCTTGGACTGTGAAGACGGCGCTCGTGTCATAATCTACTCAAATTAGTTTGCATGACTTTTCGGCTCCACGGCTCTCGTGGCAGCTGTGCTGCTAAAACAACTCTTACGATCCTTGTGCCGGAGGCGTCGAGGCAACGCTCGGAGACTACTTGGGTGATGACACTTCTCCAAACACTTCATGGAAACAGTGCAAATGAATGGATTCCTTCCTTCATCCACCTTCATCCTCGTCCCTTTTGGGGGAACTTTCAAGTCGTAAAAACGTTCCATCCCAAGCCGACGTGATGTCAGTCGGTCTTTCCCTTGCCTGGCTTTTCCTGATAGGTCCATTCCCTCAGCATATCCCAAAACAGCATGCTGAGTACAGTGTGCGGCCCCAAGCGAATAAACACGGGGCCCATGCCTTTATATAAACCCAGCGGGCCCTCAGCCTGGCACACCTTCAGCAGACAATCCGAAAAGCCGTGGTACAGCCGACCCTGAAACAGGAGGACGAGAGGAAAATTTCAGTTTCAGGAAATGGATTTGATCTTTACGCCCTTGAACGATAGACTGAATTTGATGAGTTCCCTTTGCGCTACGGTTGAACGGTCAGGCGGAGGCAACGATGAAGGAAAGCATCGGCCGCGTAGGGCCTCTGGAGCGCACCCTATGGAGCTCATCCACGGGCTGGTTGTAGAGCCGCGTGCTGATGACGTCGAACGGCGTCATGGCGATTGTCACGGCGACTCCACTGACCATGGAGGATATCAAAGCAATGAGCCAGCTGTTTGGACTGAACCACTTGAGGTGCCGAGGGGAGAGAAAGGGGAAAAAAGAATGACCTCCAGAACGGCAGCGTCTTCTCGGCGTCGTCGGATGAGGAGGGATCGGCCGCTCACCTGGGAACGTGACACCCACTCTTTGGCAGAGCTGAAGGTAGCGAGTTGAGCAGCTGATCCCACCATGACGCGAGGCACGGCCCCGTTCACGCCCCTCCACAAGCCAATGACACCTTCCCTTCTATAAATAGTTGCAAAAGCATTGGACACCCCCTGAAGTGGGAAAAGAGTAAAAAAAAACAAAAAAAAACAGAAACAAAGCAACAAATGAATAACTGTTGATAATTCGGTGCATCATCACACACACACACACACACACACACACACACACACACACACACACACACGCACGCACACACACACACTTCAATCCGTATTCAAAATGACATACTTAACTCCACCCACCCTACCTGATGGTTGTGCTGGTGGCCCACTGCGATGGTTTGAACCGTCTGTGCCTGCAAATGGGTTTTCACCTGTAAAATAAACAAGGACGAGGTTTATTTCATTGTAAATTCTGTCTGACATAATCATTACACAAGCAGATTCTCTGCACAGAAGACAACATTTGGCAGTTAAAAGGAAAATGTGCGAGTCTGGCGTCAGATCCAACTTTCAGTATGTACGAGGTATGAGTTATGTAACGTTATAAAGCATGTGTCTAACAGGATATCTTATGAAAACATTTGCACTCCACCTTGACCTACCCATGCAGGAGGGACTTTTCCATCTCGAGTTACAACTCTTTCCAGTTGGCCGTCAGTTAAGTCAGTCATGAAACCGTTCGGGTCTCGAATTGCACATGAACACATCTAAAAACCTGGTTGGTTCCGGTTCTCTCACGAACGCCGGACGTGAAGCCACCTCCCAATTTCTTTTTTTCTTTTATTTTCAAAGAGTATCCAGCAGGGGAGGTTTTATTTTTACCGTGCCAGGTAGTAGAAGTCGTAATGAACGCGTGGGATATATTTAGCGACCTTGATATACATTTCTTTACAGGGGTTATGTTTCAGTGACATTGCAAAGGTTACTTGGAGGTATTTACGTATTGATTTACAGCCGGGGAAGAAAAACAACAATATCACCGGTGCCAGTGGTCATAAAGGAGACAACTGGCGCCATCGGATATAAAACAATTTGAAATTTCCCCCACAATGCGTTTCTTTAATAAAAATACCTTTTAATCCGAGTTGGTTTGATATTTGGAACCCAATGGGAAATGTTAATAACAATGATGTCATGGAAATTCAGTCCACCGGTTCAAAGGACACACACCCTCGAAAAAGGGTCAATTACTCATTCTTCAAGACACTGACATTCACTGTTCAAAGGCCATACATGCATTCTCCTGGAAACCATGGGCCAAGAATGTTGTTCAAATCAGACATCTAACTAGTCTGACCATGGCCAAGGTTAACACTCTCATTGAAAATATTCCTTTAAACATTGTTTGTTTACGAAATTGAGGTCAGACAGAACGTGCATATAGTGTATTTTGGGGGTATTCATTACTATACAACTGTTTTGGCCAAAGACTGTCGGTACATGTTTTGTGATCAGAATGCTTTGCACTCACTGACAGCAGTGCAACACTCTCTGGTTCCACAGTAAAGATGTTTGGCTGAAGTCATTCACAAAATGTATATTTTGTGAATGACTTCAGCCTGCAACATCTGGCTCGACTGATGACATAATCAGAGCCTAAATACTGTACACCGATGGCTTTGACCACACGCCTAAACCCAATGTCATTTTAAGATACAATTTCACACACGTTATGTTAAATAAAAGATCATTGTGTGACCTACCAGATAGGCCGGAGAGGCGATGAAGGCACCCAAAGCCCCGGCCACCGCCCCGGACACAAGACTTCCTCCGTCGACGGCGGTGATGCCTGCGGCCTCACAGTACGAGTAGGAGCCGAGCCGGACGCCGTTCATAAGGCCTTGGTACATGAGCCCGACCGAGAGCCCCTTCTGCAGGCCCCGCAGGCCGTCTGAGCGGCCTACCACCCAGAGGGCCTGGAGGACGCCACGGTAATGTCTCTGGTAGGAGCCCCGGGCCCGGAGCTCTCCCTGGAGCTGGAGACGAGTCTTCACAACTTCCAGAGGATTGGTAAAAACGCACGCCCCGCAGCACGCCAGGGCGCCCAGGCCAAAGTCCAGGGGAGGCCAAACAGCTGAGGGCGGCGGCGACGGATTCAAAACGCCACAAGGGATAGGAAGAGCCTGAGCGCTGAATGAAGAGTCTTCGGGGGTGTATTTCAGGACCTGCGTGCTGGCCATCGCTTCGCAACTCTTTCCAAAGAGTATTCAACGACCGCTCTGTACACCTGCCCCCTTTTAATTAGGGGGCGAGTCGACTGGATCCACAAATATAACACAGGCGCCGTCAAGTCTTACGATAAGACATTCAACTGTGTCACTGTACTGTATGTGTGGTCCTATGAGGCAGCATGGACAAGCCACCCTGTTGACGTCAAATGCAAGGGAGGTCAAGGCCAGTGGAGAGGTGCGTGTGTGCGTGCGTGCGTGCGTGCGTGCGTGCGTGCGTGCGTGCGTGGGGAGGACAAGTGGAATTCTGTTGGAGAAAGGACGTGCTCGGGTTAGAGTCCAGAGAAGCACGCTCCGGTTAAAACCAACCAAATCCACTTGAGGTGGTGGAGAAAGGTCACGAAACAACACATCTGAAGTGAGGACCAAAGCCGGTTCCCACGAGATGAGCACTGCATCCTCGAGGAGAGAGCGCACCAGCCCAGCCACGTCTGCAAACAAGCACACAGCCGTTCAACTCACAGCCCCTCGGGTTCCTGTTGCTCTTCATTCTTCATCCTCCACCCTCCACCCTCTGTGGAGCCCAACATTGTAAACATGCGCCCTCAGCAAGTTCATTGACACCGGCCCCGCCCCTCGACCGCCGGACGGCCAATCAGGAGCCGCGCCCGCTGCTCTCGGCCAATCGGCGGGCTGGCCGCTGCGTCGTCGCTCCGCGTCTGACGAGACGAACAAGCCCAGAAACACTACGACGTCTCCACGGACGCACGTCAAACCTTTCACGGGCTCACGGGGTGTTGTTGTTGTTGTTGTTTTTGTTGTTGTTTTTGTTGTTTTTTTTGCTGCTGACTTGGATCTTTTGGAAAATTTGAATAGGATTTAAATCTCCTCACGCGCACTGGTACCTATATATACATATATGAAATAAAAATAATCGAATTAGAATTCTAACGCAGTGTCGTCTTGGATGTGTTTCTAAAATGCTGTTGTCTGTAGGGCTTAATATATCCGAAATTCATTTCACGAAAATAACATTTCCATGTTCTCAAGTGACCTGGGATCAGATCTGACTCCATGTAGATGAAGTAATATAACCCACCCGATATTTTCTCGAACTAAGTTGCAGCGCCGTTGTTTTTTATTGTCTTATTTTCTCTTCTAATTCAACCTTTAGGTGCGTATGGCTTTGTGTGAAATACATCCCCAGTCAAACGTCCTCCTTTGTGTTTTGTGTGTATGTACAGTATATGAAACAGGGTTCGCTGACCGCTCTGGTGTGCAATACACACAGGAGCCACCAGAGTGTGATGTTGAGCTTCATAAACAAGAGCAACGCTTTGCCCCAAACCTGAGGCGGAAGCTCCAAATGACAGGAATTCAAGGCGATGATGGGACGTGAAAGCATGTGATAGTACTGCTGCTACCACTGCGGCATTGGACGTTAAATGACTCTACGTAACCGATCAGCAATTCTTAAAACAGATCGTCGAATACAATCAGAACTCTGACGTGGTGGGAAACGTTATTGATAGCGTTCCTATTATTGCTGCTGTTGAAAGTGGAAATAAAACATGTTATGCAAGTCCAAAGAATGCGCCAGGTAAGACATGAGGCCTTTATTGTTTAACTATGTTTATAGTACAATGCAACATCCCTCTCCCCTGCCATGGGCCCCTACACATTAAACAACTTAACAACCACCATGCTCACACAACACATACACTCACGCTTTGTTGTCAATGTAAACAATGCAGGCTTAAAGAGTAGTAAAAAGCAGGGTAGTCCACATAAGTCATGTCCATTTATTCAACTTTTATCTCTGGGAGTTTAAAGCAGGAAGGTCCAGAAAAAAACCATAAACTCCTCTATCTTTTGGTAATAACAGGGAAAGCCCTATTCACTCAAAACC
Organism: Zeus faber; assembly: GCF_960531495.2. Taxonomy (NCBI): domain Eukaryota; kingdom Metazoa; phylum Chordata; class Actinopteri; order Zeiformes; family Zeidae; genus Zeus; species Zeus faber. The sequence continues at coordinate 34,629,967 of NC_137192.1, read as the reverse complement.
GTTGCACACTCCACTCGTACAAATACACAAACTCACACACAGTCAAGTCCTCATTCGAACAAATAGTGTTCTCAAAGTGTAAGTCATTTTTTTTTTTATTTCCTTTCGTTGTTTGCAATAGACAGAGGGATTCATGTAAATTGAGGTGGAACATCCAACAAAGATTATGCACTTTTTCCCCCATAATCCTTAGCAGAAAAGGCCTTTTGTGTCAATTCCCTTGTGTTGTCACAGGGTGGATCGTTTGTTGTTTTACTCCCAGATGTGGCTGCATTACCTTTTAGCACGGACAAAATACAAGGCATTGGTTTTAGGGTAGTACTTCACATTTTGTTTTTTGTCCATGAGCCCCCCAAAAATGATGAGCTCTCCCCTGCCCTGTACCACCGTGTGCAGGCTGGTCTCGGGTGGACCGGTCACAGCAGCAGGAGTTCCGTTACCGTACACTCTCCAGGAAACCACCCGAGCTGTTTTGGCCCGCGACACATCCAGAACATACATCTGCATGGGTTTGCAGTTAAGAGACTGGTACAGCGGTTTCCCCACGTTGAGGCTCTGGGGCGGGTGATGGCCAAGACGCCGTGCAATAGGTGGAATGGCATGTCCATCAGCCCCAGCAACCTGCGGAGGGCTGGAGGATGATGAAGGGGGCGTTCCCGCAGGAGCCGCCCCTCCCACCCCGTTACTTCCTCCGGGAGTAGCTCCCTGTGTCTGGAGAGATGGTGACGAAGACGGAAGGGATGAAGAAGACAGGTTATTCACAGCCTCTAGACCCCGTCGCAAGGCAGCGGGGGAGACTGCTCCAGGGGGAGTGTGCGGGGAACCTGTGGGTGGTGTGTGTAGGCCATTGGTGCTGGGCACCTCAGGGGGGTGGGAGGTGGAGGGGGGAGAGTCCCAGCCATAGTCCGAGGAAGCGGGCAGGTGAGGGCGGGCAGGCGGAGATGCAGCCTGGGCCGGGCTGGTCCGGGGAGAGGGGGAGGATCCATTTACTAACTGAGGAAGAGGAGGAAGAGGCGGGCTATCCGGCCCTTGTGAAGGGGAAGACTGTTGGGAGGAGGACGGACTCCCCTCCCTGGCCGGTCCTCTGGCTGAAGGTCTGGGTCGTAGGGTGCCCCAGCGGCCATTGACACACGGGGCCTCTTCGACGGCTCCCAGGACCACACCGGCAGCCCCGCTCCGGACCGGAGACTGAGAGCGCAGCGAAGGGGGTTCTGGGCCAAGAGGGGCCGGCGTGGCACTTATCGGGGAGGGCCGAGAGTTAAGACTCGGACTAAGCGGTGCGCGGCCTGACGGAGCCTGTGAGAAGACCACCACACACTGGCCGACCTGGTGGAGATTTATACAGGGTAAGGAAGGCAGGCACGGGAACGTTGATATTAATGAAAAGCACGAAAAGTAGGCTGTGAGTAAGAGCCACACTCACCCTGCAGGCTGGGTGACACCACAGTTCGGGGGCGCCGTGGTCGTCGTTCTCCACCTGCAGCTGCTGCCACGTCCAAGGTGGCGCCCCCATGTGGAGGAGCCATGCATCTTTGAGGAGCTGAGAGACGAGATAAGAGGCCGAGTTAATATCGTTTAAATTTCATAACATGAGAATGTCTCACATACAGCAGTGATTATAGATAAAATGAAAATAATAATAAACACTAAAGAATCTTACTGCATTGGGGCCACCGCAGCCCCCCAAGATAAGCAAAGTCTCATTGTCGATCACGATCTATAAACAGAAAGACAGTTAAAAAGGTACATTCATTGTGAATATATAAAAAAAAAAAAAAAAAATGAATGAACTTGTTTTATTTAAAAAAATATCAGTCGGCAAACAAAGTTATTTGATAAGTAATAACGCCTTCTTGTGGTGGATGGTAGCTCAGGCGGTAGAGCTGGTGGTCTAGTGATCTAAAGGTTGCTGGTTGGATCCCAGGCTCCTCCTGCTAGCATGCTGTAGTGTCCTTGAGCAAGACACTTAACCCCTAATTGCTCCTGATGGCTGCGTCCGTCGGTGTTTGAACAATTGTAAGTCGCTTTGGATAAAAGCGTCTGATCAATGAAATGTAATGTAATGTTCTTACTTGGGACTGGCCTCCTCGTGGATGAGGTGAAGGCCCAGATATCACAGGCTTAGACCAGGACCACTGCTCCAAGTCCAAAACCCAAACCTCATTACTCCTGTGAAAGGACAAATAGGGCATCACAATGACTTATGCAAGCCACCAGATTACATACCATAAAAATCTAAATGTACTGAAACAAAATACACAGCATCTCCTACATTATGTCCATGCATTTTACTAATTATTTGTAATAATTATACGACGGAAAGGAGGACCAAAGGACAGCATACATTTGGCGTGCTCCCAGTGATCCCCCAAACACCACCATGGTGTTGCCAATGACAGAGGAGGAGTGGCCGGCCATAGGTGGAGGTCCATGAGTCGTCACGATGCAGTTCCACCTAGACAGTTGGAATGAAAGAGAAAACAAAAGAATGTGACGAAAAATCAGAAGGGACACGCAAGACGTCAACTGATAACGCCGACCTGAACACGGCGGGTGTCCCTTACCAGTTTTTAGAGGGAGAGTATGTGTGAATCTCATCAAAGAATCTCTCAGGCTGATGCAGTGGGTAAGGACTGGGGCGAGTCCAGCCCCCAAACAACACGAGCAGGTCCTTATGCATCACCAGGGTGGCTCCCGCCTTGGGAGACGGGTAGGATCCTGTGTCAAACAAAAATAAAGCAGATTCCCTCCTGAGGTAGCTGACAACTTGAGTATTTATGCGTTTGTTCTTGTTATATTAGGAAACCCAACAAAATACTGAATCTGAATCTGCCCAAAAATATGACTGAATATACTGAACACTGATATATTGGTGTTAAAAAAACAAACAACTGCATCCACGTCAAGTGTAGAACTTTGCCTACGATTCCTTTCCTTACACAAGTGATAAGACTACTGAGACCTGGTAAAATCACAGCTGCAGCCGAGATGCAACGACTTGTACAACAAAACAATGAGATGACAAGACAGAAATAGCTGCGTGAAATCCACACCAAAAACATTCACATTATCACCGAGTTCATCACAGACTGTGAAAACTGAAAAAGGAAAAAAAAAAGGGGGGGTATTCAATAGAGGGTTTAGCACTTTGAATATTCCAGAGCAAATTTTCATTGATGGGACATTTTATCCAAAGTGACACGTAGCATCCCAGCGATTGTGAAAGAGTAAAATGATCCCAAAGATTACAGCAACCACAGATATCGGTTTGACAATAACTACATCCAATTGTGGCTTCTTTGTTTTAAATTCACACCTTCCAAAATATATATATATATATATATATATATATATATATATATCTTTTACAAATTAGCATTTGACTAACATTCAATGCGGACGGCCTTCCGCAGTTTGACTTTTTTTTTTTTTTTTTTTTTTTTTACCAGAGCCACAATGGTGAAGATTATCTCTCATTTCAACTCCCTGAGGTTGTTAAAGGGATATTTCACAGCATCACAAAGCAATATCCCACTCATTTAACAGATTGAGCCATAAATAATTTACACAAGAGCTTATGTCGCACTTTGTTAGTTGTGCCAATACAACCCCTAAAGATAGCTCAACAGCAGATTCAGTAAAAGCGTACGACCAAATGATGCACGTCAAAAGTACACGTACCGTTAACCTTGCTAACTTAAACAGGCGGAGTCTCTTAAAGCTTTAGTGGACCATATAGCGCTGAGAGCGGACTTCCCTCCATTACAGTTCACAGGAAAAAAGGAAGCTGGAGCATCCACATACATTTGCGGCGATATCTCCAAACTCATTACGTGCAGAGAACAGGTTGTTGGGCTGACGACTGACAAGATTCTGAGTCGGGTGCAGCCCGAACTGGTTGAGAGCTCCGCTTGTTCCCGCGGTACACAACTTTCAGTAAGAGGTGAGACGCAGAGCCAAATGTCCCTTTATAACCTCTCTTATTTGGAATGGATACACACACATACGACATGGAATGAACCTGTACCTGAGGCTAAAGGGCGGATCCACTCCTTGCTGTTGAGGTCGAGTCTCCACAGATCATTGAAGGCAGCGTTGCAGCTACTCTGAGTGCAACCTCCAAACACGTACATGGACTGGTTGGAGTCATAATAACATGCACCTGCAACAAAAAAACAACTTGGTATTACCGGTCAAATGTCCATGGAAAACAAACAGTGTCTCTCAAGGTGCTGCCAGGCGACAAACTGAACTGGACAACTAGTAGCTGCTAAATCACATATCATATGTTTTGACTTTATAAGTGAGAAGGAGGTAAAGCCTGTTTGGGGTTATGACTGAAACAAGCTTGAGAATTAAAAAAAAAAAAAAAAGTATATTATTTACAAACTTGTGAGACATCCTTCTGGTCACGATTCAGTGCCGTGTCCAATGTCTGGTAAAGTATTTTTGGTATGCAAATCTGGCCAAATCTCTTCGATACCACAGAGTATTAAACCATTCTGTGGCATTTTACAAAGCCGAGCTCCAGCGGCCAAGAGGTTACTCTGCTTGTGAGCCAAAAATAAAACTGAATATTGATGCATCAATAGTAAATGTGTGTTTTGTTAGAAGCGGTTGTTTTTAATCCAGGCAGAAATGTTTTTATGTTGAAAGTGGTATGTGACCTTTGTGTACTTCATTATAAAAAAATAAAATAGGTATCCCAAAAAAGTACTAGTGTTTGGAATCAGCATCTAAGTCAAGGTATTGGGAAGTGCTTTTTAAATAAAAGATTCCTAGTCTTACCAACTGATCATGACCGTAAGAGAGTAGGGGAGGGAGGGTTCCCAAAAACATTGTATCTGTAATAATAGTAATCATCAGAGATTATTTTTAACATACGTCTGTGGAGAAACATATTTTGGAGGTGATATAAAGCCCTGGACATTTCACAAGTTTTCATCCGTCTTTATTTGAAGATTCTAACGTCACCGCTCAGGTGATATTGTAAAGCTTAGGCCGGCATCGAAGAAGGTCAAAGTTCAAATATAAATCGAGACTGAGATGAGCAGTTCCACAGTATTCGTTTATCGAGGCGGACGTCAACAATCTGCCCAAAAGGAAACCGACCACAAAACACTGGCCCTTAGGGATCGCCGCTCGGCATGTGTGGCAGGGCCACGACGGGATCTATTACGCAGCATTTCCGTGCTTTTGTAGGTTCTAAAATCTGAAAATCGGGCGGGGTCCAAAACAATGCGGCACAGATTGAGGATGATCATCAAGGAAAAGTGAACGTATACTGACTGTGTGAGAAGCGCTGAGTGATGGGTGTCCCCGGGTACGGGTACGTCCGGCTCTCCCACTGAATGTTTCCCTCCTGGACGGCCCTCAGGAAGCCATGGTAGCACTGATATGCAACACCTGAGAGGTTCCGAAAAAAAACACACCGGCGGGCGGTAGAAAACCTTAGGACGGCCGCTGGCTACCCAGGATTAAATAAACCAGCTCTGTCCTGCTGTAGCCGTACATTTCCTTAACACTAAATGGACTTTCTGAACTCTTGTCGCATCATATGATGCGATACAAAATGCTAGCATAACATCAATGCGCACATCTGCCATGTGACTCTGGACATGTGTGTGTGTGTGTGTGGATATTTGGGGTGTACCTTTGATGAGGCGATACCACTGCTTACAAACAAGCGCAGCGGTCTTATGCTCTTGGTACGGTGAGAGGAAGGACAGAATGTATTCTAAAACCTCTTCCGGCAACTCCGACATCGTCCTTCCCCCTTTGGCGCCGCACTCCGAGTTCCTCTCCTGCCTGCCGGACCCCATCTTCTCGTCCGGCTCTCCCGCTACTCCGGCCGGCTCTTCGCCGTCTTCCTCGGTATCCATGGAAACAAAGTATCCATCCTCGTTGTCGGGGGAGCGGGACATTGTCTGGTGAGACAGCCGACAGAGACGGTACATTTGCATTTAATATGACGCCGTATGATGTGTATGTGGAGTCACAACGTGCCGCATTTTGCTTTGACTTTGATGCAGATTATAGATAATTTTAAATGATTGTCGCTTTTAAAACAACATTAAACGTGTACAATTTAAATTTTATATATATATATATATATATATGCTTTGTTGTGTCAATGCATCTTTCTGATTGTGATGGTACTTTTCTTTGTACTCCTACTACTTTGTTTTGCACAGGCTCTGGAGTTTGTCCTCCTATCATGTACTTGTATGACCACATGTGGCGAATGAAGGATCTTGTATTGTGAATCCCGAGTTGCGTCTTGAAAACATTCTGCAAGTCATGAGGGATGTGCCCAGGTTTGATGAGGATAAGGATGGGAGGTGCCCTGAGGACCTTTCATCTCAATGTCCCTAATGCAGCTAGAGCTAGCTGTCGTTAGCAGCTAAAGCTATGCTGTCCAATGAATATACATCGATATAGATATATAGATAGATAAGAAAATGGCAATATGTAAAAAACTAAGAACGCACTGACTAAAAATAGAAAAATCGTCAATGAAGAGATTTTTTTAAGGAAATATATATATATATATATATATATATAAGATAATACACAGTGAATACACAATGAACCTAAACAGTAGCAATAAACTACAATCATCAACAACCCACACTCACAAACAGGGAATGGTGCAAGTTTGAATACATATGAAATAAAATCTGGACATTTGTGTAACCTGAGTGGAAAACAAACTGTCTGGAACATAATAATATTGCAAAGGACGAGAAGGTGACACATTTCTACCCAACATCAAACACCAAGTGACCGCGGGACATCGACTCTAGAGATATGGAAACAGGTCACACGAAAAGAAGGCGTCAAACATCACAACACACGCAGGCTTACATCCATCTAGCTATGTTAGCCGGCTGGGACGTTAGCCCGCTAGCGCAAAGATGCTAATCTGTGCTAGTGGAAAACAGCTAACGCTAGCTGAGGTGGAGGCTGCTGGCGCCGAGCAGCCCCGACGTTCAAGCGTTTTGTCAGCCTGTCGCTCCACAAGCGGAGGGTGCTCACGCTCTTCACCGTGGTTTCGCGGTGCGACGGGCGCTGGCGTCGGGGTGTCTTCCTTCCTCTCCGCCTCCCTCTATCAGCTCCGCTGTAGCGTCCGCACACTCCAAACATCCGCCATCTTCCTTCCGCGCTGGCGCACGTCCTCCGCAGCGCCGCCAGGGGGCGCGCACGCGCACGTCTACGTGGTGAGGCGGGCACGCGTGGGGCGGTTGCGTCATTGTGACGTCACCGACAACCCGGAAGCGCTTTGGGGGGCGGTGTTTCAGCGCTGTATGACGAAACGACGACCAGGTCCATGTTGGGGTGAAAAAAACGGTAAATTATTTATTTATTTGTATTTATTTAATGTTATTTATTTATTTAGTGTTGTTTGTTTATTTAGTGTTATTTATTTATGTAGTGTTACTTTTTTATTTTGTATTATTTGTTTATTTAGTGTTATTTGTTGATTTTGTGTTATTTGTTGATTTTGTGTTATTTTTTTATTTAGTGTTATTTATTCATTTGGTGTTGTTTGTTTATTTTGTGTTATTTGTTGATTTAGTGTTATTTATTTATTTATTTAGTGTTGTTTGTTTATTTAGTGTTATTTGTTTATTTTGTATTATTTGTTGATTTAGTGTTATTTATTTAGTGTTGTTTGTTTATTTAGTGTTATTTGTTTATTTTGTATTATTTGTTGATTTTGTGTTATTTGTTTATTTGGGAGAAACGGCAGCGGATAGGGGCTGTTTGCTCTGATTCAACGTTCACCATCTGTATTTGTCTCATGTCGTCACTCTAACACAGCATGTTACAGTGAAGCAGCAAAGTCAGGAGGAATAAATAAATAAATCATGTGTATATGAATATGAATGAATGTGTGTGTTTCTGTGTGTCAGTGTGTGTGTGTATGTGTGTGTTTGTGTGTGTGTGTGTGTCCGTGTGTTTCTGTGTGTCAGTGTGTGTGTGTGTGTTTCTGTGTGTGTGTGTGTCCGTGTGTTTCTGTGTGTCAGTGTGTGTGTGTGTGTTTCTGTGTGTCCGTGTGTGTGTGTGTGTGTGTCTGTGTGTTTCTGTGTGTCTCTGTGTGTGTGTGTGTGTGTGTCTGTGAGTGTGTGTGTGTGTGTGTGTGTGGGAGGGGGGGTAATGACACTGAAGTTATCTTCCCATTCAACTGCACAGCGTCTGTTTTCATGGTGCGTTCAAATTCCTCCGAATTTTGATTTATTTCTTTTGTACAACGCAGACCACCTAAAACCAGGTCTAGATGTGTACGTAGTATAGTAGTTCAATGACTGTACTTACAGCTGTCAAACCTGGACTACATTATAATAAGGAGCACCGCATTTCCAACACCATTAAATGTGCAATGTGCGATGACGCAAATTGAGATTGCTCATCAACATAGATATAAATATAAATATCACCAAGGAAAGACAAATTGGTGTAAAGGTGAACTGCGTCCAGGTGTCCGTGGGTGTAACATGTGGGTCCACGGCCATGTTCCAGTTTGTGATCATTATGGCCTGGAGAGGCTCTTTCTGGGTCTCTCTGTGTTGTCGTGTGGCTGCGGATGCGCTTGGGAAAAGTTTGTCCCCATTAAGTTTAATGAACCGGTCCAAGAGACGTGGGCAGGACATTTTTTTTTTTGGAAGCAAACATTATTCGGTATTCAAATGATGAGACCAGGGGCTAAGATTCTCTTGGATCCCTGCACTTGCCGACGTTGAAGAAGAGCAAGGTGATCAAAGGCTGGAGCAAGAGGCCACAGATCAGGAACACGACGGTTAAAGCAACGCGCGGAGGAATTCTACGCAGGACCGGGGTGACGGAGGGAATCTGGGTTTGCAACCGTCACATACGTGGAGATCGTGCAGGACAACGAGTCGTAGCAGAGCTCGGTCTGCAGTGTCCGGGTGACGTGGCAGTAACTCCCGCAGACCCCCAAGTGTCGCTGTGTCTGTCAGTGCCCGAAGCTTCACGACGCGTCCCCGCCCATCACTACGCTGTAGTACCAACGTCGACCACATTTTGTCTTTTTAATTCAACTTTTACGAAAGGCACCGCGTATACATTTGTCATAAACATTCAACAATTGAACAGTAAAATAAGAAATAAACAAAAACAGAGATCGGACAAATAAACAAACCAGCAAAACACAATATTTACATCAAATTAAATTGTAAAAATGATAATAAAAAAGTATTTACGTGTGTGTGTTTTTTGTCTATATTTATTGTTTAATTTATTGAAAATGTCACCTTTCTTAAGGAAACGCTGCGTGGCCGCCACACTTCAATTAGTTTGGTCTTAATAGACATTAAGAAGATATGGCAAACGTGTGTATTTTTTTCTGCGTGAGATGACAACGGCTGTATATTTTACAGAACAAGGTAACGTCAAGCAATGATTGTTAACAAATGTGAGAATACTTTTTTGTATTTTTTTTTTACGAGTTTCTTTTGTGCCAAAATGTGCTTCTCACGCGCTCCATCGTGGGGGTGCTCGACCAGGTCCTACAGCAAAATAATACAGCGCTGTGTACCGGGGTTGCCTGGATACGGGGGGTTGGCTTCAACCACCCGGGATGCCGAGGAAACACGGGGCGAGAAAGTGACTTTTATTAACCCTTCATCTGCGTCTCACCCGACGCGACGCGACGCGACGCGGCCGCCAAACAAACGCGTCAGTCGCGCTGCGCTCATTGGCTGCGGGACAATAACAAGCAGCCTGGCTCCTCACAGCCCCGCCCCCTAAACAGACATCACAAACAACTGGTTTTTGTTTTTAATATTTTTTTTATTTCTTCCATTATTATTTTAAATGTAAACAAAAACAAACAGGCTGTGAACACATTTCTGTGAAGTGTTTGGAGTGTTTTCAGGGGGCGTGTGGGCGGTGGTGAACGGTCTCCCGTGCCGGGACGGGGGCTGCGCCGGAGCGGGAGCGGACGGCGCCCGTCAACATGGACGACGAAGAGGAGGAGGTCGCGGAGAGCTGGGAGGAGGCGGCGGACAGCGGGGTGAGCTGCACTCCCCCCGCATGCGTTCCCTCCGCCGCGGGCACCCGGGGGGTCGCTCGGGAAAGTAACCCGGGGTGGTTGGCGATGTGGCGGGTGCGGACGGCTCGCAGGCCTCCTCGAGCGCGCCGAGTTCCGGCGGCCGGACCCGCGCCCGGATCGGGGGCCGAGGGTCGGATTTCGACGCGGGGCGGGCAACGTCGGTAAAACGTAACGAAAACCTAACGTCATTAATCGAGAGGATGGACGTTTGTGATGCGGTGTCGTGTCGGGGCTCGGGCCACGGACGTCGCAGCGGGAGCTCGGAGTGAAAACGCGGAATCGCCCTTTAACGTCGACGCTGCGTCCCGTCGTGCGTGTAGCGCCGTGGGTGCGAGGATGGACAAAATAGGGTTCGCTTCGATCCGTCTATATCTATGCGCAAAGGTGGAAAACCGCAATGATTTTAGACACACTTAGATCAATATCTTATAAGTATTTCTACTATTAATACTAAGCCAACTGGTGCGGGTGACCCGGGTCAGGGCATTCCCTTCGCTTCCACCGCGGCCTTAAAAAAAGATCCTCCATGCTCGTACCCCTGCCAGGCTTGACTGTCGCCATGCACTTTACTCTGGTATCAGCAGGCGAAACGTCCAAAGACTGCAGTTGGTGCAAAACGCTGCTGCCCGGGATTGTAACACACACGAAGAGAAGCGACCACATTGCACAAGTCCTTGCTGCCCCCTCCCTGGTGACCCGAGACTTTTAGAGCTGATCCTCTTTTCAAAAGATTTTACTGTTGTTTTCAAAGCCGGGTACGGTCGGTCTCCTGCCCACACCTGTGATCTGCTAACTCCCGCAAATTCAGTATCCTCTTTTAAATCTCTCCTCAAGACCCACTTTTATCATATGGCTTTTTCTTAGCTGTTGGTATTTGTTGTACTATTTATATGACTTTATCCTGTTTTATATCATGTCTTTGGGTTTTGAATTCCTTTTTAATATTGTTTTTATTGTAAAGCTATAAAGGTGCTATATAAATAAAGTTATTATTAATTGCACTTTAATTTGTAGTTTTTTTCCATCGCCTATTAGTTTACAGGGACTTGAAATACATTGGCTGATAATCATTCCCCTCAGTCTCCTAGTTATAATTTTAATTGTAATGTATTATTCTAAAGGACTGAGCAAATCCTATGTAGCCCCAGGTGATTCTAGATTGGGCAGCAGAGTGATGCATTGGGTGGCGCTCTTTTCTCAGAGCCATTCGGTTCTGTTTCTGTCTGCTTGTCATTTGCATCTTCTCCTCTTTATGTGGGGTTCCCCCCCAATGCCCATGGTACTTACCATTTCCAAAGACATGGAGGTTATGGCAATTGGAGACTCCAAATTGTCCGCAGACGTGAGTGTCGGTCACCCTGCGATGGACCGGCATCCTTTATGGTGCCAGCTTCCTGTTTTTCGTACCCATAGTCTGTGTTCCACAACCCTGTCCAGGCTCAAATTGATGGAGTCCGGATTGCAGCATCATGCGTGACCCATAATAAGCACAAACTCCACCCTACACACTACCCGGCTTGAGTGGCAGCTTGCTTGCCCGTAGGACATAGGAGCGCCTCTGCTGTCACTCTCAGGTTGATCACTAATCAGGTTAGCGATATCAAGTGTCTGCATAGTAATTGAAAAATATATTACTGAATTTTTTAACTCAATGTGTTTTAGCAGGAAAAAAATATAGAATCTTCAAAGCTGAAGATCCCTTGATTTGCACTAAATGTTGGCGCCGCTGGCGCGTGATTGTGTCCGTGACAACCTTTCAACACTTTCCATCGGTGAAATGCGACATGGAATCCAAGCTTTGGACGGGCACTCGTTGTTTCCTGACCTCCAGGCTCTGATCACACCTCTTTTTTCAGTAGCAGCAGAAAAGGGGAACATTGTCCCAGCTTCCTGAGTGTTGTCATTCTTAAAATGTATCACTTCCCATTCAGTATTAATATTTCCCTTCCGCCATTATACACACCCACAATCTTGTTTTTGGCAAGGCTCATCTCAGTCATAAATGCAAATGAAAGTTACTGTTTCAGCATAAAAATCATGTCAGGCTTCATCGCGTTTAAAGAAAGGCCTGATCATGTCATTTACGTTCACAGGTCAGTGTTTTCTAGATCTCAAAAATGAATGAAAACAAATTCTTTGTCTTTGCAGGAAATAGAGAGAAGACTTGAGGCTAAGCTGAAAATAAATCAAGAAGCAAAGTAAACACAAACATTATTATTTTTTTTATTACCAAGCAACGTCGACAGTTGGCGATTATGCGAGTTACTCACCTGCTTTTCCATCGTTTGCGTAGGAACCCCAGCTCGGGTTTGGGAGGCACGATGATGCGGACTGCGATTGTAATCCAAGATGACTCTTTGCCTGCAGCCCCCCCACCCCAAATCCGTATTCTCAAACGTCCTTCAAATAATGGCCTCGCTGGAAATCCTTCATCCTCCTCCCGCCCCTCGCAGCAGATGAAGTCTCTCGCCCAGCGGGAGGCGGAGTATGCAGAAGCTCGCAAAAGGATTTTGGGGAGTGCCAGTTCTGAAGACACGCCCCCAGAGAAACCCTGTCAGGACAGGTAACGTGGGAACGTGTCGTAAATTACAATCATTCATTCAGTCATTGGTATTAATTTAGTATTAAAACTATCACAGCTTTTGCGAGCGCACCTATTAGGACTAGAAATACGACTTGAGGCTATTTGGTCTTTCTTTCCCAGGCAAATGCGAACGTCTCAGCCGCCACCAGTATCAATTGGCCCAGACAGTCATGTGATCCGTCAGCCAACCGGACCAGATGGCACCTCGGGCTTCCGCCTCTGCAGATAGACAGGAGCTGGGCTGGATATTGCGAGGAATCCTCCGTTTCCCCCCCCGAGTAACCCTGGGGGTGAAGCCAGGGTTGTGGGCGGCGTCGTGCATGCAGGACAGAGTGTGGGATGAAATGCTCAGACAGTTCCACGTACCGGGATGCGAGACACGGTGAGATGACCTGCTCCTCCCTCCTCCGCACTCTGCTGACATGCGCCTTGCCTTTCGCCTCGTCGTCTCTTCCCCGGGCGGAACTTTTTAAGGGGGGCCCGGCAGAAATCGGCCAGGTCTCCGAACCCCTTACTGGTCCATGCTGTAAAAAGGATATTTCCTCAGGACCCCACACACTGTGATACTCCCCGCGACGCACCGTGAGCTGGCCCGGGGCCATGGGATCGGCCGGGCTCGGAGCCGGTAGAGCGGGTCGTGTCCTTCCGGGAAGGTCAGGCGGGGTATTGAATTTGAGACACACGAACCCACGAGCTGGCCCTGGTCCACCCGGAGGAGTGGGCGGGCGTGGCTGCATTTCCGCCGGGGACCTGCCTCGCCAGCTCTGGCTTCTGTGGCCCCCGTTCAGTCCCGGCAGGCGGTATCCAGATAAATCCAGATGGCGTCCAGGTCCAGCCGAGGCGGATGGCTGTCCACGCCCGGCCTCACAATGCGTCTCCGCGTGCGTCTCGGTTTCGACCGCTTGTGATCACATTTCGCTTCCCCGTTCAATATGCAAAATGACGGCGTATTCCGTAGACGCCGGGCCACGCCCAAACGATACCTTTTTTAGCAAATCTCTGCATGCGAATGTCGCACATTAGATTTAATCTGTGAGCGTTGTGGACACACAGCCAGAGAACGGGAATGAGCAGTAGATCTGCGGACGTAGTTTGAGGGGGCGCTCCTTCAATGCGGTTGGGGACGCGTGCGTTCAGAACCAAACGAATGTGGGCCCCATGCGTCCCATACCTCCGCCCTTACCTCCATGCGTCCCATACCTCCGCCCTTACCTCCATGCGTCCCATACCTCCGCCCTTACCTCCATGCATCCCATACCTCCGCCCTTACCTCCATGCGTCCCATACCTCCTTCCTTACCTCCATGCGTCCCATACCTCCGCCCTTACCTCCATGCATCCCATACCTCCTCCTTACCTCCATGCGTCCCATACCTCCGCCCTTACCTCCATGCGTCCCATACCTCCGCCCTTACCTCCATGCTTCCCATACCTCCATGCGTCCCATACCTCCATCCTTACCTCCATGCTTCCCATACCTCCATGCGTCCCATACCTCCATCCTTACCTCCATGCGTCCCATACCTCCATCCTTACCTCCATGCTTCCCATACCTCCATGCGTCCCATACCTCCATCCTTACCTCCATGCGTCCCATACCTCCGCCCTTACCTCCATGCGTCCCATACCTCCTCCTTACCTCCATGCGTCCCATACCTCCATCCTTACCTCATGCGTCCCATACCTCCATGTGTCCCATACCTCCGCCCTTACCTCCATGCGTCCCATACCTCCACTCTCACCTTCATGCGTCCCATACCGCCGCCCTCACCTCCATGCGTCCCATACCTGCGCCCTCACCTCCATGCGTCCCATACCTCCACCCTTACCTCCATGCGTCTCATACCTCCATGCGTCCCATACCTTCATCCTTATCTCCATGCGTCCCATACCTCCACCCTTACCTCCATGCGTCCCTGACCATCTCCCGATGTGTCTTGGCTGCGTTCACACCTAGATTCGGAGCGGTCCGCTTGTGCTCAGATCACACAGGACGCGTTTCAATGCCAGATGTGACACGCCGACGGTGCTGAGAGTTCCAACGCGAGCTCCGTGCCAGACGGCAGAAAATGCAAAGCATTCACCTTAAAATAAAAGTGCATCATGCATCAGGTGTTTTTTAGCTGTAAGCAGCGCATTTCACAAGGCTCTGAATGGCAAGACTAGTTAGAAATGACCGGCCTGGTGGACACGTAGCCTCTGGCCAAAGATGGTTTTGCAGAGGGGTAGAGTGCCCCTAAGTCTAAGGTTGTTAAGCAATAATCATTTTTACATTTTGCCCAAGTGTGTGTTTTGTTGTTTTATTGGCTTTTTTTTTGTGTTTACAGTGTTTTTCTTTCAAAGGGGATGTTCAAGAACATTAATGTTCTACGACAAACTACGGAGGCTTGTGTGACCAAGATAGGAAAAACAATACTTGGTTTCTTGTCAAAATTCTTCGATCGGAGATAGTTTAATATTGATTTAAAAACCCTTGTGACAACGCTTTATAAATGTCCTCAATTTTGTTGCCTTGCTGTCTCTAATAAACCTAGCAAACTGTACATTTGTTACCTACTGCATTTGTGAGCCTACTACAATGCATCCATCTCACTCAATTTGCAGCCAAATTCTCAAATGGTTTGGGGAAAAAAAAGGATGGTGTCCAACCTGTCCAGCAGAGCCACCACTGAAAAGCACTAGGCACAACCATGACAACATGTATGGTTTGGTTCAAGTGTAACTCAGTATTTTGATTCCTTCTAAATTAAGTTCTTCATCAAAAGTGGCGCGTCAGGCTCTCGCTGTGGAAAAACAAGGGTAGCAGACGCTGGTGGGCCAAGACCACTTTTTGCTTTCCTTTGTCTACACTAATGTGTGTACACTGCCAAGTTTTTTGGGGAAAATGTCTTCCCTGTTTGTAATTATGTCGAGATCACCCTGGGGGTTTTTTCCTTTCTGTCACAGTTTTGGAACAGCGTTTGGTTAAGTCATAAATTCTTTGGGCAGTTGAAATTTGGGGCAAAATAAATGTAATAAATGCTGGGGAGATTGTCCAACTACTTGGCAGATGTTGGATGAAATAATGACCTGGAAGGTATTTAAGATGTTTGAATGAGCAAGTTTCATGGACCCCCGATGGAATTATTGCTTCCGAAAAAGTATTCACGCGCTTGTCCAATATGAGGTTGAATCCATGTCTTATGCTTGTCATTTTGAAACTTGAAAAACATAACGTCAGTTCACGAAATACCCTTTAATAAACACAATTAACATAAAGAGATGCCTCGTTGTGGATCCTTTCTCTGTTTTAGTTGAAGCCATACAACTTGGAATTTTACAGCCATGTCACAGGCACTGATCTTTGTGTTAATTCATGGAAACATTGCAAGCTATTTTTGGTCTGGTAAAATCCAGTGGGAACATTACAAAATTTGAATAGTGTGCATATGCTTTATTGTAGTTTTTGTTCTAACGAGTTGGGTTGATGTCAGGTCAGCTTAGTTTCTGGTTGCTCAAAATAATAATAACCTTTACTTGTATAGTGCCTTTCACGCACAACATACAGCTCAAAATGCATTATGGATAGACGGCAATAAAGTAGTAATGATGATAATAATGAAGAAAAGAGCAAACCAGCATTTTATATATTGGCTTAGTTTATAAATATACCTGATCACAATCAAGTTCCCTGGCCGTTATGTGGCACGGTGGCGCAGTGCATTGCACTGCTGCCTCACAGCAAGAAGGTCCTGGGTCGATTCCCGCCTGGGGCGCTGTTGGCACCGTGCTCCGGTGGGTTATCTTCCAAAACAGGAGCCTTTCTGTGTGGAGTTTGGATGTTCTCCCCGTGTTCACATGGGGTTTCCTCCACCTCACGTCAGTAAGGACCCCCACCAAAAACATGCACCCATCATGGTCTGACCAGCGATGGACACTTATCACCTGGTCCCCGGGCGCGTCCACGTATGCTGCCCACTGCTCCTGGCTGTGCCCCCGGAGGAAGGACAAGCCAGGATGGGTCAAAAGCAGAGGAGCCATTTCACCGGCCACCATCAAGCATGTGCATGTGTGTGTGTGTGCAAGCATGTGTTGTGGAGTGTCGTGTGACAATTAAAGACTGTTTCTTCTTCTTTTCTTATTCCTCTCGGGTCATTGGTCTTGAACTACTCCAAGCAGTTCTCCAATAACTCCCAAAATAATCCTCGCAGTGCCATTAATTATCTAGGCCGAACGGACCGATCTGTCCCCAATCCGCTTGATCGACCGTGTATTGATTTTCTTGCCCCAAAAACAAAACAAAACAAAACAAATGAAGAATATAAAAGTGCACGAAGCACCGCCCGCCGCCAGGGGCGCTGTGGCGACACGCAGCAGCGGACTCCTCTCCAGTCGAGTCCCGGGGGGCGTCCATTGAATTGTTTTGAACTTTACTTGGACAGAAACTTGACAAAATGGCAGATGACAGCGGCTACGAGGCGGTGGTGTGCGTGAAGCCGGAGGTGCACGTGTACCGCATCCCGCCCCGGGCTTCCAACCGCGGCTACCGGTCAGTATCCCTCAGCTTGTGCGCGGCGACGAGCGGACGGAGAGGCGTCGATCGCCGCGGCCGCCCTGGCCCGGCTAGCTCGGTTAGCGTCGCCCGGCGCTGGCGTCCCCGCCGGGCTGCGTCTGGGGACCGGGCCCGGTTTGAAGCCGCCGTCGTCGTCTTTTTCTCGGGCTTCGCTCCCGTCTTGGGCTGCCAGGAGGTGCCCCCCCCTAGACCCGCGGTTTAATGTAAATAATAAAAAAAAACAAAAAACTTTAAATACTTTAAATACTTCAAGTCGCTTCAATACTTTCAACTTGTGTTTCCTGCGCTTTGTGTAAAGCTGAACGACGTGTTTTCACGCGTTCACCGCGGTCAGCGTCGATCACGTGACAGGCGCAGTGCGGAAGTTGGCTGCGAAGCTTCTGTTTTCGTCCGAGTTGGTTTGGAGGCGTCGCCCGGGTCCGGGTTGACGTGTCGGGTTAGAAGCCTGGCGTCAGAACAGAGCAAACAAGCATCTGTGTAGATGAGCTCGTTTGTTTCTTTTTTTGTTGGGAAAAATACAGATTTCAAGCGTTTCAAGGTGCAGTGTCTCTCTCACACACACACACACACACACACACACCTGTGGGAGCCAGTCGTTACAGCGCATTCTGCCGCAGGGAGCGATCTTGCTAAATAATTAGGAGACGTTCCTTGAATTTTTCGGTCGATCCACATTCATTGAATGTCATTAAAAAATACACTCCTGTTCATTTATGAGGCACCAGTACTTTTAACGGGCACCCCCCCCCCCGTCTGAGTCCTCACAAGCCGCGTCCAGGGGGTTTTGTCTGTGTGATCCCCTTGCATTTAAAGGATGCACATCGTAATCAGGCTCTATCCACATTATTCCACAGGATTTGCGACGAGTACAACAGAACAAGCAGCATAGTGAATGAGGTAGAGGGGGCACGGGGGTGGTAGTGATAAATGGTAATTATGAATATTTAGTGAGGGAGAATGTACGCCTGTGTGTCGGGGAGACAGTCGTCGGTTGTTCTGGGACACAGGTCTTCATCAGTGACATGACGTGCGGAAAGAAACTGTTCTGTGTCTGGTTTGTTTTTTTGTGCTATTTGCTCCAAAACGCCTGCTGGCGGGAAGGGGTTAAAGTGTGTGGGTTCCAGGGCGTGAGGGGTCAGCTGTCACTTTCCCAGCCAGGCCCCAGGGTCGGTCCTGACGGTGTGTAGTAGTCTCTTTATGTGAGGTTTTGACTATAAATGCTTTGTTTTTATTTATTTAGCTTGTGCGTTGTGCCGAAAACCGCCTTTCCCAGTTCAGTGTCGGTACGTGAGACTTTTAGAGCTCGCCCGTCTGAAAAGCAGTTTGTCAGCTTAACTTGTGTTTTTATACAGTACACTGTAGGCCGGCTTGGCTGGAAACAGCTGTGTAGGCTAGCGCTGCCGCAAGTCCATTTGTAAAATTTTCTGGAATTTCGAGTGTTTGCATCCAGTGTCAGGTACGCCACTCCACGATACCCACGGAATCCTGTACACTGTATATCCTCTGTGTTAATGTATGTACGCCATTGCACAGTGTTGGCGATGACATAGCTCCTATACTGTTCCCCTCCGCTGTTTTGTCAAAACCATGTTGGGACGCCTTGCTCACAAGGTTGTTGGTGGAAGGAAACACGGCAGAGTTTGATTGAAGTGCTTGGTCCACATCAGTTCAGTGGTAGTGGGGAAATCACAGTGATTTTTCCCTCCGTGGTGTAGAGGGAACGTGCACCCGATGCACAGGAGAGAAGGGGATGAATCCTGGGATCGAAGGACAAGGCTTCTTCCAGGGTGCTGGACATATAGCGTGTATTTAAGATTATTACTATTATTATTATTATTACTACTCATGAAGTCGTGTACCATTCACCCGAGTCCCGAATAAAGATGGAAATGTGCGACTCGTTGTTACATCTCCCAGATGATGCTTCTGCTTTTAAGTCTACCTCGTCTAATCCAAGTGAGAAAAGACCCCTTGTTATCTGGATTAGGATTTATTTATTCTTCTTGCAGGGCAGCGGACTGGAAGTTGGATGAGCCTGCGTGGAGTGGAAGGATGAAAATCACCTCCAAGGGCAAAGTGGCCTTCATCAAATTGGAAGACAAAAACACAGGTAAACACAGGTTGGTTCACCGTGGCGTCACACTGCAGTGTGGATGTGCTGGATGTGAGTTGCCATTATCTGAACCACTATGCACCATAGGTAAAGGGAGGGTCTGAGGTTTTTTTAATCAACCCATATTTATTTTTATTAATCTCATTTACATTGTGTGGTAGAATCATGGGTAGAAATGTGCCTTTGCCAACTATGAGCATAAACACATTTGTGTGTGGAATTTAGCAATACAAGTAAAGATGCATTTTAAGTCTCATCGTGATGTATTGATTATCTACATGTGAAATCACCAGTTTTCTCAGAATAAATAAACTACCAAAACATTTTGTAATGGAAAAGAGACGTACTGAAATAAATTTGGTTTGCAGGAGAGCTGTTTGCTCAGGCCCCAGTGGAACAGTATCCAGGATGTGTTGTGGAAGCAGTCACAGACTCTAGTAGATATTTTGTGGTGCGGATAGAGGATGAGAACGGTAGGATTTTGTCATCGCAGCAGCAGATGTTTTTTTTATTTTTATTTTATTTTTTTAAGGGTTGTAATTAGTAAATTGTACAGAAAAGGATAAACGCCACATCAAATAAGTATTGTTATATGGGAAAAAAACATAATAGATGTATTTTGAATTGTGAGATTTATCTCAGAATTCTGAGATTTAAGTGATAAATCTGACTGGATTTTGTACTTTTCAGTATTAATTAAAAGAAAACAGTTATAAATGAACTCTGTACCCTCCCAAAATTGTTTGTTTCTTCATAATTCTTCTGAATGAAGGACGCCACGCTTTCATCGGTCTGGGTTTTGCTGACCGCGGAGACTCCTTTGACTTCAATGTTGCTCTGCAAGACCATTTCAAGTGAGTCTGCTTTCCTTACGCAGCACATTGACGTTTTGAGTCTGCATTTATTCGGATAAGCTCTTCACATATCTGCACATGTTCCAGAACATTCCCCTGGATAGATTCTTGTAAAATACACGTGGGGTTTTTTTTAACCTGTAAGTCTTGGCTTTGCTCGGAGATAATCGTGTACACCTGAAAATGGCGCTCTGCAGATCAGCCTGTATTTATGCTTGTGAACTTCACAAACTCCAAATTGGAAATACAAAAAAACATGTTGTTGTTCTTCAGGTGGGTAAAACAAGAGTGCGAGCTCGCAAAACAGGAAGCTTCACAAAGCACAGTGCCCAAGCTGGATCTGGGCTTCAAAGAGGGACAGACGATCAAGATCAGCATCGGGGTAACCGTCAAGGCCTAATTACGGCCCAAAAATAACCTCAGGCGTTTAGGGAAAAACACTATTTAAAACGAGGTGCACATTATAGGACTGTAATGCCTCTTCTTTCCCAAGAACATAAAGAAGAAGGAATCGGGCGGTGCAAAATCACGACCCATGGGGGGAGGTCTGTTGCCACCTCCACCTGGAGCAAAAGCCGGAGGCTTCCAAGCACCTTCCGGCAGCCAAGCACCTGCCCAAGCAACGCAGCCAAACACGAGTGAGCATTGCTTCCACGCCCACCTCACTTCCACATCCACACTGTCCGTGCCTCCAGTGTGGACCTGCCATTTGATTGTGTTTTTTTTCCTCACTCTAGACCCTGTATTAGACTTTGGGTCGCCTGCCCCTGCAATACAGCCCACGCCTGATATTTGGGGAGATTTCACAGCTGCGGGTTCCAGGTAAATTCTTAAAAATGAATTGCAGAAAGAGAAGATTTCAAAATACAATTGTTAACCACGGTTATATGGTCTTATTTCCAACACTCTATTCTTGCTAAAATGTCTCCTCGTCTTTCCTCCTCCAGCTCCAGTAAAGATGCACCAACATCAGGGTGGGTGCAGTTTTAACTGGGTTGAGGGAGAACACTCAGGGTTCCGTACATTCCATGGACAAAATGATTGTGGCAGAAGATACGAAAGGTTGGGATTTTTGAAGAAACTAGTCGTGTGTGTGGTTTGCAGTACTTGCGTTGTATGGAGTGACTAGTTTGTTTGGGTAAACCACAAGGCCCCGGTGACACTATTTCAACACAGAAAGCAAAATGTACAGATTATTTTTGACACAGAACTATGCAATGGAAGTCTTACAAAGTATTTTGCTTTGGTTGTCATTTAGATGACCACTAAACCTGTCTCTGTTTTCCTGGTCATGGTGGACAGCCTCTAAGTCAGGCGAGTTTGTAGATGGTTCAAGGAAAAGGTCGTCTTGCGACACAAACCAGGTAAAAAGTGTCCATGAGCTTTTACCTGCCCATATTGTTGTCATGTTTTTTTTTGTCGTCATTTCATTTTGCGCTTACCTTTTTGAACTATGCAAAATATTAATGATATATTTTGTCTTTTTGTGCATCAAGGCTTTTTACTGTCCTGCTTTCCTGTTTTATGCTTTCTTTTTTTTCTTTTTTATTACAACTCAAGTCACAACTCATCTCAAGGAATCTTTGGCGTCGGTCAAACTTACTGTTGATGTGTAACTGTGTAGATATATTTTTTTTCATGAATATCTTCCTCTTCTATTTCTCGCTCTGTAAAAGCTCATGAAGGAAATCTTGTGAACCGATCATTAAGCTGATCATTCAGATTTAAATTCTCAACATTTACTTTTTAGCCCTTATTAGGTATGTTCATTTCTATCCTGGTGTTGGGAGGACTATGCTGTTTAGGAAACTAAGGTGTAAAACTTTGTTTGTGTTGCTGTTTTCTTTTACATACCCATTAAAATTAGCCTAATGTCAACAATTTTACACATTTACCAATGTGCCTTTAAGCAAATTATAAGTTCAGATTCAAAATCTTGTTTATAATTGGAAGTGAATTCTTTGCTAAAGTGCCTTATTGTAAAACACATACGATATAAACCTATTATGTTGTAAATAAACATGACTTTGGGGGAACTAAGTGTAATTTGTATT
Source organism: Zeus faber (assembly GCF_960531495.2). Taxonomy (NCBI): domain Eukaryota; kingdom Metazoa; phylum Chordata; class Actinopteri; order Zeiformes; family Zeidae; genus Zeus; species Zeus faber. The sequence goes on along the minus strand of NC_137192.1, from coordinate 34,607,736 downwards.
GCTTTCAATGGACAAACCAAGAAACTGTAAGTAACCTGTGAGCTCATGGTCACCATGGAGCTGGTGTAGACGCATCGGCTGAACGACTACTGGAGCAGCAGAAGTTGACCGAACGGAGCAAGAAAAAAATGAATATAATATATAACAGAAGTTGGGGCGTAGGGCATTTGTGCAGCTGATAACGTGAGCCCAATATGGGCAGCTGGTAGTTATGCTAAAGTAAAGTACAAATAGTATGTAGCAGCAAGGAAGTAATAGATACTACTAGTACATAGGCTGGTATAGTAAATGTGTATAGCCATAATAAGTATATTCATCTAGATTATGGTGAAATAGAGAATCAGTTTATTGAGCCAAGTACATTTTCATGTACAAGGAATTTGTCTTGGTAAGTGCATCGTAGTGTAGACAAATTAGTGGCATAAAAAAATAATGTCCGACAGTCTTAACGTACAGCATATACATAATGTTTTTATATATAAATGTAGTATAGTTGGGTTATTTCTGTATATGATTGATAATACAAAACGATATTATGGAAAAATATGGTAATGTAGTACAGTAATAGTAATAACTAATACAAGTAATAGAAAACACTGCAATAACGTAATAATAAATGATATGTAATGGTAATGATAAAGTGACTAAAATGCCTGTTGCCCACAGTGCGATGAGCTCGACCGTGTGAACCAGCGGTCTGAACTGGAAGTCCCTCCCCGGAAAAGCGTGGAGACGGCCGTAGCGCGGCGCAGCACGGTGCGCGCCGTGCCCTCCGCCCCTCAGCCCCGCCGCGGACGAACCCCGGGATCCCGCCGGAGCCGCAGGAACACGGCGCGCAGAGGAGACCATGTGCAGCCCGGGCGCCGCGCCGCGCCGCGCCGCTCCGGGGGCTCCGGCGCAGGTGAGTCCACGCGCGTCTCTCGGCGGGGGATCATCTCGGGGGGGGGGGGTGTTATCAAGGGGACCGGCTGCAGAATCGATGGAGCGCGGACGAGTGGAGGAAAATAAAACCTCCACCGCGTCGAGACGGAACCTCCCGGCGACGCTGTCTCCACCCGGGGACGGGGGGGGACGGGGGCCAGGGCGTGGCCACCGTCGAGCGGAGCCATCTGCGGGTCGGAGGAAGAGGCTGAGGCGTCGGTTCGCCGCGTATCACGTGTTTCATCAAATCTGTGGTAAAACTAAAATAATTGTCGTCGTCCCCGCACCGCCCCGCCCCGCCCCGCCCCGCCCCGCACCGCACCGCCCCGCACCGCACTGCACCGCCCCGCACCGCACCGCCCCCGCGTGGTTCAGCGCGGCGGGCGCTGCGGGAGTCGCGAACGATTCGAACGTTCTGAACGACTCGGGCGCCGCATGTCGCTCCATCGAGCTCTCCCGCCTTGATCCCGTCAGTGGCGCTGACAGGGTGAGAGCGCTCGGAGAGGGCCGGGGAGCCCAGCCGCTCCTTTATTCCGTGTTTTGTTGTGTTTTGTTTTTTGTTTGTTCGTTTTTTTTTTGTTTTTTTTTGACTCGTAAAATCCGAATCCCCAAAAAAGAGTCGGAGCGCTTGTCGCCGCTGCTGCGGTTCCAGACGCGATCAGATGAGTTGGAGTCACTCGTGTTCGTCCCCACGGGGAGATTCCAGCGCCGCAGCAGCAACGACGTACAGTGACCGGCGTGCGTGTTGACACGTGCAGTAAGGTCCACGATAAACAGTTCATTTCTGTCAACCACCACAGTACAACCCCCGCTCGTGCTGCTTGGAAATGACTTTGTTTGGAGAAGTTGTTGTGCCGGGGCCCGGGGCCCGGGGCCCCCGGGGCCGCTCTCTTTTCCTGCAACTATGGCAATTCAAACACGGACTGCTACGTGGAGCACCGTCTTCCAAGGGTGGATGTCTTTGGAGTAGTCGTGCGGTGCGTGGAATGTGTCCAATCTCATCCGTCTACAGCTGAAAATGTGTTCGCAGCAGGGAGCTCTGCTGGGAACACGTGTCTTTTATTTTATTCGTCGATTGTTTTTCAGCGACGTTGGACAGTGGATGGCAGATTGATAATGACACAAGTAATAACTAATGAAAATGAAAATGAAACAAAATTGCTGAAACAGTGTTAACTGGGGGGGATGGTTGCTCAGGAGGTAGAGCTGGTGGTCTAGTGATCTAAAGGTTGCTGGTTGGATCCCAGGCTCCTCCTGCTAGCATGCTGTAGTGTCCTTGAGCAAGACACTTAACCCCTAATTGCTCCTGATCGCTTTGGATAAAAGCGTCTGATCAATGAAATGTAATGTAAACAAATGAATGTGATGTGCGTCCGAAAACGAGGAAGGAATAATTAAAGGCTTGAGATTTAATTTTATTTCCATTAAATAAATTTTAATGGAAATAAAGCATTTTAATTCATTTGAACTCGGACTGTCTAAAAGAAGACCTTCCACCAGGCTTTTGTTTCTACTTTTTCTGTTACTTGCCGTGTGTGTGTGGGTGTGTGTGGAGGGGAGGGGGGCACTTTAAAACCTGCTGATCCTGCTGTCCTCAATCTCAGCCTGCAGTCTGGAGGAGACGGGGCAGGAGCTGGACACACGCTTCACTCGACCTTACTCAAGTGACTGGAAGGAGAAAAAAAAAAAAAAAAAACCCAGAAAAAACAAGATCGATTCCAGCTCCAGCAGCGAATGCCCTGCTCCCCGTTTCCATTCATCTCATCTCCAGAACGCAAGGGGACAAACCGCATCAGCAGCATTATTTGAGATCTGGCACTTTAATCCTATTAGACAGCCTCACGGACAGATAGGGGGGGGGGGGGGGGATCTTATCATCTACTGGAGGAATGAGCACCATGGAAAACTCGGAGGCGGATTCCAAATTAGAGTCTGTGATCCAGGTGAAGTATTGACGATGGCGGTTTTCTACATTTGGCCTCTTTACTCATGCGATGAAGTGTATTTGTGAGGGATCAGTCTGCAGGGCGCTGCTGCTGATGGGTTTCTGTGTCTGGGTGGGGTAATGCGATCATTCTTATAATGGGGGAGCAGGTTTGGTCTACTTGTCCTGCTGCAAATGGTGTGGGCCGGATCCTTCTCCTTTATTTTCCATTATTTTCTTTTGTTTATTGTTAAGGTTCAAGCCAGGCTGTTAAACTCTCTTGATCATGGACCTCGAATGCCCTTTAAGTGTATAATTAGGGCTGGCAGAAATTGCCCGAATCAAATATCACAAGGTTACGTGATGAATACTTCAATATAGATTATTTGACACTATTTTGGGGACCACAATTGTTGCTGTCATAAAAAATTTGCACACAAGGAATATTTGACAAACAATATTATTAATATTAAAATAACCAACATTCTAGAAGATATCTAGTCTCATATGACAATATCAGTATTTTATCGTTATTTCTCCCTACCCCAACTGTAACTGAGATAAAGCGCTAAACAATTAAAATGGATTTCTTAGCTCAGAATATACTCAGCTCATTTCCAACACGCAAATAATGGAATCAGATCCGGATTTTAATCATGAAACATCTCTTTATCTTAAGAGGCTTGAGGAGAGCGTTCTGTCCGAGGAGAAGAAGCTGACGGTCCGAGGCCCTTCCCCAGATGCCCCTCCTACGTGCCTGCCCGCTCGCGTCCGAGAAATCGTCACCAAGAACCTCAACGACAGCTGTAAGTTGACCGCAAACATCATCCTCATCATCATCACCATCATCACCATCACCACCCGACGTCGGCTTTGATTTTGGAAAGTGCCGTTGGTCACCGACACTCCTTTTCACCCTCCCCATCCGTCCCGTCCCTTGGCCCCCGGCAGCAGGAGCCATGTCCTCGGTGGCGTCGCTGCAGGAGGAGAACAGCGTGCTGCAGGGGGAGCTGGGGCGCCTGGAGGACCTCCTGGCCCACAGCAGAGCCGACCGAGACGAGCTCGCCATCAAGTACGGCGCCATCAGCGAGAGGGTGAGGCGGGCGCAACCCCAGCGGCGGCTGCTTGAGCTCTCTGTCTCTGTACTTTACAGAAGGGGCGCGATGGTGACCGATTGTCTTCCTGGTGGAACCTGTGGCCTCGCAGCCTTCATGGGTTTTCCCCAGAGATTCAGCAGTTAAAGAGACATTTTTTCAACACACGTCTGGCCAAAGAGACTGAATACAAAACAAGGAATACTGTGGCCATTTCCCCCCCTTTTTCCCTTTTTACTCCTTTGTTTCTCTGTTTGGGGGAAATCTCCAGTCTCCCTGGTTACGGGGACTGGAATGAAGTGAAGTGGCATGTTGCTATGGCACTTGTAACCCCGGGCGATTGTAAACAGGGGCTTAAGTGGAGTCTGGTGAGTCTGGTGGGTGGGCGCTACGTGTTACGTTAATAGAGATTAGGCATTACTACACCCAGGAAGGGCCCAAAAGCTTCGTGCATCGTGGCTTTCCACTGATTTGCCATGAATTTTGGTCATGTTGTTTACGTGTGAACCGTCTCTCTCCACTAATATCCAACGTCAGGGAAGTTGAATAAATCGGTGAAATAAACCATGTCAGAGCATGATGTGCGTATGCATATCTATACACACGTGCTTTTAAAAAATGACATGTATGCTGCTACAGCCACTACAATGTATTTCCTTTCTAAATAACTGTTCCACTTCAAAGGGTAACAATGTCGGAACTTCACAATGTCGCGATGCAAAACAGCAGTCGCGCTCCGTGACGTGACGTAACATCACGTAACAGTTAATAAGATGTGTCAAGGACGTGAAAGGAAAAAATCCCCCTTTAAACGAAATATCCCCCCCCCGCAGCTGGAGCAGGCGCTGCGTCTGGAGGCGGGCGACGGGGCCCAGGATTCCCCAGAGTCGCGCAGCCTCACGCAGCAGAACGTGGATCTGCGCCGGCGGCTGGACGAGGAGCAGGCCGCCTACAAGCGCAAGCTCTCAGCCTACCAGGAGGGCCAGCAGAGGCAGGCTCAGCTGGTGCAGAAGCTGCAGGCCAAGGTGAGCCGCCGTTTTTATGTCTTTCCCCACGTTCGCCCCGGGCCCTTTCTGCCAGCTGAGCGCCGCCCAACCTTCTCTGCCGCCAGGTCCTCCAGTACAAGAAGCGGTGCGGGGATCTGGAGCAGACGCTGCAGGAGCGGACGTCGGAGGCGGAGCAGCAGAGATCCGGCGTAAGTGTCGTCCCCCCCCCCGCCCCGGTTTGTTGGCCCCGCCCCGCATACGCAACCGTTCTCACCGCGGGTTATTTCCCAATTCAGGATAACAGTGATGGTCGCCATCAAGACGAACCCAGCAGCAGCCTGGAAGACGCTTTCATCCGACTGGAGGAGGAACAACAGAGGTGATTCAGCTTTCCGTGGCAGATAAGTTGCGGTTGGCGACGGGCTTTTGAAAGCACCGTGGTAGTAGCGGGGTGGACGTCCGCAGCCTCTGCGACGGCCGCCGTCATGGCTGATCTTACACCCCCCCCCATCGCTGTCTTCCCAGGAGCAGCAGCCTGTCCGCGGTGAACGCCATGCTCAGGGAGCAGCTGGAGCAGGCCGGTCTGGCTAACGAGGCCCTGAGCCAGGACCTTCGCAGGCTCACCGCCGACTGGACCACAGCCAGGGAAGAGTTGGAACAGAAGGAGTCCGACTGGAGGAGGGAGGAAGAGGTGGGGCGGATGGATGTTCTCCGCGTGTCTTCCAGCATCGGGAAACGTCGAGTTGAGATGATGGCTCTTGTAACCTTTTGGTCTTCCCTGTCGCCCCTCTCCCGCGCAGTCGTTCCACACTTACTTCACCGGCGAGCACGGCCGTCTGCTGGTGCTGTGGCGACAAGTGGTTGGTTTCAGGCGACACGTCTGTGAGCTGAAGAGCGGCACGGAGAGGTCAAGATCAGAACCTTTGTGGCCGCTATTACATGCGATGTGGTGCTTTTAAGTTGTAAAAACCTGTGATTTTTGCATGGTTTCCTTGACTGTTCTGCGAGGCGTTTGTCAAAAAATGGTTGATCCCTCAAAAACATTTGCGGCGTATTTTCGACAACCAAAGTCTCCCTTGTGTCCCAGGGACCTGTCGGACATGCGTAAAGAGCTGGTCCGGGCGTCCCACTCGGCCCAGTCGTCCTGCGCCGCCCTGTCGGCCGTGCTGCACAGCCGGGAGGGGGGGGCGGACCTCGCCCTGCAGCGCGAGGCGGCTTCGCGGGAGCAGCTGGAGCTTCAGCTGAGAGAGAGAGCGGCTGAGGTCGCCAACCTTCAGACCAGGACCGAGGCGGAAAGAAGTGAGCTCAACGTCAGGTCAGAGAGGTCCAACGCCGCCGTCCAACGCCGCCGTCCAGGCCGCGCTTAACGTGTCTTTCCGGGTCGGCGCCTGTTTGTGTGCTTATGAAAGGAAAGGCATTGAATCCCGCTTGAACCCGCCAGGCTTTCCGATTCGGTGCGAGAGCGGGAGCGCCTCAAGGGGAAGATTGAGGAGCGTGACGGAGACATCGCCGCCTTGACCAGGAGGCTGGAGGTACGGGAAGAGAGCTTCCCTCCTCTTATCGTCGCCCTTACTTCCGTGCGCGAGAAGCATTTTAACACTCTTATTGCTGATCTGTTCAGGAGCAGTTTGGCAACGGCGAGTCCGACATGCAGGCAATGAGAGCGCACATGGACACTCTGCTGGACACGCTGCGGGATATCGCTCAGGTAAAAAAAAACAAAAAAAACGAAAACAGACAAACAAAGGCACCGTGCAAACAAACCCTTTGGTATTCGCAAAGTCTAAAATTGTCGGGGTTTTGACTTTCCTTTTTTCACAGGCCGTCTTGTCCGACGGAGAGTCGTCGTCGGAGGCAGACCAGGACAACGCCGGGGGTCCGCTGGTGGCCTTGATCCGCGGTTCCTCTCCTCACCGGACCGCATCTCCGCGGCGCTCCTCCTCCCCCTCAGGCTCCTCCTCGCTGGTGGCTCTCCCCGAGGCCGGCCTGTCCGCCCTGCGCTCCGCCGTCACCAGCCGGCAGCTCCAGCTCCAGGTACCACGTCGAGCCCGAGGATGATTGGCCGAGCTTGTGCGCTCCTTTTTCACCTCGCCATCCTGCTTGCTACTGACATGCAGACATTTCCATCCTCACTACGATCGCAGTATTCTAGCGTAGGAGCAGTTGGAGTTGAGTTCTTAATGCCCCGACAATGGTCACGGTGGCAGTACATTGTTTTTCTCGAGTTTATCTAAAAGCAGATATACTTCGCACTAACACTTGGTATTATTTATTTTGTGTATATTTTAGCTCAGCCTGGATATTGTGTTTTTTATTGCAACATTTACTATGAATTATTCGATGTCATTGACAGGATTTCCGAGGGCGCTTGTCCTCCGCCCAGGCGTCGGTGCAGCAGCTACGCCGGCAGCTTGCCGAGGCCGAGTCTGTGATGAGAGACATGGAGCAACGCAACCAGGCGCTGCAGGGGGACCGAGACGCCGCCCAGAGGGAGAAGGAAACGACTCAGCGAGAACGAGACCGCCTGAAGCTGGAGAGGGACGCGTTAGCCAGGTAGAACAGCTCCCACACCCGAAGCCGTGGAGCGCACAATAACATTCCCTGGTTGCCTTTTAAGTGTCTGTGTGGAGATTCTCCATGTTCTCCTTCTGCGGATTTTTTCCTCTTGGCGTCTGTCTCGGTGCCACGTACCAGCGAGAGGGTCAGTCTGGAGAAGGTGGCCCAGGAGGCCCAGAGCAGCTCTCAGATCTTACAGATGGCCAGCGAGAAGCATCAGCTGGCCGTGACGTCTGCACAGAGAGAGCGACACCACGAGAGGGAGGAGAAAGAGATCGCCATTCAGGAGAGGGACCGGGCCAAGGCCGAGATTCTTAAAATGTAAATAAACACTGATTAGCTGATGGTTACGTGACGGGGGGGGGGGGGCAGGTTTTCTTTTTTAGTTTTGTTATTTGCGTCACGTTTCCTTTCAGTCAGAAGCAGTGGGACCTGAGCGAGTGCCGGGCGTCGGCGCAGCGCGGGGAGCTGTCCTCAGTGAGGGAGACTCACCAGCAGGGGGAGGTAGAGAGGAGGGTCCTGGAGGAAGAGAAGGTCCAGCTCTCAGAAGCGCTGTCTCGGGTGAGGAAAGCGTTTTGGGTTGTGGTCGGTTGGCAACACAGCCACCGTCGCTTTCCTGCCACGGCACTGTTTCTTTCATGGCTGCCCATCCCTCCTTTCTGCACAGACCGAAAGAAAGAACGCAGAGCTCTCTGTGATGTTCAACAAGCTGCAGTCCGAGGAGGCGGCCCTCAGGGACTCGCTGGCTAAGATGGGCGGCATGAACGAGGGCCTGGCCCAGGACAAAGCCGACCTCAACACCATAATCATCCAGGTGAGGGAATCACGAGGGAACGTGGCCTCTTACCCTGTCAGTATATACTGTAGGCTTCACCGTGATGAAACGTTACCAAGTTGTTTCATTCTTTTGCCGGTCCTCAGCTGGAGGAGGAGAAAACCCACATTCACGCCCAGAAACGGGAGACCGAGCAGGAGAAGGTGACGATCAGGGATGAGCTGGTCCGACTGGAGCAGGAGCGACTGGAGCTGGACTCGGCTCGCGCGGCACTGCAGCAGTCCCTGCGCGACGCCGAGCTGGGCCGGGCCGGCATGGAGGCCGAGCTCCAGAGTCTCGGGGCCGAAAGATTAAAGCTGCAGGACAAAGTCACTCAGGTACAGCATGCTGTCTCTTAAAGGGATAGTCTAGGATTTTACCTGTTTATCTAAGTGTTCTACTTGGCGTTTTGCTTTTTAATTAATACGTCAAATGTACGAGAGACATTTTCCTCTAGTCGTCCTTCTGTTTTAGCTGAAGAGCACCAGGCCTCACTTCATTCAGCTCCGAAAGCAGTTTCAATTCACTTTGTCTCCATCTGCCTCTCGCCGCCAGCTGTGTGGCGAGGTGAGCTCCCTGGAATCCGAGCTCGGCGTGCTCAGGGGAGAGGGCCAGCGGCAGGAAGTGGCCTTGGAGGAGGTCGGCCGCGGCCGCTCGGAGCTGGCCCGAGAGCGGGCGGCGCTGGTGGTCCAGCTCACTGCATCCGAGAGGGAGAATGCCCTGCTGACGGAAGAGCTGACTGCTTTCAGGTGATCTCAGTCTTGAACCCAATCTACCTTGGTCCTTGCTCTCGCTGGTGTGTGTGTGTGTGTGTGTGTGTGTGTGTGTGTGTGTGTGTGTGTGTGTGTGTGTGTGTGTGTGTGTGTGTGTGTGTGTGTGTGTGTGTGTGTGTGTGTGTGTGTGTGTGTGTGTGTGTCTTCCCGTGTGTTCCTTTTGGCGTACGTAACACTGTGTGTCTCTTTGCTCCCCAGGTCAGAGCGGGAGTCCCTGGAGACGAGTCTGTTTGAGGTGCAGCAGCAGCTGGTCCAGGTGGAGTCTCGCAGAGAGCAGCTGGATGCCGACCACCAAAACCTTCGGCTCCGCTTCGAAGCCGCGATGGGTGAGAGATTTGGGGAACGGGGGGGGGGGTGCTGACAAATGGAAAGAAAGCAGGAAAAGATAAAGGACGTGGATGGTGAACACAAGGTCACGTTTGTTCAGTTACATTGTAAAAAGCCTCGAGGATGATCCGAAGAGGGAAAAAAAACCAATTCATGTATTGATATAAGAGAGACAGGTTCATATGATAACAGTCTTGATTAGAGAAAATGTACCGCAAAAAGGAATCCAAGCACTATAACCAGGGATGAACAGTTTTTGGCTGGAGTGAGCCCAACCCTGGCCCTTATGTAATACATCATCTGTTCTATGTTCCCCGGTGGGACTTTCAGCGGAACTAAGACGCGTCCGTTCAGAAGGGGAGAATGCTCTGGCCCACAGCGAGAGGGAGAGACAGGCGGTGACGAAAGCCCTGGATGCTGCGCGAGGAGAAGCCCAGCAGGCCTTGCACAAGGCCATGGCGGAGCACCAAGAGGAGGTGGAGAGGCTGACCCTGGAGAAGGTGAGAGTCCGTTGATTTCAAAATGTTTCTTCTCGTGGAGATGAATATGTCTCCCACATTGAGCTTTGCCGTCAGACTGGTGACTTTTGTGTTTTTAATGCTTGCCAATCTGCTGGTCATCTCACCCACCGACAAATTTCATCCCAAAGGAGGCCCTGCGTTACAGTTTACAAACCGAAAATGAGGAGTCTCTGCAAAAGCACCGGCATGAGGCAGAGAACCAACTGCACCGAGCGGAGAGGGAAAGGGAGGACCTGAGGGATGAAATGAGGAATCTGCAGCGCGACAGGGACCAGTGTCTTCTTCACGCTGAGACGGAGAAGCAGCAGGTCTTGACTCTCTGTGAGGGACGAAGGGAAGATTCCGCACGCCGGCGGAAAATACCGAGGCGCACACCCGAGACGCACGGTGCAGCCTTGTCAACCGCTTCGTCAGCTGACTTGTCCTTTCTACTCGCAGGCCCTTTCCCTGAAGGAGGCGGAAAAAGCCGTCCTGTCCGACCGGGTTTCCACTCTGCAAACCGAGTTGTCAGCTGTAGCCCTGGATGCTGAGAGGATGGCCAGGGAAGCAGCGCTTTACAAAGAACAGGAGCAGGTAATGTATCCGAAACGACACAGAACGCCCTTCTCTTGCTGTTGCACATTAAATATTCCATTCAACTGTTTTCCCTCCAGACCAGAGTAGGGGCGCTCACCAATGAGCTCCAGAATCTTCGTTCCCAGTCGGAGGATGCCGCTCTGGCTCACGAGCGGGAAGTGCACAGTCTGCGCCAGTCCTGCGCTGATCTGCAGTCACGTGCCGACACCGCTCTCAAAGAGGTAGAGCGATTCCGGAAACAAAGATCGTAAAGTCGTGAAATGCATGTTTTATGGAGCCCGCCACGCTTTCCCATTCCAGCTGGACCAGAGCAGGGCCTCCCTCTCCGCCAGCGAGGAGAGTCGTGACAAGTTGAAGCGGGACATTTTGGAGGCTGAGCGCTGTCTCAATCAAGCGCGGGACGCTGGGGATGGCTCCAGGAGAGAGGGGGTGGAGCTAAGACGCTCCCTCGGTGATGTCACCAAGGAGAGGGACACTCTCAGCCAGTCGAACACGCAGCTCAGGGAAACCTTAAGAGTTGCGGAAACAGAGAGAATAAGGTAAAACATGACTCAAATTGAACTGTTTGTAAACTTTTTGCAACAGGTTTAATTACATTTTGAGATGAATTTACCCATTATGAAAGATGACAAGAAAGAGAGATCAAGAAATTCTTATGGAGGAGTCTATGAGCCACAATATGACAAAAGCAATTCTACGGAAATGGATTTACAGAAATCTTTTTAACATGTAAATTCTTTCAAAGTAATTCTACGTGTGTGTGTGTGTGTGTGTGTGTGTGCGTGTGCCTGCCTGTGTTTCAGCGTGAAGCGGCAGTGTGAGGAGAAGGACCAGCGGCTGGCAGTGCTGGAGGAAAGCTTCTCCTCCACTCAGAAGGAGGTGACGGAGCTGCGCAGCTGCCTGAGAGAAGTGGAAAGGTCACGACTCGAAGCTCGCAGAGAGCTCCAGGAGCTGCGCAGACAGGTCGGCCGCGAGGCCACAAAGAAACTTGGCCTCCGAAACTGAACTTTGCAACGCTCGGGGAAGAAGACTTGGAATCAAGTCATTATCTCTGAAATGTTGTGTCCGTCTTTTTTTCTGTCTCCAGGTGAAGGTGCTGGATGGAGAGAGGGAGCAGAAAGCGACGGAGGTGGCAGAGCTACAGACTCGGCTGTTGCTGGAGGAGCAGAGAGAGGAGGAGCGAGGCAAAGAGATTCTCACTCTCAAGCAGAAGTTTTGCGAAGCAGAAACCACCAGAAACTCCATGAAGAAGGAGGTCAGGAAGGAGAGGCGGGCGTTAGGAGCAGAGTTAGGATTCAATTCACTGCCTCTACCAATTTTTTTTTTTTTTACTTTCTTCGCCGTAGCTTTCCCTGATTCAAAAGCGCCTGGTGGAGTCAGAGTCCGGCTGGCGGGGTTGCGAGAGAGAGCTGACGGCTCAGCTGCAGGAGGCCCGCGGCTGTGAGAAGAAGCTTCAGGACGAAGCCAGGAACCTGGCTCTGCGAACCCAGTCGGCCCAGGACGAAGCCGCTCAGACCGACCTCCAGCTGAGCGAGGCCCAGGGCCGCCTGGCCGCCACAGAGGCGGAGCTGGTGCGGGCCGAGGCCGCCAGGAGGGAGCTGGAGTTTCGCCTGGGAAGCCTTCAGTCGACGCTGACCCGCACGCTGGGCATCGGGGCCGGAGGCCGGGGCAGCGCCGGCGGGGGCCGGGGCCGGAGCCCCGGAGGGAGCTCCTCGGCGCTAAGCAGCATCTCGCGACACCGCAGCGTCTCACCTCTCCGACCCCCACGCTCACCCCCTAAAGGTTGGAGGGAAATTGAAAGTGCAAACGTTTCTCTTTGTGTTTACTAGTGCAGTTCCCGTTCAAAAACGTGCCTGTCTGTGAAAAGCGCGGCGGCTCGCGGTGAAAGAACACTGGGGAAATAGACTCTTTCCAACCGGAACAAACGCATCCAAGTCATGCTTTTGAACGAACTCGCTTTTTCGCTTGTTTGTTCAAAGTTTAGCAATATTACACGTGTCGCTTGTCTGCGCCAAACACGCCTGTTTGGAAAGGGCTGATGGCTTTCAGGGGAAGCCCCGCCGGCTCGCTGTTTCTCATGGGAAGCCCTGCTGGCTCTCTGGTCGCCGTTTATTAATATTACATGTGTCTCGTATCCACGTTGCACCAAATTCCACACTGCACATCCGTGGGTCCCCAGCAATACACCCGCCAAGCGTGAAGTAGATCGGATGAACGGTTGTCGGGATAATTGAAGGACATACAGTCAGAGAATCCTTCCTTTATACATGTAGTTAGATAAACTTCATCATCCTGGATGTTACAGTTTCATCCGTGTGAAGGTATTACGTACTACAATATTACAGAAGGTATAACAGTAATATCATTACACAACAACACCATATGTAACTGTGTGATTTAATTTTTTTTTGTATTTTAGATTTTGGGTTAGCCACCCCTGATAACACCTTACACTCTGGGGGCCTCTCCCCTGAGAGGGGGGACGTGCCCCTTCCTCTGGCTCTGCCAGAGCTGGACGCCGACACGCTGAGGAGCGGCCTCAGGGACTTCCTGCAAGAGCTCCGGGACACACACAAAGAGCGGGTAACATGACAAGCGGCACACTATGACCCAACATGAAACAAATGTCTTTGTTTACACTCGGGTTTAACCCTTCTGTCTGATTTTGGTTGGTTTGAAGGATGACGCCCAGTGCCAGTTGGGGGCTTTACAACGAGAGGTAGCAGAGGCGGAAAAGGAACGAGATTCTGCTCAGAGGCAGCTCACTCAGATACAAAACACCCTGCAGGAATGCCAAGAAGGTAGACAACGTAGTATGTATAGTAGATGATGTAATCATTTGATAAAAGAGTAGCTGACACAGTTCCTGGGACCGAGAGACAAATATGCCGTCGGAGTTCCTTTGCCCAACCTACAGCTGATCTTGTGGTGTCGGTAATCGTGCTTGTTTTCCAGGGAAGCGGGGTGTGGACGGGCGTCTGACTGCCACCCAGACCCTCCTCCAGCAGCAGGAGGAGGTGGCAAGGAGAGGCGAGAGGGAGAGAAGGGCTCTCAGCGACAGAGCGAAGGAATTGGAGAGAGCTCTGCAAGCCTCGGAAACGGAGAAGAAGCATACGCAGGTGCAAAACATTGCGTGCAACACACACGCGCGCGCCCAACGTGCACGGTGGTGACTCTTGACCTGCCAAGATCGCCATATGCCGGGTCTCACGGGTGGTGCAGTACAAGAAGGAAATTGCTGAGCGGCGGAACAACAACAACAACAACAGATGCCACAAACAATATGTGACGCCATCCATATGCCCCTTTTCCATCACATAATATTCCCAGGCCGGACAACAGGGGGAGCATGAGAGATGAAGAGCATGGGGGGAAGAAAAATGGGGGGGCGGATGGAGGTCGTTTTTTGTTTGGTCGTCCATTTGTGCCTCACGTATGTTGGTCCGGCCTCTTGCTGGCAGAATTTGTGGAGTGTTTTTTTTTGTTTTTTTTTTATTGTAAAATGGAAATAACGCACTTTTCTCCCTCTACAATTAGGAACAGTTGAGTAAGCAACGCGCTGTGGAGCTGCGTCTCGAGGCAGAAAGGAGGCGTCTGCGAGAGGCCCTGGAAGCTGCTGAAGCACGGGCGACCAGGGTGGAGCTAGGGAGACGTAGCCTGGAGGGGGAGCTGCAGAGACTGAGGCTCAGCCTGGGAGACAGAGAGGCCGAAAGCACCGGCCGCCAGGAGCGGCACGACTCCCTGGTCAAACAGGTACACCGTCAAAGTGGTCATCTGTTCCATTATTTTGCCCCAAAAAAAGAAGAAATCATTTTTTGACATTTGTATTTTGTCATCGAAATGTTCCCCTGACAGCAACGTCCATTCGATACCGTCTTGTTAAAAAAAAACAACACACCAAATATCTACGTTGAATCAATATTATTTAACAGCTCCAAAACACCCCTCCAGGCTTTGACTGTGCTCGTTGTCCTCCTCCACTCACCGATCTAGGTCGCGGAAGGGGAGAGCCGCGTGGCTTTTCTCCAGAGAGAAGTGGAGAGGTTAAACCAGGCTCTGCTCAAAGCACAGGAAGGTGAATGTTTACTCAGAGAGAGGACCCAGAGCCTAAACCAGAGCCTCCACGAGGCTGCGGCGGCTCACAGCGCCTCCCAGGGGCGCCTGGCTGCACTGCAGAAGACCCTGAGCCTGGCAGAGCAGGACAAGAGGCAGCTGCAGGTGAGTTTGGAAAGAGGATGCAGGAGACAAGAGGGACATCTCAGAGTGCCAAACGGTGGTGGTGGTGGTGGTGGTGACGTCCGTCTTCTGTGCCCTAAAGGACCGATGGGAGGAGGCCAGGGTGTCTTTGACTGAGGGTAAAAGGAACTTGTCCTTCTTCACTGAGCGTGTGGAGAGCCTGCAGAGTGAGCTGAGCCAGAGCGAGCTGAGGCGGGAAGAACTGGAGACCGAGCTCACCAACACTCAGGAGGTGGGGGAGGTGCTTTTTAAAAAGTTTATTTCTTTTTTACTAAACGTATCTTTACAAATTGAACGGATGCATATCCCCTTTGGACTCCAAATACATGTATAGATGTTCAATATATTTCAAGTTATATGTTTTAGCTTGTCTTTTCCCTCTCATAGGTGTTGCGTCAACGCTCGGCCACTCTCACGGAGGTCCAGCGAAACGCCCAGTCGGCTCAGACGGAGCGGGCGTCGGCAGAGGAGAGGCTGCACGGGCTGCAAAGAGCTGTTGCCATGCTGGAGACGGAGAAGAAGGATGCGGAGAGGCAGGCGGTCAGGCTAGAGAAAGACAAAAACGCACTCAGGAATACACTGGATAAGGTAAGCAAGAGTCGAGGTTACAGGCATCTTAAACACCAGGAATAAGTGACGTGTTCACCGTGCGCAGAGCCAGACATCCCCTGAGCTCCTTCAGCTGTTCTCATGCTGCGCTGGGTGGATGTGCACCGCTAGGTTGAGCGCCAGAAGCTGAAGACGGAGGAGGGCAGCATGCGTCTCTCCGTGGAGAGGAACCGCCTGGACCGCTCTCTCACCACCGTCGAGCAGGAGCTGCAGGAGTCACAGCAACAGATCGTTCTGCTGCAGGTGGGAAAGTGCACGTTACATGCGGATTCCCTCACTAAAGCTGCTTTCACACATGCACTGCAACCCCGAAATTATCCGGGCATCACCCGGAGGAGCTGTATGTTTGAACGTAAATGTGCGAATAATTTGGACCAGATATAACCCGGACGTCACCCAGCCACCACCCTCGTACGAAGTCTGCGTAATGTCCGATTGAACGGTGTGTGAACAGAAAAGGCGATTGTCCAGATCATTCACAGCGAGCGAGTGGGCGTGTCACATAATGATGACGCCTCTGTCATGCACCAGTTATTTGCCTCTGTGCTTCCATCCAAGTACATGGAGTGTCAACGCCAAAAAAGATAAGTCCGTCGCCTCGTACGCCATCTTGGGTGTGCTAAAACTCTGCAGCGTCATTGCGTCAGGACCTGCCGCCCGCACGCTCTACCCGGGCTCCGCCCCTCTTCTAAACCAAACAGAGTATTTCCGGGTGGTGTAAACGCGTCTGACACGGACAATCTCCTGTTGTGTGCTGCATGTGTGAAAGTGCAACTCCGGACAATGTCCGGACCTGATTATCCGGACATTGTCTGGAGTGCACGTGTGAAAGCAGATATAGACGGTCCCTGGGGTCAGACTGTTCTGCGTACGCCTCCTTGGCAAGAGAAACCCTTTGATATTTTTGTTAACCCCAGAATAGTGCTGTGGGTCGGCCATTTTGAGCACACAAACTTTGTATTTCAGAGATGATCAAAAAAGAAACACCCAAATTCACATCGCATGTTAAGCATTCACAATAAAAACAACCCGTCTTACGATAGGGGTCGAAGCTCAAAACGAAATAGCCAAGACGATTTCAAATAGAAGCGCCATGTTGACATTGTGAAGGCTGCAGCGTGCGTGCCAACCCCATTGTTAAGGAGACGGCCAAACACGTCGGCTCTGATTATTAAGACGCCCTTTATTACGCCAAGTACATTCCATACGATGGGCCTGACGTACTCTGTGTGGTCCCGCTGTTTTGTTTTTTCTTCCTTTTCAACTATTCCCCAACTACACATAAGTTCCACTCAAAATATTGCTCGACGTTCCGCTTTGGAAAAATAAACTTGTAAAGCAACGCAAACTGCAATTGTGCGTCCCGTAGCATGTGAACCCCCCCCCCCATCCAAAGAAGGGAACAAAGTGTTGCCTGCTTGTTGAAAATGCATTGCGTATGAAACACCCCCCCCCCCCAAAAAAAAAAACAAAAAAAACCTTCTCGGCCATAAAGACCAGATATCATCAATTCACTCTTCAATGTTCCTCCACGTAATCCCCCCCAAGCCGAGGGGGTCCCGCGCTCAGCTCCAGTCCAATGTAACTCCATTTGTTAGGAGGGTGGAATCATTATGAAATGGCTGCAGTTGAGTGGCCTCGGGCCCCCCGGCTCCAGATACATCTGCTCTCTGTTAGACCTTTAATGTTGAGCAGACTACAGTTGTTTTGCTGTTGTTCATCATCCGTACCCCAAGCATTCTTCCCGGCGTGTTACGTTTGCCTTTTCATTTCGCAGGGTTTGCTTTAAATAATTCATTTTGATCTCGTTAGATAAATGTTTTATCGCCGATTATCCAGAAGGTCCCGAGCGGGTCGCTGCCCTCGCGGCTGGACCCACGGACCCGTCCCCGCATTTGAACGGCGGGGGAGCAGCGGCCCGGGTCCAACTCATTGTTTGCCAACCCGGGGTACGCCCCCCCCCACCCCCCCGCCGCGGAGGGATCCGCCGGCCCGCATATGCGCGCCGTGTCAGCAAAAACAAGATCATCACTTGGGAACTTCTCGTGCCTTGCGAGCCTACAGCGTAAGCCTCGCAGACGAGGCCGAGTCAAGGCGTGGAGAAAAAAAAAAAAAAAAAAGTTGGGTTTATTGAATACAAACCTTGTGGGGGGCTGGGGTGGGATACTATTTGCTCGCAAGTGTTGTAAATACTTCAAACTGTAAGAGTGGCTCGCACGGCTGCCTCTTTAACGTGTGTGTGTGTGTGTGTGTGTGTGTGTGTGTGTGTGTGTGTGTGTGTGTGTGTGTGTGTGTGTGTGTGTGTGTGTGTGTGTGTGCGTGCGTGCGTGCGTGCGTGCGTGCGTGCGTGCGTGTGCACGCGGTGAGCAGACGCAGCTGGCCGAGGCGGAGCACTCGCACGGTGCGTGTGAGAGCTGGGCTCGGCAGCGCGACGAGGCCCAGCGCGAGGTGGAGAGGCTGAGGGCCAACTACAGGGACCTGGAGCGGACACTGGCCACCCGGGAGAGGGCCCACCGCCACCGGGTCAAGGGCCTGGAGGAGCAGGTGCCCACACCGCGTCGTACGCTCCTTACCGGCGCCGGGGTTTCGATTTTTTTCAATTGCAAACGTTTGAACCCCCTCCCCTCACAGGTGTCCACGCTGAAGGAGCAGCTGCAGCAGGAGGTGAAGCGCCGTCAGCCGTCCCTGCCCTCCCGCCTGCTGGCCGGAGGGACCTGAGAACCTCCGTCCTAAAGCTTTAACCAGGAGCGCCCGTTCCACGGTGCATCTACAGTACGTACCGTGGGAGGCGTAGGAATGTCCCCGTCCCCCCCCCCCCCCCCCCCCCCCCCCCCCGAACCCTCTGTGGGTGGTGTTGGTGTGAAGTGTCCGGGTGGGGCTGGAAGAATGTCAAACCCCGTGCAAGGTGTCATGTTTGCCAAAGAATCCAGCGTGTGAAGTAACACTTGGCCCCAGGTGTGATCATGGAACCCGGGAGGGAGCGTTGACCATCGATCTGCACGACCCAGCCCCCGAGACGCCGCTTGGTTCCGAGCGCTTTGAGAGGGGGACAGGGCGGGAGGTCAGAGCGTCGCCATAACAGCCTACGTAGGGGTCTGGAAAAAGGGTCTCCGCATAATGACTGAAGAATGGAGGAGGGAAAAAGAAAAAAAAAAAAAACTAAAATTAGAAGGGTTCGGGTTCTCCGAGCAGAATCTGGGCAAAGTGGAGGGATTGAAACCGCAGGTGGGTGGGCTGACAGCTGGCCTGCGTTCCTTTACCTCCGCACTGCAGTTGGAGACACGTGATGGCCGAAGCGACCAGGAAACAAGCGAAAAGAGCGTTTGACGGAGCTGGGCTTTTAGGGTTTACTGCTGATCCGTGTCGGGGGCCTTTCGGTTTTTAGAGATTTAATAGAACTTCAGAAATGCCACGACTTGCTTGTAAACAAAGTATTTAGTGTGTTATATGTTTGTAACGTCTGGTGTATATACTTGTTACTAATATGGAGTGACTGACATAATGACTATTTAACTTTGTACAGAGAATACACGAGCGCTCAGATTACCAACGCAATAAATCATTTTGTTTCCCTTAAAATATCAAAATACATGGTTTCGGTTGTGGTTCTGACGGACGGAGGTGCTTTATGTGATTAGATGACACTGCAGAGTGGTTGTCGTAAAAAAAAAAAAAGTTTATTTTGTTCTCGGTCTTTATAGTGACGGTTTTACAAAGCAGTAGTACAGAGGCCATGTGAGAGGCTTTTTCAGAGTCCTTTTCCGCCGCAGTGGGATGGACGTGTACGCTGCCGCTCAGCTGTTCAGCGCAGGTCCAAGTGGCAGCCGTACAGGATGTGAGGTCACTCGGCACCTTCCCGCAAACATCCCAAGAACTTCACCTCCCACTAGACGATGGGATCAAGGATGGCCATGTATTGAACGTGCACGGTGGCCACAGTTGTTGGGTTGGTCATGGCGATGGCTGCTTTTCAGTACAAATACAGTAAAATAGAAACACGACAACAAGAAAAAAAAAAGATGAATAATGGAGTACAATATGCCAAAAGGTACAAAAACTTCTCAGTTTTATGTGCATCTCTAATTGCGTGCCACGTTGATAGCACCAGTGTGATATTATATTTATAGCACCAGTGAATTATACAATCATCACCTTTCTTTGAGTATATTTATCCATACACACACACATCTACTGGTCTGACGTATACAGGTAAAGATTAAAACAAACAGTAGAGAGGTTGAGCGGAGGAATATTCAGAGGAGGAGGAGAGGAGGAGGTGGGGGACAGTTGGGAGTGGGATTTTGGGATGTGTGAGTATAGAGAGGTGGGGTGGGGTGGTGGGGGGGGGGGGGGGTGTGGCAGTATCTGGGCGGGTCGGTTCCCTGGTCTCCCATGTTCACTCAGCAGCCGCCACAGCTCTTTCCACAGCTGCTTCCCAGCGATCCACACTGGCCGCTGACTGCGGCTACTCCACAACGGGAGAACTGGTCACGGCACAGGTCCGCTGGGAAAAAAATTAAAAATAATGAATGTGATTACGTAAATGTGGATAAAAATAGAAATGATAAAATATATAAATATAATTATAAGAACGTACAGACCAGCTCGGCGAACCTACCTCTGAGCAGCTCTTCGTGTGCACACACGGTCCTCACACAGACCTCCTTGTTAATAACATACACCCGCCGCAAACTAAATGTGAGAGAATGGGGGGGGGGGGGGTCGGGGTTATTGAAGCTCGTCAGCGCGGGCGACGTGAACAAGAGAGAGAGAAAAAAAAAAAAGTCTGCGGCGGACGCGCGGAGGTCTCCGTACCTGTAGAAGCAGAGACTGTTCAGGCACTGCTTGCATGGTTTGTGCACGGAGTACAGCCTCGTGCACGGGTACTGCTCCTCCCTGCAGTCTAGATATAATGAAGCACATGGTAAGAGGGCCCGACCAGAACAACCCAACGGCGGCAACCACAGAGACTCGTAACTGAATCAAATCATTGAGGACTACTTTCACCGCCTCCTGCGTTTTTACCAAGAGGTCCGGGTTCTGTCGGCTCCGTCTCCAGCTCAGATTCTAAGACGCATAAAGGAAGCATAGTCAGATGCTGGCCGGTAAAAGTGTGTTCGAGATATTACACACTCCAGTTCAAATAAACCCGGAACATAATAGCAAAATGTGTGCGTAAATAAATACCTAAACGCTCTTGGTGGCCCGCAGGCTCCTGCCGAGCCTGCTGCTGGTAGGTTCCAGCCAGAGACTCTTGATTCTCAGAAACGGGATCAGAATTGTCTAAACACAGAGGAAACGTTACGAGTGAGCGCGGAAGGGAAGGGGGGGGGGGTGTAAATACGAAAGTCAGACTTTTATTTTTTTTTCCCCCAAGTTTTAATCACATTTATGCAATCAAAGGTTTTGCCCGTACCTGTAAAATAATCCAGCCCATATTCCTCTGTGAAGCGAAGGTTTTGCAAAAAAAAAAAAAAGAAGAAGAAGAAGAAGAAATGGGTATTCCTGAGATAAACAGTGTGAGGCAATTTATTGCTGCAGCTCTACTCCTAACCAGCCCCCCACACACATAAAACACACACAAGATAAACACCTGCTTGGCCCAAGGACGGGAACATGGGAACAGCGCAATGATTCTTGGCTTTAATGCATGACCTCATAACCAAGCTGTTCATAAATAACATGGGTCTTCTTAGCGATAAAATGCGCTATTTACACCAAGAAAACAGTCGCATGTTCGGGTGGCAAAGCGAGGAAAGGCCGAAAAGACGTCCCCGCGGCAAGGTGACACATCAGAGGACTGGAGCGAATGGGGACCAGATGTGGGGAACAATGATGTAACGCTGGCTTGGAAGCATTCAGGCCAATATTCTCAAAAGTAACTCACCCAAAAAAAGGAAACTGGTACTGGGCCTGGGCGACCAGCAGAGCTGTTGGTAATTATCGAGGAAAGAAAATTTGGAGAGAGTTTTTCCTACATTTTCAGACAGACTATTTATGACATACAGTATACCTCATTCAGCAGTGTCAAATGAATGTGAGAAATTCAAAGATGGGCTTGTGTTTGGGGGGGGAAAAAAACAAGCCCGTTGTTCATGTTGGCAATTGTTTTGCCAAATAATGTTTACAAACATTTAATCCCCCACTATATATATATATATATATATATATATATATATATATATATATATATAAAGGTTGTACGGGAAGCAGTTACCTGGCAAGCAGAGTAGCAGGAGGACTCTCATGGTCACTACAGGAAGTGGACTGACTTGGACACTGAGGGGAAGATGCACAGCGTTACACAAACAGCACTTGGCGGCGGAACACGGCGCTGCAGAGGAGCCTTAATGGTGCCGTGGAAGTCATTCCCTGACGACGCCACATCCCTTCCTCATTACCACTGAGCTCACTGATTTCCCCCTTGCCTCCAAACACCTTGACAGCACCCCCCGCCCCCGCCCCACCCCATCATCTTCCCTTCCACTGGCCCCCACACGGGAGAGAGGGGGAAACTTTGACAATAAGAATGTGGTGCGTCCGTCTTCCCCAAAGCATACTGTATCTGTTTTTCTACTCAGCCCCTGCTGCACGGGCTGCAGGCAGCAGACACACTCAGGGCTGCATTCCAGGAAAAGAGTGGTTGAACCCCTCCAGCCATACCTCACATCCCTCCCCTCTTTCTCCCCATGTTTCCCTTCTGTCGCCCTCTCTGGGCATTTCCTCCAACCCCCATCCCCCCTCTCTCTCTCTCTCTCTCTCTCTCTCTCTCTCTCTCTCTCTCTCTCTCTCTCTCTCTCTCTCTCTCTCTCTCTCTCTCTCTCTCTCTCTCTCTCTCTCTCTCTCTCTCTCTCTCTCCTTGAATAAGCAGGGAACCTCTCAGGTTGACTCCCAAGACCAAATGACATCAGAATCATAATCTGTTTATTCGGCCAAGTATATTTTCATGTATGAGGAATTTGTCTTGGTGCATCGTCGTACAGACAATTAGAACGAGAAGAGAAAAAAAAAAAAAACCTGCAAAAAGCAAAAGCCCAAAATTTAAAGAATATGCAAAACGTGTTCTATGCACTGGATTAGAAGGCCATGGCAGGGGCTCAGTGGCGGTTGCTAGATTTGACATTGCTCAAAATGGCAGGTTGACCACTCAGGAAGCAATCACACTATTGGTTTTGAGGTGTTTACCAATATTGCAATACATTTGGCCTTTTCAACCAATCGTACACACACAGAGAAAATATGCTGTATACGTGAGAACTAAATAATCACTGTGTATAAAAATAAATAGAGGCTTTCGCTTTTATTTTATTATTTTCATGATCATTGTTATCGTCATTGGCATTATGAATATTATTTTTTAAGAATGATGATGATGATGATTATTATTATTATTATTATGAAGGTAAAATGAGACGCATCCACAAGGAGTGCACGTGCATCGACCCCCCCCCCCCTTTGCGCGTGCCCGTGCCCGTCGCTCGTGGCCCCACGTGACCGCTCGGAAGTTCTAGCAGCGCGTGGCGGCGGCGGCGATGCGGCCCGTTTTTTGGGGGGTGGGGGGGGGGGGGGGTCCGGCTGGCCCCGGGTCGGGAACGGGATTATCACGGGGATCGTCGAGCTCCGTCAACGTGATTTATTTCGGTGCAAATGTGTCTTCGATTTGCAGCCCCGTGATCACTCCCACTCCGCGGAGTCGGGGGTGAGTCACGACCCCCGACTCCGCGGAAGATCCCGTTCGCCGCGACCGAGTCGTTCGCCAGTCGTTCATCGCTGGTTCGAGCAGCGCACATCTGGGAACCATTACACACACACACACACACACACACACACACACACACACACACACACACACACACACACACACACACACACACACAGCTTGGAAGCAGCAGTCACTGTTATCGTGACTTCTCCAAAAATGTGTTTTTTGTTTGCATGAAGTTTAAAAAAAGAAAAAAAGATGGATTTCTCCCCATCGCTGCCCACGTGCACCCGCTGACCCCGACTCAGTGAACCCTGCCCGGGATCCACGCACAGTCCCAGTCCCTCCCACTGGGGGGGCTCCCGCACCCGCACCCGCACCCGGTGGAGACAGACGCGCGCGCGTCGCTTCCGCACGAACCGAACGCGCACAATCAACCGCGCGCCGCCGCAGACCCAAATAAGCCCCCCCACCCCTGACCTCCCCGCGCTCGCTTTCCTTAACCCCGCCCCGCTCGGAGGTTTCGCTAACTCTCCCCCGACGACGAGTCCTCCGCCGGCCCGAAAGACTTTTCCTTTGCGCCGCATCCGGCCGCGGCGGCGGCGCAGCGGCGGCGACGGCGGCTCCTTACCTGACGTTGACTCACCGAGCTCCGACTGTCCGCCTCAACGCTCCTGCGCCCACTGAGCGCAGTGGAAGCCCCGCCGGACCACCCCGCTCCGCTTGTCTCCTCCCCGTTCCAGGACTGACCCAAAAGCAGGCACACGTCGAACCAAACCTGCCCGAGCCGCGGAGCAGCACCACCTGTTTGCAATAACTGTTGACAAATAATAGGTGTTGTAAAAAGAATAAAATAAAATAAATAAAATTAAATTAAAAAAAAAAAGGGAGTTCGCCTCGTGGTGAAACACATGGTTGTATTTTGGTGATCCCACCTCCGCGCAGTTTATGTGATCGGAGGTGGGGGTTGCAGCCCGGGAGAGGGTGAGACCTTTTGTTTTTTCTTCCTTCTAACCCGAACCAACTTGAACCCCATCAGCTGCCCTCTCCGCCAGGTGAGGCCGCGGGGTTTCATGTTTCGAGCTCGGGCGCCTGATGGATCGTCGAGGGACGGGACACGTCGAGTCCCTTGCGTTTAATTACGTTGGCGCCTCAGGGACCTTTCGGGTTTGGGGGTAATTCTACCAAGTCAGGCTGACACCTAGAGGAAGCCGGTCGCCATTTCTGGTTGCGATGGCAACGCACCACCTCAGCGCTGCCGCCCGGGAGGAAGCGCGTTTGGTCAGAGTCGACCCCCAAAAAAAACAACAACACAGAAAACAGTTGCAAGCGTTATTACTATTTATTTGACAGTAAAGCTAAATACTCCCGGGGCGTCCTGGTGGCTCAACCGGATAAGGGTGCAAACAATAATAGGCAGGACGCCGGCAGCGACCCGGGTTCCAATCCCATCTTCACAGCGTCCAAAATATTTACTTATCAGAACGGACACAAGGAGAGAAATGGACACGGCAACATACGTAGCCACACACACACACGTCATTATTAAATATCTTCTCGTTTTAAAAATCAAAGACTTCCATGAGCACTCTCCCTCCCGTGTACAAGAGGTGTGTATGAATAAGTCCTCAACCATTTCATGTCTTCATTCCTTCTGCCGCTGACGACGATGACGATGACAATGTGGAACCAGGGATGCGTGTGGAGCCGATCTCACAAAGCATTTGAATCAACACATAATTTAGGGAAGATTTGTAGGGGGTGGGGGGGGTTAAGCGACAGCCGACTTCTTCTCCTTGTACGTGGCCATCATCTTTTTAATCTCGGCTATGGCCTTTCCAGGGTTCAGTCCCTAGAGGGAGGAGAGGGGAAGAATGAGAACAAGCAGTGATCTCGTATAACACGCACGCTCGGCCGTGCTCCCTTCATATTTATATGTTTTGCCTCAACACATCAGTTGCTTCTGCCGTCACCAAACTAGAAGCAGCGACCGCGCGCCAGAGCGGGGCGGGGCTCACCTTGGGGCAGGTCTTGGTGCAGTTCATGATGGTGTGACAGCGGTAGAGGGAGAAGGGGTCCTGCAGCTTGGACAGGCGCTCCTCCGTGAAGTCGTCCCGCGAGTCAATCATCCAGCGGTATGCCTGGGGGGGGGGGGGGCACACAGAGGACGTCAGGGTCTCCGCGCCCGAAGCCAGCGCCGTGGCAGGTGAGCGGACTCGGGCGCCTACCTGCATGAGGACAGCGGGCCCCAGGTACTTGTCCCCGTTCCACCAGTAGCTGGGACAGCTGGTGCTGCAGCAGGCACACAGGATGCACTCGTACAGCCCGTCCTGGGGGGAGGGAGGGTTTCTCGTTCAGGCGGGGGAGGGGGAGACTCAAGAGCGGGTGTGTTTGACTGGGGGTGCAGCGAGGGTTGTTTACCAGTTTCTGTCTGTCCTCGACAGACTGCAGGTACTGCTCCTTCCCCTCGTTGGTCTCGTCCTTCTTCTTCAGATAGGGCTCGATGGACTTGTACTGGGCGTAGAAGTTGCTCATGTCCTGCAAAGACACATCCGCTGTCAAAGCAAGACTCTGGATCTTTTGGGGTTTTTTTTTTTTGGGCGTTCAATCATAATTGAGTGGTTTGGAACACGTGGGGGGTGGAGCTCTGTGGTGCATTCTGTCACAGTGTT
The DNA here is from genome assembly GCF_960531495.2 of Zeus faber. Taxonomy (NCBI): domain Eukaryota; kingdom Metazoa; phylum Chordata; class Actinopteri; order Zeiformes; family Zeidae; genus Zeus; species Zeus faber. The sequence continues at coordinate 34,582,025 of NC_137192.1, read as the reverse complement.
TTTGGAAATGAAGGATGCTTCTGCATGTTCACTTCCACCGCGACTAGTGTATCGCTGAGAGACTCCCAGTGAGCGATCAACGACAGGATCAGTGAGTCAAATACAAATGAGGATATTATAATTATAACTATTAGAACTAATTGTCAATACTCACAGGCACCAGATCCTTGACCACGTACATGTGTGGCAGGGGGTAGATCTTTGTTGTTTTGCTCGTGTTTGTATCAATCTTGTTCAGACAGGCAAGTGTGTTGCCCCCATTTATGTTCATTGCACAAGATCCACAAATACCTGCGATTAAAACATTAAAACAAACGTTAATACAAACATTAAGGCACTAATTTCATGAAACAGCAGGGATTTGAGGCCCTGTTCTTGTTGAATGACTGAAAGGTGTCATATTTGTACTTTACTCTTCGATTAGTCACTCGCTTCATTATAATTTTGATAAAGTTTTTTTTTTATTTTTATGAAATTTCCCACATTTTGACAGACCCGTCTCTCATCCCAGCCTGGTTTGCAGGATGGCGAGGGCTTCTACTGATGTCTGAATATGTTCTAAGGCTTCCTACTGTGTTCCAAACTTGAGACAACGCCCAATGCCCAGTCACAGGTTTTATCAAATTCACACGCAAACCTGTCCCAGGTTTTGGGAGAACACATTCCTGACAAATGGAAGTCTTCTGAAACTGAGCACTGGAAAGGTGCCGGTGGAAAGCTTTGAGGGGGGATTTAACCAGGAAGGTGTGCAGCGGCGTTTCTTTTTTGTTTGTACGCCCATGATGTGTGCGGTGGTCGCCGTCTCGTCGCTAGGGAAGCAGCCACCGTGTTCTCACTTACCTTCCCTGCAGGAACGCCGGAACGTCAGCGTGGAGTCCATCTCATTCTTAATCTTAATGAGGGCGTCCAGAACCATCGGGCCACAACTGTTTTAATAAAGAACACGGATACTTAGTACGTCTTCAGTGTGCAATAAAATGATCGCTAATGATCACTAGCGGCTTGAGCCCCGTTGGTGAGGGAGGCGGGAGGGGGATTATCAGAGGGAGCGATGGGGATGTAGGAATCACCAAGAGCCCACGTGCCGGAGCTATCCACCGTAAATCCACCTGAAGGCTATTTGCGGTCCATTAATAGTGCTCTCAATCTTCAAGTGCTTAGTCACTGCCTTGGGAATAGATACCTGAACCCAGGCATTCATCAGAGAAGGCGGGAGAGACCCAAACAAACAGAAAACACAATCCTAACTGTCGTAAACGCCAAAACGTAGCTTGAACAGCCGCAGTAAGAAGAACCGCGGGGCCCGCGTCTACAAAGCGTCTGACCGGAAGCCCCGAGAGGTTCACATACGTGTTGAGGTCGATGTCATAGGTCTGCATGCGGGGCTTGTCTCCCGGAGTGTCGGGGTCCCATCGGTACACCTGGAACTTCTTTATTCTGGGCTGCGTGGCCGGAGCCGCTGCCGTCTGAGCGTAGCGCACAGCCTGCGGGGCGAAGGGGAGACGGATCAGGACACCTTTTCCACTACCACCACAAACCACAAACCACCACCACCATCACAGACATGCCCGGCCACCTTTTCTGCACAACTGGACCCGCGTACGTGCGGCTGAGCCTAAGTCGCCCGCGTGCAAAACGTTCACAGAGCGCAGCAGAACTTTTAAAGGAATGAATGTGTTTGTTCTGACGCTCGTTGTGGTTCAGGCAGGGCAACGACACTCTGATGGCGCAGGTGTTGGAATAAATGCATGTGCACACGCACACGTTAGCAGGGAGCGGCCCTGGCACGGACGAATAGGCAGAGATTTCTAAAGGGATCCCCTTTTTGAGTTTTGAAGGTTTTTGTGTATTAAGACAATGTAACATAAGCCTAGAAAATAAATAAAAATGTATTATACAATAAAAAAAAAAAAAACATACAATACATCTAAAGATTGGGAATAAAGCTCTGTATCAACAATTCACACTGTCAACAGTAGGACTTGTGCAGGTTGGCATATATATATATATATATATATATATATATATATATATATATATATATATATATATATAAATAATCTGTACATATACTGTGCAGTCACGCCCCCAAAATAGTAAAAAGTATCGATACCGAGGAATTCGCCCAAAAGATATCGTGATATTTGATGTAGACGGTATTGGCCGAGCCGGTTACTTTGACGTCGACCCGATTTCCGTAAACACTCCGTCGCCGTGGCCGTGGCCGGGGGACGCGAGGGAGGGAGCCGTGCGACATAAAACGCCGCTGCCTCGTGTCAACCTCTCCCCGATAAACAGTGACACGGAACCCGTCCCCTCGCGTGGATTAGAGTCACGCCGGGCGTACATACCACCAGGCCGCCGGGTGAGCGCAGAGCCAAGACGCCGCAGCGGCTCAAGGACGTCAACGCTGCCGCCGCCATTTTGGAGTTTTAGTTCTGACGTAAGGTCTCTTGATACCCCACAATGCACCTCGGCTGTGACGGCTACCGGATGTGTGCGTTTCAATAGTTCACCGGAATCTCCCGGTGTTTTTTTTTTTTTAAGATTCCCGGTGCAGCGAAACGTTTAAGGGCAAACTGCGAAAACCGCGCAAAGCAAAGTAGGAAGAACGACAAACAAATAAACCGAATCAGAAAAATAAACCAAGAAAAGCGAAGCTAAATAACAACATCCCCAAATCGAGATGCAATCGGTCGAACACCGGATTGAAGCGCGGTGTTAAAGGTACGAAACCAAACGCACCCACGGCGACGTCACCCGGCAAGCAGAGTGTGACGCGGCCTCGCGGGTTCGTTCGATCGTTCGTGCGTTCAAGCGGGGCCGCTCGGGCGCTCCCGTGCGGCGAAACGAACGAACCCGGCACTCCGCTGACACCGGTCGGCTCGCGGCGTGAGACACCGGAGCAGCGCCGCGGCGGGTTGAGGTCACTCGGTTAACGCAGTCTCCTCAAGCGGGGGCCCGGGCGGGAAGACGGTGGACGCCGTTCGCAAAACCAAATCCCACGGAAAATGGTGTTTTTAACGCTGTCGTGCTGGATCAGGAGCCGGGGCCCGGATCGATACTGGAAGATCCAGGAACTCCTCAAACACGCCCGGGTAAGGCCCGTGGATCGAAGTAGTAAACACGGTAACCGGCGGGGGTGCGTGATCCAATCCCGTTTAACACGCGGTTGGATTATTATTTGAACCGCGTCCCGTGGGTGAAGGGGGGTCACTCATTTAAAACAACAACAACAACAACAACAACAACAACAACAACGTTTTTAATCCCAACAGCATTTCCGAGGCAGGAAGAACAGGTGCTACAGCCTGGCGGTGCGAGCCGTGAGGAGGGCGTTCGTCTACGCCACCAAAGGGCGGAAGCTCAAGAAACGCAACATGCGAGCGGTGAGTGTCCGGGTGGAGCTTTTTTGGGTTTTTTTTCCTTTTTATTTTTTTCTGCGTGGAGTTATTTCTCTCCGAAAAGCACGCGGGTGGTGTTGAATCACAGCCCCGTGTCCGTGGGCGAATCTCCGAGGATTTCGTATGCGGCACCATGAGTCACCTTCATGGGGAACCCGCTGTGTGTCTGTATTTGGACAACGATGTGAAATAACCAATAATTAACACTGGTAAAGACAATGCGCAGCAGAGGAAATAAAACTTGTTTTCTATTTTGATTGTGTTTCACAAAAAATGCAGAGGTTTCACGAATCTATAAACTAATCTCATTTAACCTCTAGTATGTGTGGATGGATGTAAGAAGAGGTATAATCCTTATTTGTCACCTTTTATTTGTAGTCCAGGTCTTAACAAATCTAGCTGCCGTGGTTGCCCAGCTGGACCAGGTAGACCACCACCCAGGACAGCGTTGTGAATTTAGTCACAGTAAAGACGGAAAATAATGTTTATTGTCTCGTAATCTATGATTCTATGATCATCATCGTCTGCCTGATTTCCTCTGATTCCACAGCTCTGGATTTCACGCATCGCAGCGGCATCGAGAGAGCATAACATGAAGTACCCAGCCCTGATTCACAATTTAATGAAGGTTAGTGTCTTCATATCAGCAATCATTAACCCAACTAATAGTGCTGTTCAAGTTCATACAGTTTAATGTTAGATACCTGTGAATATCACAACATGCAATACATTATAAGACATCTACTGTTGCTCTTTATGCTCAGTGCATGCTGTTACTGCACCTGCGACCAATACTCCTTTTTTTTTTTCTCTCTCTCCTTACAGAGTAGCGTTCAAGTCAACCGTCGTATTCTCAGTGACCTGGCCATCACAGAACCTCGGTCATTCCTCTCACTTGCGAAGCTGGCTCAGGCACGGCGAGAGGAAGGATTCCGTGCGGCACTGGGCGATGGCAAAGAGCCTGCAGGGGTTTTCTCCCGTGTTGTGGTTATACAGTAATTCATCTGTTGTAGTTATGGACTCCTACTTGCTATGCAGTGCAGGCAGTAATGACCTGCTGTTGTGGAGATGTAAACCACAGCTAAACTAGACCAAATAAATCCGTCCTTCACCTTTCAGCCAGTGTTTCCACAAAATGAACTGTAAAGGTCACTATCGTGTTACTCCTGTCATTTATACATTCATCCCTGAAACAGAGAGTACCTCCACAGGAAAATGCCATTTTAGCTACAGAAATAGGAGGAATATAATGTCTTTCCCTCAATCGTACAAGGTTTTTTTTTTATTACAAGTGAAGCAATCCGGCGTATTTTTTGTTCAAGAATTGTCTCAAACCATCGTGCCACACAGCCTGTGTACTAGTTTCTCCTTAAACTATTCCTTTGTTTTTGCAATGTTACTCCTTTTATTGAGGTGAGATAATGCACAATGCATTACTGAAAGTGGTAGGAAAACTACAACCTTAAAAGCAAAATGGTCAGTCTGGCCAATAAATATTATTGCCAATGTAAGGGACAACATTTTTTTTGGAAATATGAATGTCGGGTTACATTGCTGTAGTACAAGCTGGCGGTAAATGGCATCAAGTATAGCAATTATGGGTCCATAGCTGAACCAGATTATGTCCCTGTCTTTTATCTCAGACAAGCACTTCGCTTGTCACCCAAAGGTTTCCTTTTCACTGGTAAAACAGAATGCTTCACAAGAGACCCACCCACTACGGCAGAAAGTCATGGTTTGAGAATCTATAATGGATAAGTTATTATACCACCATGACCCTTTATGCGCAACTTGTTTTGGAATAATTTGATACTTGGGAGACATTCAGGGTTTACTCGTGATGTCAAACATAGATATCGTCAACTGTTTTTGTAACGTCCTTTGTGTTTATGTAAATATTTGTATTTACTTGTGGTTTTGGCAAAAAATGTATCCGTGATGTGTGGTAATGAAATAAATTGTCATGTTTCATTATTCAATTGCTTGTTGTATTTATTGAAACATTTAAATATTTGATGTGAGTTGTTATACATCAATGCTTTGATTTAATGTGATCATTTAAATAGGACCATTTAGGCATTGTACATTTCCCAATGTACACCACCTCTAATAATTGCTTCCTATAGATCCGGCTGAAAAGGCCGTGTGGGTAGCCACAGCATTCAACAGAAAGTTCGGTGTAAAGTTCAGTGGATCATAGATCGATTGTAGTTCATGCAGCCAACGGTGAAAGAACCACGACGCAACCAAGGTTAAAGCGCCAGTCTACTGCCGCGCGTTTCCTCCGCGGCCACCGTAGCTCCTGGGGGCGGAGCTACAAACGACTTTTGGCCGGTCGTCAGCCGTCGCAACAACCAATGAAGACGCCGCTTCTTTGTCGACAGCCAATGGGAGCCGCCGTTGCAGGAGGGTGCCGTGCTGCGGCCCCGTGCGGATGCGCAGATGGCGGCGGCGTGACACGCGTGTGGAGGAAGCGGCCCCGTCAGCTCTGACCCCCGGGCTCCACACCGGTTCCAGGCAGGCAGCGTCCGACACACCGACCCCCCAACATGTCCTGGCTGTTCGGTCTCAACAAGGGGCAGCCCGCGCCTCCCCCCTCCGGCCCGGTTCCGCCTCCACCCCCTCCCCCGCCGGCCGGAGGCTCCGGCGGCGGCGGAGATAAACCCAAGGACAAATGGAGCAATTTCGACCCGACCGGGCTGGAGCGAGCTGCACAGGCGGCCAAGGACCTCGACAAGTCCCGTGAGTTGGCCCCGGTGCGGGGTGCGGGGTGCGGGGTGGGGGGGCTGAAAGCGTGGCCGCGCGGCCGCTCGCGTTTATTCGCTTCCATTCGCGTCCGTTCGTCGGCGCGGGCTCAACGCGTGGCCGCCGCTTTGACTCTGTCGCTCACCTTCAGCCAAGGGGACCGGGTCAAAGGTCACGCCCCCCCAAGGGCTCTTCAAAGGAAGGGGAAGGGGCAGACTGCGCGATGCACTGAACGGGCGTCGCTACGAAACGCTTTTATAATGATGCCGTTTTTGTGGTGCGATGTTTCCATGCAGACCATGCCAAAGACGCCCTGGATCTGGCTCGCATGCAGGAGCAGACGGTCCAGATGGAGCATCAAAGTAAAATGAAGGTAACACGAAGCACTACCCGCGGGCTCATTGCGTTAAATGGGCCAGAGGTAGACACGTCGATGACAATCTGTTAATAAAGGCTCCCTCCATGCAACCAGTATCAAAACAATCTTGTCCTGTAAGACATTATTAAATAAAACAATAAAATAAAAAATGCCATCAAGCGCTTGAAGACACAGGTTGATTTCCCCCATTAGGAGTATGAGGCGGCGGTGGAGCAGCTCAAAGGAGATCAGATACGCACTCAAGGAGAGGAACGGAGGAAAACGCTGAATGAGGAGACCAAGCAGCATCAGGCGGTAAGAAGGCACCACAGCGAGGGGCTTGCAAACATATGCTACGGTTTCACTAATGTAGCCCCGGTGCCGCGACGGACCGGAGCAACGAATGACATCAGTCCGGTGGTGGTTGTTGTTGTTTACGTGTCCATTTCTGTGCCATCACAGAGGGCTCAGTATCAGGACAAGCTGGCCCGGCAGCGCTACGAGGACCAGCTCAGGCAACAGGTGAGGTAATCTCCTGCATTGTTGAAATGCAACATAACATTGTTTACCAAAGTGAATAAAAACTTAAAACGCATTTCTCCGCAGCAAGCCTTGAATGAGGAGAACCTTCGCAAGCAGGAGGAGTCGGTGCAGAAGCAAGAAGCCATGAGGAAAGGTAACTGATTCACCACCACCGCCGGCGCACACACAAATCAGAGAACTGGCGGCGGGATCCGTGGGTAGGCGTCTCCGGGCGGGTCTCATTTATTCTGAAACGGCCGCTCTCTCTCTCTCTCTCTCTGTGATTTTTAGCCACGATAGAGCACGAGATGGAGCTGCGGCACAAGAACGAGCTGCTGCGCATAGAGGCAGAGTCCAAAGCGCGAGCCCGTGTGGAGCGGGAGAACGCCGACATCATCCGCGAGCAGATCCGACTGAAGGCGGCAGAGCACCGGCAGACTGTCCTGGAGTCCATCAAGTAAGTCGCTGTCATGGTCACGGTCTAGTGTTGACCGGTGTATATATGGGATGGGTTTGCATTCGCACAATCTCTTCTGTTGTTGTTGTCTGGTGTATATTGAACAGAGCTGAGCTTGCATCCTTACAAGTAAAGAGTGTGACGTAACATTGATGCACACTTGGCAAATGCAAACAATATTTGCACATTTGAGGTATTTGTACAGTTGGTGCAGCATATGTCCAGCAGCTGAAAAGCACACTTGTCTGATCTCAGGACCGCAGGCGCTGTGTTTGGAGAGGGCTTCAGGGCTTTTGTTTCGGACTGGGACAAAGTCACAGCCACGGTGAGATGCTCAAACCCCCCCCCCCACAAACAGCCGTTCGCTTTGTGTCGTATAGTGTGAAGACGCTGAACGCCAGGAAGTGACTCTTCCTGTTTTAGCTCTGACGACCGGTCCTGTACGGAGGAAAGCGGTGGAGGAGTTTATCCGTGTCTTTGTTTTTCTCCCACTTCATTTACTGACTTGTATTCCCTGCCCGAGTCCTTCCGGTGGCGAATATGCCGCCAGGTCTCTGACTGCCGCTGGCCTTGCTCCCTCGCGCCACCAGGTCGCAGGGCTGACGCTCCTGGCGGTGGGCGTGTACTCCGCCCGGAACGCGACGGCGGTGGCTGGACGCTACATCGAGGCCAGGCTGGGAAAACCCTCCCTGGTCAGAGAGACGTCCCGCATCACGGTCGGCGAGGCCATCAAACATCCCGTCAAGGTTTGGCGACGGTTTTGATCACTAGTCATCAATACGCAGTTTTGGACTGAATGCGTGACGCTTAGTTAATGACGCACGTTGTAGCTCAATGACTGGTTATAATTGAACGAGCGACCGTCCTCCTGCTCCCCCTCAGATGGCAAAAAGGCTGAAGAGCAAACCTCAGGATGCCCTCGAGGGAGTTGTGCTCAATGTAAGTGTTTTGCCGCAAAACTTTTAAAGACGTGTTTCGTGCCATTTCACTGTTCATATTCAACCACATTTAAAACGTGATGTATTTTTCTCCTCTCAGCCTACCCTAGAGGAGCGTGTGCGCGACATTGCCATAGCAACTAGAAATACACGGCAGAACCGTGGGCTTTACAGGAATATTCTCATGTATGGCCCCCCAGGCACCGGGAAAACTCTTTTTGCCAAGGTAAGCACAAGGAATCACATCATAGGGAAAGGTCAATGACATTAACTTGAGTGCATCTAGCTGCTTAAATAAAAAGATGTTTTGTTAATGTGTTGAGTAGAAGCTGGCAATGCACTCTGGGATGGACTACGCAATCATGACAGGTGGCGATGTGGCACCCATGGGTCGTGATGGTGTGACTGCAATGCACAAAGTTTTTGACTGGGCAAACACGAGTCGCCGCGGGTAAGAACAGTTAAAAAAAAAAAAAAAAAAAAAAAAAAACATTCATAGATGATATCAAAATGGACATGCATTATATGTTTATAATAAATGCATTATCAAAATATTTCTAATGTTATGTTATCTGTTCCCTTTCCCTGTGCAGACTGCTGCTCTTTGTTGATGAAGCCGATGCATTCCTTCGCAAGCGATCCACTGTAAGTCTCGCTCTTCTTTATCCAGATCTCTTTTTTTTTTCTTTTACATTTGTGCACAAATACTCTTCAAATGTTTATTTTATCGTTTGCTGTGTTTTTGTTTTATAGGAGAAGATCAGTGAAGACCTCCGAGCCACATTGAATGCATTCCTGTATCGTACCGGAGAACAGAGCAACAAGTAAATATTCTATAAGACATTTGCAATCGGTTGACTACACCAACCCTAAATCTCCTCACCACCACCACCCATGGAGTTCCATTTGACCAGTACTACCCTGCCCCTAATCATCTGTCTTCATGTTCCCTGCAGGTTCATGATGGTGCTGGCCAGTAACCAACCAGAGCAGTTTGACTGGGCCATCAACGACCGTATTGATGAAATAGTCAACTTCGCTCTGCCCGGTCCTGAGGAGAGCGAGAGGCTGGTGCGACTCTACTTTGACAGATATGTGCTGGAACCTGCCACCGGGGGGCGACAGTGAGTACCGATCAATCAAGCGATCAGTCAATAACTTATTCAATTTATTTGTCCCCTGTGGGGCAATTGGTTGTGGGGCGGATACATTTAGTGCACATACAGTAAATACAACACAGAGGCCAAAAACATAAATACGCAGTAAAAATGCTCAGTCAATTAAGATTAAAAAAAACAAAAACCAATAAGTTAAAACATAAAGCAAATAAGTACCTTTCCCTCCTCGAGTTCAGGGGGGAGGTGGCAGAGGGCATTAAGGAGTGTTTGTGTCTGTTGGTTTGAGCCAGTGGAGGTCTGAGGAGGGCAGCGGACGGCAGAAACAGAAACTGTTGACGGAGAGGATGGGGACAATCAGACAGGATGGATTCTGTTTTCTTATGTAACTGTTGGTTGTAAATATCCTGCAGAGCTTGAGCACAATTTTGCGTTTGACCTTGAGAGATTGATGCCAGGCAGATAAAGGAGAAGGGGGAGCACGGACACAATAAAAGACGGATGAAACATTGTCAGCAGGGTCCTACAGCGACGCTGCTGGCCTTTCTTGCACACCACGTCAGTATTACTCTGAAATGTCAGTCTTATTGACTAGTATAGTTCCAAAGTACTTGTAGGACTCCACTATCTCCCTGTTCTGGCCATCAATCACCGTAATGACAGGAGAGGGGTGAGAACGTCTAAAATCAATGCACAGATCCTTAGACTGATCTTAGATATTTATTTTTTATCAGGGCCAGGACCTGTTCTGGTTTTACAATGTTTAAAAGTTCACGTTAACGGTGTGAACATTAAAAGGAGTGACCAGCTGACTGGATTTCAATGTATTTGTTTTTATTATTATTATTTATTTGTATTTTTTTTAAATAGCTGTTTCATTGCTAAAGTCATGCACGTCAAATCTGGAGTAAAGCCTATGAAGCTCTCGTGCCAGAACCGGATCTGAAGCGAACTCTCTGTTGTCACTCTTTTGTTAACATTGTCAGACCAACCACAGTCCTGATCCTGTCGCAGGCCCGTCGGGCCCAAATTATTACTACTTAGTTTGTCTTGGATGTTTTGTTTGTGGCGTAGCGTGGGCCTCCCAGTTTCCTGTTTGAGCTCCTTTTTGTACAGACATGAGCTCAGGAAGATTCCCCATTTCAAAAGCCCGTTTCTTCTCATTTACAAAGCCTTGAAGGTGTCTGCTCACCCGTGGTTTACCGCCGGGGTGGAGCTAAACTGACCTCACAGGAACGACAACGACCTCATCGTCGATATCCAGGAACTGATGACGCCTGTGAGCTCATCAGAGGAGTCAGCGACCTCCCCCCGGGGCCGGGCCGTCCAGGCAGCCTGCCATTGTCAATGCGGCTTCCTCCGACCACGTTTTAATGTTCCCAGTGGCCACTTCCCCCTTCTGAGGACCCGCGGGGCTGTTGGGGTTGAGCAGAGAGTCCGCCGGGGAACTGGATCTTGTTGGGTTCAGGTGCAGTTCGGGTGCCACGCCCGCGCCACCCACGGACTGTGGAAAGCGCCGTCCAATCTGTGCGAATGAACAATGACAGCGTTTAAGAAAGCGGCGTGGAGTGGAGGCTCCACGTCAACACGGACCACGGCAAACTTCACAAGACCACATAAAGTTGAACGGACCAACTGCTGCCAGCCGCTGCGTGCGTCTGCGCCCTAGCTCCGCCTCTCACCGCCCTAGAACACACACACATTAGTTTAGGTGTTGGAATGGGCCCTCAACCGAGCCATTTCACACTGAGACGCATGATGAGATAAGGTTGGGAGTCAGGTGTTTATTTACATCAACTTGCAAACAAAAGATTTTGCATGTAAGCGTAAATCTGTTTATGCACACGTTTGTGTGCAGAGTAAGACGCAAAACAACCCGTGTGCGCACATGCTGCTTCCGATTTGGGCTCTTTGTAGATGTACCCTCATTGCCTCAGCGTAAGGGAGGGTGAGGATGAAGATCAGATCTAGGAGTCGGGGCCCAGTGACGGCCTGCTGTGCGGCCGTGCTGGAGCGGTCCTTCCAACGCTGACCCGCATGAAGCACAATGCAAAGGTCCAGACTTTAAAACAAACATTTCCTTTGATAAAAGCTTGAACGCAGCAGTAGGAGGAAGGTGGTCGACACTGGGCTGTTCATTAATGGGAGGAACCAGTTTCCACATATCTGCAGATGGAAGTCCAGTTACCGTTCAAGGTATCGCAGGTTTATCCTTCCGATGCGGCTCAAAGTCTGCAATCCAGTCAACCAGGAAGCAGTTTAGCCGTTTCTAATTTCATGTCCTGTCTAGACAACACTGTTGATGTTTTTTGGGGGGGGTTCGTTTCTGCAGGAGGATGAAGCTGGCACAGTTTGACTATGGCCTCAAGTGCTCCGACATCGCAAAGCGCGCGGAGGGCATGTCTGGCAGAGAGATCTCCAAACTGGGCGTGGCCTGGCAGGTGCGTGTTCCCCGGACCGGTCGTAAGATCATCACCCTGTCACGGGAAGCTGTCGTGGGGTGGGGGGGGTGCTTGGGTCAGCGTCAGCGGATGTCAAAACAAGTTTGTGATTGAACATGCTGCTCCTGCCCTTCCTTATTCCCACAGGCTGCGGCGTACTCCTCTGAAGACGGCGTCCTGACGGAGGCCATGATTGACGCTCGGGTGGATGACGCCGTCAAGCAGCACCTCCAGAAGATGGATTGGCTTCATGGAGAGGGCGGGGAAGCCGTGGAAGGGAAGAGCGCTCCGACCGCGCCGAGTGGAGCAGCAGCAGCAGCAGCAGCAGCCAGTAAAATGGGTTTCCTCCTGCCTCTCACCGAGGCCCCCAAGGCCGAGGAGGCGATCGCTCCGGTCCTTGACGGCAAAATAAATAACGAGGGCCAAAGCGTAGGAGAGGCGGTGGTGCCACTGTCTTTGGACGGCGCTGACCTTCCAGAAAAGAGCGACGGTGCAGCGGTAGAACCGCTGTCGGAAGGCGGCGTTAAGGTGGATGCTGTGGACGCGGCACCGAGCTCAGGCCCAGCGGACGCCTCCCCCCCGAGTGACACGGACAGGGAAAGCAAGACCGTGGCTCCTCCTCCAAAGGACGGAAGCCCGGTTTGATGGAGGGTTTGATGGGGGGCCGCCGTAGGGGTCAAGATGTCGCCACCCGCTCTTCAGAGTACGGTTGATGCCTGGTGCCGTCTAGTCTGTCGCTATCTGCATGACGGGGGTTGGAATCCAAGGGGTGGAGCAACAATAATGTTTCTTAAACTGAATCATGTCAGGCGTTTAATAGTTAATACTAATATATCACAACTGGAAAGATGACTTCCTGTGTAAACCGTTTGTCTGTAATTATATAAATGTTTACAGATTGAACTCTGTTCTAATTATTAAATGGGTGTGACTGTGTTTTTTTATGTATGATGGTTTGATATAAATGCAGGAAACCTCGCCAGATGTACTTTGTTTACTGTATGACAGTACACGCTATGTTCCCAGGGGTGGGGCCGTAGCCACCCGGACACCAAGCAAGGTGTCTCTCAGCTTCGTGTTATGTGTTCTTAAGTGTGTATCGAAGGGTGTCGCTTGTACCGTGGGGAGGGTGGAAAGTAGAAGAAGAGGCCTTAGGATGCAGGACGGTCAAGGTGTGGGAGGAGAAGAGCGGCCGGGACAGAACGTGGCAGCGATCCGTGCCTGACAAAATGATTGCGTCAGGTAATCCACTTAGTTTATCAATATTTCCGGGTAGCAGCTGAGGGTTCGAGACAGCCAAACACTTATTTACCAAAGCCCTGTGAAGGGCGGCGGTGATCCGATGCACCGGCTGTGTACTAAAACCGCCGTTGTCAGCCGCACCAGGCGTAACTCAGCAGCATTATAATGTTGCCGGAATCATTTGTTCCCCGTGTCCCGCGTCCCGCGTATACACACTTCAGGCCACAGCTCAAAGTGGACTCAAATTAAATCCGGTCTCCCAAGAAAAACATTTGCATTATTGAATGCACCTCGCTGCTGCTGGAGCCTCCAGGCCCTCTGAGCAGAGTGCAGAACTCTGTCCAACCACAAGGGCCACGCCCATCACCTGCCTGGTGGCAATGTCACCCAGAAAGTAAGTAATGTGGCCAACGCGGCACCTGCGAAGGGAAGTGGTTGAAGGCGGAGAGGAGGCAATGATCAGTCCAGGCCTGAAATAAGCAGCTGCAGCAGGAGGGCGACGCAGACACATCAGCAGCCGTCTCTGCTCTGTGGGCTGTACCTGAACCATGGCAGGCATGCACCACCCTGCGCGGGCATGCACCACCCTGCACACACATGGACCTAGAGTGGGAGTGTGGGAAGACAAAGAAAAGTGTTTGGAAGACAGTTAAGCAACTATCTAAGTGTTCACACCAATTGTGAAAATCATCATTAATCATCACAATCATTTTAATAAACAGCATAAATATATAATAAAATAACCTTTATTTTTGGTATTAACAATAATATATAATTATGATAGCTTATTGTTATATATATTATATCACTGTTCTGTTATATAATCTAATAATTTGAGGATTGCATCCCGATCCATGTGCTTTGTAATAAAATACAAAATGACAGAGGCATCATAAAACAACTCATGTTATTATTACATGTTATTTCACTATATATATATATATATATATATATATATATATATATATATATATATATATATATAGTTATGTTTTGCTTATATTTTCCGCTGGTTGTATGGGGGTTTTTTTTAGTATTAAGTATCTTTTCAGTAATAATCTAACCTAGTTTGTTTCGCGCAGCCCTCAGTTTCATTTCACTCACTGTACTTGCAGGATGGAAGAGATCAGCTTTCTAAATGTCCCTTTTAAAATCCTGATCTTAACCCTCAAAAAAAGATCAGGATTCGTTCAAAGTGAATCTTTCAACTCGTCCATGGCGCCGGATGCATCCTGGAAGCGGAGCCCGGACGCACCGACCCTCCCCCGGGAGCCTCGCAGGAAGGGGAGGGTCAAGCTGTGGAACCTGGCCCAGGGGCGCGTCCGTGTGCAGCGGGGTCCGGTCACTACCGGACGCCGCCCCCGGTGGACGGCAGCGGGGACGCGACCCTCCCCCCCACGCGAGGCGCGGCTTCCCTACCGACCGTCTGACGCGATAACCGAGCGGCGTCTTTACGCCTCTTGCACGCACGTCACGGGTCCCGGGATGACGTCAGAGCCGAAACGCACACCTCCAGCGACGGTGAAGGGCAACAATCGGCAGCGGTGACGAATGAGACGTTTTCTTTTCCACAGATAACATGTTGGAGCTTTGTCTTTGTTATTCCATCTACCAGAAAAATGTACTACAGTAGATATTTGCTACAGGGAGATTGGGAACGGCTATACTACAAAAAATAAATACACAGATAAACAAATCCAGATCAATATTTGTTGAAATTGAGAACACATCAATTGAAATGCAAGACCAATGACTTTTAAGGGCCATTCATTGTAGAAGCCATTTTAAAGACCCGCAGACACCCCGCACTTATCCTTTTAACTTCTCTTCCCGCTCCCGTGGAGGAAAGCAGTGCCTGGTATTTAGAAACAAAGCCGTAAACAGGATGAATCTGTCCCTCGACCGTTCTCACAAACAAAGGTTAAAGGTTGTCGCGACTCCTCCGCGAGCGACGAGACAGGGCTGTAACCGCAGGACGCCCTCAAAAGCAGAGCCACGTCAAACGTCCCATTAGAGCTCCAGCATGACTGCAGCGTCTGATTAGAACAAGAGTCAAACAACGCTTCAACAGATGGTCTTTCTTTAGTGGATTCATATATACATACAGAAATTCAGGCACTCTGGACTGAGCTTGCAGCAAATAATTGTTTAAATTCTTTTGACATTTACAAGGGGAGAAAAAAAATACTATACCCTGAAAGATAGTAAATCGGCATTTAAATATGAACCAACACATGATGCAAACGACCTGGGTGAGAGCCTTCGTCTCAGTTTGGTTATTAATAATTAGCCACCCGTGTTAAATTATATATCATCTTCAGCCGCACGTCAACACGCATTCACACCAAAACCTCGTCACTCTGATCCGAATAAACACATTGACAGCATCACCGATCAGGGCAGAATTGTAACATATTATACTTAATTACAACCATAATATTTTGAAAAACATAGTCAGCATTCAAAAAAATAATAATTAAAAAAAAAAGCTAAGTCAGAGGGGTCCGACGGTTGTTGTAGGGGGTGGGGGGGGGGGGGCCCGAGTGGTTGTGGAGGAGGGTGGAGGTGGGACCCGGGGGAGCGACCGCGACCGGGAGGAGTGAAGGCAAAGCAGAAGCAATGAGCCCGTCCTCTGAACAGAGGAGGCGGGAAGTCCGTGGTCAGCGTTTGGTCAGACAGACGCTCTGCCCAGTCCCCGTGAGGCCACGACATCATGTTGGGACTCGTGGATGTGTACGGGTGCTCACGTGCGAAGGAGGATACCCCACTGATGGAGGATGAAGCGTGTGTGTGTGTGTATGTATGTGTGTATATGTATGTGTATGCGTGTGACCCATGTTGTTTACTTATGGTCTGGGGGTGGGTGGGGGGGGGCAATGCTTTATTGCAGGTGGGGTTGGGGACTCAGTAGAAGCAGACGGTGTGCAGAAAAGGCCTGTTACTCTTATCCTCAAATTCCTGAAGCAGCTCATCGATCTCATTCTCCATGTCGTCCGTGTGCTGGATCTGGGGGGGGGGGGGGGGGCAAAAGAAGACACCAGGTCAGCCGCACGGGGGGAGACACGCCCACTACAGCGTCAGGTCGGGCGGTCAAAGGAGAGAGAGAGAGAGAGAGAGAGAGAAGGGCGGCGGACACTCACACACTGACACAGCTCACAGATGAGGAAGGCCCCCAGCGTGGCCTCCTCGTGGTTGTCCTGGATGTCCACGTTGATCACGTGCACCGACTGCAGCGTCTCCTGCTCCCTGGAGTTCAGATCTGCGGGGCACACCGGGAAACGTGTAAGCTCTGGGGTGGGTGGGCGGGCGGGTGGGGTGGGGCCGGGGCCTTCGTCACAGAGCGCCACACATTTGACCGTCGTCGCCGGGGGCACTGGAAGCGAACACAGAGGCGTGGCCCTCACCTTCCAGCACTTGGTCGTAGACCCTCTCCTCGCAGGTGATGACCAGGTCAAACGGGTCCTTGCAGCTCTGGAAGCGCTCCGGTCGGGATTTGATGCGCTTGTTGCGGTCCAGCATGTGAAGGATTCCATTCTGTGTGTATCTTAAAGGGTCGGGAGGTTAAGGAACACAGAGGATGCAGGGACCCCCCCCCCTCAAATGGACCTTTAACGTCATCAAACTTTAACGACATCAACCGTCTAACGCCCCTAAAGCAGCGCCGCCTTGGAGGGTAGCCCTGGCCAAACACACATTAGTACAACCACTGGGTCGTGATTAGACTGTACATTGTCAGGGGCCACACTGCCCCCAAGTGGCTCCTAAGAAAATTGCCGCTCATGGACGAGGGGAACCGGACATTCCACAGAACCTGTCAAATGTCGGCCGAGAATATCCGCACAACTTTATGGACACGGTCAATCTGATATGAAAGTAATATTGTGACGCCAGAGGTGCATTATACCCACGTCCAATAAGTGCACATTGTTTTCACGTGACCCTGTAATCGTCCGGACACTTCTTCTACTGCACCGTGACAACGTCCACGCAGCGGCATCCTAAAGCCACCTCTGGAATAAGTTAGTGTTCGTGGCAAAGAACGAAAACACCTTTCTGTAGAAAACAGGCATCTACACCCGGGGTATTTCATCTGTGCCCAAACTGTGTGTTTGTCAGAAATAAAAAAAAAAAACAACACAGAACGTGGAAGGAATCCTGGTTGCAGCTTCTAGTTCAGTGTGTTACTTTCAACTGTTACAAGACTTTGTGGTTTGTTGTCTTTTTCTTTTTCTCCATGAGCATGTAAGGCTCTGTAAGGCTCCCCAAGCCACCTCAGTGGGAACAGCTCCTTCTAACCCAGAACCAGAACCCTAAATAAAATACAAACAAAGTTTGTCGCATTAAAAACGCTTGACACAAGTCACCCACCGACCACGTGTAGGTAGGTGCACCGGCGTCGCACGGCGTGGAGAAAACAACAACAACAACAACAACCCCACCAACACCACCACCCCCCGAGCGGCTGCGCCTGCGCCGCACCGTCCGTGCTGAGCTGGCTTGGCGAAGCGTGTGTTCGTGCGCCGGGGATACAGTTCCTTGTCCTTGCGGACCAGGTCGTTGTACATCTGTTCATATGTCGTTTTGAAGTCGTACACGTTGGGCTTGTCCGGCGCGGGCCCCGGCAGCTTGACGTGGGACCCCGTCCCGAACGAGCGCACGTCGAATCCGCGTTTGCTGCAAAGAGGGAGGTACACAAAATGGAAGGTTAATCCAACGGTATTGGCACATTCAAATGAAACACGGCATTAAAGAGTCGGTGGCTGCACGTTTTCTTTTCTTTTCTTCTTTTCCCCCCAAAAGATATTTACGTCTGCGGGTGAGACGCTGACCACAAACTAAACCACGTCATAAAAACCAGCCGGAGCGAATGGCACCGGCCACCAGAGTCACCCCCGCGCCGCGCCGGCGTTCGGGCCGGAAAAGCCGTTTTATTCCGGCCAAACAATCTGCGGATCACCAGCCCGGCCCACGTCTGCCCCGACGCGCCGGACGGGGGCGCTGCGGGGCGTGAGGAAAGCCCTCAGCGAGACGCGCCTGGTTTTTAAAACTAAACAGAACAAAGAAAAGAAAAAGAAGGAAGCTCCAGGAGTTTGGGTTGTTGTTGTCTTGGGGTTTTTTTTTTTGGAGGTGAACGGCTCGTTTTGATGACGTGTAAAACAAAAACCCCGCATGAAGCTGAAGCAAAGGCGGCGGTGCGGGGGCAGGGCGCCGCGTCCGGCTTGTGCGGGATCCCTCCGAGCCTTTGTCGGAGCTGAGCGGAGGCCGGAGCGCCGCGGCGCCGGGACATCGGCCGTGGCGGCGGCGCTTTCCCCCCCTTCTCTTTTCCCGGCCCGCGGGAGAGAGCCGCCCCGCGCCGCCCCGCGCCGCCCCGCGCCGCCCGGGGTTTACCTGAGGATATTGTGCGCTTCCATACTGCGGTTCTGGTTGCTCGAGCACACCACCGCCACGCGCAGCGGGTGGCTCGGCATCGCGACTCTTCCGGTCTGAGGGGGGGGAGCGGACGCGACGGGAACGGCGCGTCAGAGCGCAGCGCCCGCGGACTCTACCGGGGGGAGACGGCGGAGACCACGGTGGAGACCATGGAGGAGGAAAAGCGGCGAAAAGGGCGGAACGGGAGCCGAGACGGCGGCACTGTGTCGTTCCCCTCCGCGGAGCAGGACGGCGGCAAAATGGCGTCTCCCCCGGCAGGGGGGGGGGGGGGGGGGCAGGTGACGTCACGGGGGGCGGGGCCTCCAGCTCGACGCGGCGCGGCCCCGTGACGTGGGCTGCGTCCGTCCAGACTCCGTTCGCTTCTTGTTCCGTCACTGCTGCGTCGCCGATCGTCCCTGACGTCGCTTGTGTCATTTTGTTGAGTAAAAAAAATATTTAGCTGTGACGTCGGTGTGAATCACAAAACATTATGAGTCAATCCTATGAATATGAAATGATCCCTGTTAAACGGGTTGTGTGTTTTTATGGTAATAATTCGTACAAAGTAAAACAAGTAATTAACGTAGTATTATTATTATTATTATTATTATGAATGATAATAATGTCATTATTAATAATACAATGAGAATCGTTATTTAATTCCGCTCAAAATATAGCTTACATCCATCCTCTTGCTACAGGTTGACGCCTCTATATTGTCTTTATATTGTTTCTATATTGTCTTTATATTGTTTCTATATTGTTTTTATATTGTTTCTATATTGTTTCTATGTTGTCTTTATATTGTTTCTATATTGTTTCTATATTGTCTTGATATTGTTTCTATATTGTTTTTATATTGTTTCTATATTGTTGCTATGTTGTCTTTATATTGTTTCTATATTGTCTTTATATTGTTTCTATATTGTTTCTATATTGTCTTGATATTGTTTCTATATTGTTTTTATATTGTTTCTATATTGTTTCTATGTTGTCTTTATATTGTTTCTATATTGTCTTTATATTGTTTCTATATTGTCTTTTATGGTGTTTCTATATTGTCTCCATTGTTTCTATATCGTTTCTATATTGTCTCTATATTGCTGTCCTGTTAAGCTACAGCCGCTCCTGTATGATTCCCTTTCGCAGTTCAAATTGAAATTATTTTATGTTTTGAGTCTCTTCTCAGTTTATTGGTCGACCAAACCAGTTTAATATATCTGGGTAAGTAATGATTGGAGGCTTTATTTTACTTTTTTTCTTCGTTTGTTTTCTTAATGTCACGCACGCTTCTATAGGGAAACACTGTCATTGTGTGCATCGTATTGCCCTTACCAAAACACACACACTCACACACAAACAAACCTTTACAATTCAAGTCTATGATGCTTTATTGACTTTATTCGCACACATATAAAGGCAACTTAATTCACACGTATTGAAACAGTATTTGAAAAGATTGGAGACCAGAAAAGTACGTGACAGAGTACAAATACAATGTCTGTACTTAACTCACAGCCAATGTGACCATTTGTCAAAGTATAAAGTGAAGATGTTTAGTTCAGTAGTCACGTTTCTCTGACACACAGCAACATGTACTACCATGGATTTGACCTTTTAGCCATTTCACAAATGTAGGCCCAAGGCTCACTCTAAGGTGATTCAAGTTAATATTATTGGGTTTATTGCAGAATACTGTTGGTAAAATTACAGATTAACATTACATTAAAAAAAAGACCCAAGAACACTCAGGACCAAATATCTATCGTAGTTTTGGTTCAGTGAGTCCTTGCGGCGGTTTACAAGGCTTGTTAGTTGCATTTTCACGGAGAAGCCTGTATTGTGCAATATTTCAATCATGTTTGATGGTGTACACTATGCAATGTGGTTGATTCAAACAGTTATTGAGCGTTGTTATGCGCGTAAGACATGATTGTCAAGGGCACGGTTACACGCCCCCCAGTGCGCGGCAGCGTCAGTGGCGGGAGTGCGTGTGATATGAGTAGGTGTGCTGCGTTGCGGGGCTCATGATGTTTTCTGTGATGTACGCCACAAGCAGGCAGATGATGACCAGCATCACGCAGATGGCGCCCCCCACCGTTGTCATGGCAATGACAACGTCCTGCATCCCGGACGGCGACACGGTGAACTCCACGCAGTCCCCCGGGCCCGCGGCCAGGGCGCGCAGGCAGATTCGATAGGGGACGTTCTCGTGCAGCTCGGTGAACAGAAAGTCTCTGCAGCTGGATCCCAGGCGGACGCCAGCGCATTCGAACTGCGTGTAGCTCCCGTTCCACCAGCAGCTCAGCTCGAAGCCGCCCCTCCTCCGGGGCCCGTTGCTCGAAACGAACCTCGGCGTGGGCGTTGGAGACCCTTTGCCACCCTTTGCCAACTCCGCCCCGGCACTGGTATGTTGTCCAGCGCCGCTCTCGGTCATCCTGGGCCCGTGACCTTGAGTCTTCTCACCGTCGTTCGCCCACCGTAACAGCACACTGCCATTGGTGAATATGTTTGCCACCAGGCTCCCCGGAGATGCCACTGTCCTGCAGCCTGCCTGGGCACACTGGAAGCCCAGGTGAGAGTGTCTGAAACACAGCTGGCCCCCAATGCCCCCCTCGGTGACCCTGTAGGCGCAGGTCGCCCCACTGTCCTCCGTGCCCCGGCTGCGCGTCCTCCCGGAGATCACCGCGGAGACGTTGGAGCCGGTGCCGGGGAGGACGGGGCCCTCCCCGAGCCCGGACTCCCCCCGGGGCGTCGGTGCGTCCGGGCGGCCGCCGTGGTCGTTCGAACGGGGGCCGGCGTGCCTCGCCCGTTCTCTGCGCGGACCCCAATCGTTCGTGCCTCCCCGCTCGGACGGGGATGCCGACGCCGCGGAGGACGCGGACCCGCCGCCGTGCAGCGCGCGGAGCAGGACCGCCGACAGGGCGAGCAGCCACGGTCCGTGGCGCCTGTTCATCTTCGCCTCCTCGGTCGAATTGGTCCGAGGGCGGAAAACGCGGATCCGATCGACGACGAATCACAGCGGACCGACGTCGGCCACCCGCGCCTCGGTTTGACGCGATCCTGCCCACGATCGGGTGCGACGATCCAAGGACGAACCGTGTCCACGCGCGAACGCAGTCGGTACCCGCGGGGTTTGCATCCGAAAGCGGCGGAGGAACGCACGCACGACCTTGCACAGGCCGAGCTGCGGCTGCCGGTGCCGGTGCAGGGAGGAGGCTGGTGCTGGGACCCGGAGGAGCGTGCGGCGTGTGACGGGGCTCGGTTCGCCAGCGGATCCGACGCGGTGTTTTTTTTAGGGGAAACAACTGTCTGTGTCTGGAACGAGAGGACGTGGTCTGCTGCCCACCAACACTCCACCCCCACCCCCACTCCACCCACTCCACCCACTCCACCCACTCCCACCCCCACGCTGACTCCGTGCGCGTGTTGTCAAGTGGGTACTTGCGCGTGCACATGTTAGTATTCGTTGTGAGCGGTGAATTAGGAGTGTCTTCTATTCCCAACACTTGCACCAAATCGTCTGTCTATCTATCTGTCTATCTGTCTGTCTGTCTGTCTGTCTGTCTGTCTGTCTGTCTGTCTATCTATCTATCTATCTATCTATCTATCTATCTATCTGTCTATCTGTCTGTCTGTCTGTCTGTCTGTCTGTCTGTCTGTCTGTCTGTCTGTCTGTCTGTCTGTCTGTCTGTCTGTCTGTCTGTCTGTCTATCTATCTATCTATCTATCTATCTATCTATCTATCTATCTATCTATCTATCTATCTGTCTGTCTGTCTGTCTGTCTGTCTGTCTGTCTGTCTGTCTGTCTGTCTGTCTGTCTGTCTGTCTGTCAATTTACCTAGCCGCCTGTCTGTCTGCTGGGGGATGCAGACAGTAATAATAGTCTGTCTCTTTAAAACTTGAATGTGTGTGTAATCGAGTCCATACAAGTTCTTTTAAATAGCTGATAGCCTTGGCTCAGTGTACCAGAAAATGAATTGACCAGGGAGTTTCCATGGCTAAATGGGTCACATTTTAACCATTTCATTTTAAACTGGATTCATAAAATGAAGAAATAAATAAAGATATTTAATTTAAGCAAATTGGAAGTACATTTAATAAGTATCTGATAAGTGGTTCAGGAGATTATGTAAACAATAACAATAAATATGCATAAATACAAATGTTCCCATATGTAAATTCTAATTATCAGTAAATGAGAAATGATTGTATGGAAAAGAGTAACCATGCAACCCAGCAAACAATCCCCGCCAAGGGAAGAGGAGAAGCTGCTTATTAAGACAAAATGCAGCATCAGTCGGATTAGACTTGTTTTATGAGGTGCGTCTGGGGAGAGCATCCATAAGACCTGTCAGATGGTCGATCCGGTCTAATCAGCCAAAACCAACTTGCACAAACGGACCCATAAGGACACCCAGTCAGACAGACAACAAGAGAACTTACAAGGAAACATTCACGCATACTACTTGAATATCTGTTTGCTATGTTAGTACCATATTAGTCCAAATCAACCAAAGCAATTACGACCGTCCGGCATCAAGTTTTAAAGTCCAAGAAACACATTTTTTTTGTTTGCCCTTGGTACATCCAGTGGGAACCCTGCACGCTCTGCTTGTGCCCGTGGAGCATCCAAGCACGACGTTTTAATTGACCTCGGTACGGTCAGCACAAGTGAAGGTAATGACCGTTCTGCAGGGCGGATCCGTTTGTGTTCACCTGTGCAGTCAGGGGCTTAAAAGCACAACGATGGACAGAGTCACAGCAGGGGTCAAGCCGCGGCGCTGGCGAGGTGGTTGTGTAACTTCACTCTCGCACTGAGACAAAATACCTGCTCATTGGAAGGTAAAAACTAATTGTTTCGCCATGCAGAATGCGATGCAATGTCAGAGGTACTCACTGTAGAGGCTATTTTGTTTGGGCTGCTGGTCTTTTCTGGTATCCTGGGAAACATCCTGGTCATCCATGTGGTGAGGCAAAACGATGAATCCAATCCGACGCTATATTTAAAGGGTCACGTGATTTTAGGATGCGAGCGCATTTGACACAGTGACTGTCTCCTCCTCCACAGGTGTTTCAGTCAGCCGTGGAGAGCCCGTCTCGGCGCCTTCCTCCCTCCGACACCATTCTGGTGCACCTGTCGCTGGCCAACCTGCTGACCTCCCTGTTCCGCACGGTGCCCATCTTTATCTCTGACCTGGGCCTGGACGTGTCCCTGGCGCCCGGGTGGTGCAGACTCTTCATGCTGCTGTGGGTGTGGTGGCGAGCCGTGGGCTGCTGGGTGACGCTGGCCCTCAGCGCCTTTCACTGTGTCACGCTGAGGCGTCAGCACGTGGCCTTTGGACCCCTGGCTCAGCAGAGGGAAAGACGCAAAGTGTGGATAGTTCTGGGACTGGTCTGGGGGGTCAACCTGGTTTTCTCTCTGCCGGCTCTGGTCTACACCACGCACGTTCACGGCAACGCCACCGTCGAGCTGATGGTCATCAGCTGCACCACCAGGCCCCTGCTCGGCTGTGTCTGGGAATTCCCCTCGTCGGAACAAGGCTTCGCCTTTGCCTCGACCTCGCTGGCGCTCAATGAGGTGGCGCCGCTCATGCTGATGATTTGCACCAACCTAGCCACTCTGCACGCTCTGGCCAAGCACATCCGGGCGGTGACATCCGCACCGGAGTCTGGAGGGACCCACGGCGAGCTGGACAGACATGTGGCCAGCGAGCGCAAGGCGGGTCACGTGATCATGTCTCTGGTGTCTCTCTTTGTCGTGTGCTGGGTGCTGCAGGTGGCCGCGGTGACGTACTACAACCACGACGGAGGACACCACGCCGAGGGGCTGCTGACGGTGTCCCACTTCTCCGCCTCCCTGTTCGTGGGATTCAGTCCCACGGTCGTCGCTCTCGGACACGGCAAGCTAAGGAGGCGGATCACAGCTATGATCCTGGGGTGGTCCCGCGTGGCCAAATGTCATCGAAAGGACACAGAGCTGGAAGGCGGCGCCACAGAGACGCAGAGGAAGAAGGGAAAACAAAGCGTCGCTGCGGTAGAAAAAGAGAGAGGAGCCTCGAAGAAGGAAGAGAAATAGACATAAGCTCATGGAAGATGCCGGGGATTGGAATTGCAGGCCGAGCGTATCTCATGTTTTCCTTGAATCGAGTTGTTTGTTGTGATGCCACCACCAGAAAAAGAATAAAGTATGAAGTGACATTTTAGATCATTTGGGTAAAACACAAACAAATATAAAAGCCAACATCAGTGATGCTTTGAGCCAGCGTGCAGTGTGGGTCTGAAGACATCGTAACGCCATATGTATTTATGGATATACTCTATGGATGTACTTTCCACATGGATGCGTCTCGCTTTCTTTCGTTCTACATGTATTTTTTGAAAATATTTCAATAAAGCTACCGTTTAATGGTTTCTTTTTTGTTTGTTTTAAGCAACTAACTAAATGAAACAAACTTAAATAAGAATCCCCATAGGTTTTTACGATACCGTCCTCGAATGAGATGTGTATTTGGTCAGAGGGGCAACAATGTGCAGATATTTTGAGACACATTTGGAAGGACAAGGTCGTCAAGTATCCCACAATGCAAATTAAGACTCGTAATAGTCAATGGGGGTGGTAGCTCAGGAGGTAGAGCTGGTGGTCTAGTAATCTAAAGGTTGCTGGTTGGATCCCAGGCTCCTCCTGCTAGCATGCTGTAGCGTCCTTGAGCAAGACACTTAACCCCTAATTGCTCCTGATGGCTGCGTCCGTCGGTGTTTGAATAATTGTAAGTCGCTTTGGATAAAAGCGTCGACTAAATGTAATGTGATATTTTATTATAAACAACTGATTTTCTGATATCGACTTTTAGGCTTGCAGAAGCAGACAGACTCATTTTCCCCCAAATAAATCTAGATTCAGTTTTCGAGTGACACCAAGAAAATAAATGCAAAACATATTACCGGTCAACTTCAATTCATTATTGCCAGAAGATTGGAAACACATTGAATTTTGACTCCTCTGTACTTGAGTTGACCTTGGTTTGAGAGGCGCTATTTCTCATAGTCACAAGACTGATAACTGCTTTGTTGCCTTTTAATGTTTCACAATGACACATGTTGACAGTTCATACAACTCTATATTTGTAACCTCAGTGAGATAGAGCGATGACTTTGAAGAGAATAACTGGAATGAAAGTGTTGTGCGGGAAAAAAAACTCTTAACATTGGAAAATATCATTGGACACAGCAAAAATACACCGCAACATGGCACCCTCCGTGCGACACGGAGGCGGGTGGCCGTCAGTGAGCGACAGCGGACTTGATGAAAGAGCGCAGGCGGCGGTGACCGACCGCCAGGACAATGGGCGACATGGCAATGAAGATGATATTGGCAAAGCGAGCAATGACCAGAAGAAACTCTGCCGAGGAACCGCTGTCGTAGTTGAAGTAGTTGACGGAAATGATGCTGGTTCCCCAGGATATGATGAAGAGCATGATGAGCGCCAGGATCACCTGGAGGGACAACACAGGGAGGCAGAGAGAGTGATGGAGCTCACGCCAAGCATAGCATGCCTTCTGGGATGAGGTTCGCTCAACACGACAGTTTCTACGCAGGACTGAAGTCCTGGGATGATGATTGCACTGACACATTCGCCGCGTCGGACACCTCACCTCACCTCACCGCGGCCCAACCCACCTTGGCCGCCCGCCGCTCAGCCGGGACCCGTTTGACGGTGGGCGCGTCCGTCGCCAGACTGCGTCCGCTGCTGTGCGTGTAGAGTGTGTAGAGGGAGCCCATGTTGGTGATGGCCATCAGGATGATGGGCACTACCTCGTGGATCACCAAGGAGGTGGTGGCGTACGCCAGGCCGCTGTAGGTGGAAGGGAAGTTCCATATACAGCCCAGGAGCGGCCGCGTGGTGCTGCTCACCAGCATCAGGGACTGGGTCAGAAGAGGAAGATCCCAGAAGGTTATTTAAATGGCCCGCCAATCATGCACTTTCATATCCCCTCTACTCCCGTTGAGCTGGACAAGCTGTGTTTTTGTGTTTTGGTGGGTTGCATGTCGCGTGCGTTTGTGTTTTTTGCACATCCCCCTCCCCTCCCCGGGTCAAAGAGGACTTTGCCGCAACACCAGAAGGTGCGTCACGCCCGGGGGAAACTCTTATTCTCTTGTTCGTTACGGCGCTTTCCTTTTTTTGGTTTTTTTTTTTACTTTTTCCAACATTTCAGACATTTATTCCAGCTCTATTAGGACCCTTCACACAACACAGAAGACGTCAAAGTGTTCGTAAAGACACAGAAAGATGATCGTGTATGAGCACAATCAGACTTTGACCAAAACAAATTGCAAGACATGTCCCGAGCAGATGTTTCTTTAAATTCACCACCGTCGGCTCATCTCTCTAGGCCTCGTGTTACAGCAAATAGTCCCTCCAGACTCTCACCTCTGTGCTGTTCTTGTCGCCATCAATGGAGAAAATGTAAGCGGGGATGGAGTAGATGAAGTTGGTGAGCCAGATGAGCCCGAGACACAGCATGATGGTTTTCGGGAGGCCCCGGGGCCCGTGAAGGTTGACCAGCGGAGGAGCCACCCTTCGCAGTGTCTGGAGATGGAAGGCACTGAGGAACAGGGTGGACCACACGTTGACAGAGCGAAGCCACACCCACACCCCCATCAGGACCTGGCACCACTCCCTGGACGAGTAGAGCTACAGGAAGGGACATGGCAGCTTTAGTTTTCATTCCATTCCTTTTCAAAAACTTGATATGATTGGGCGTAGTTACATTTGTTGTATTATTAATATATATCTCAATTAATCAAGCCAGTTACCCTGATAAAAAAGCAGGTTATGTGAATCCAGACATTGTAAGCGTAGGAAGGTTAAGAAAATGGATATTTTTTTGGAGCTATATAGTCAATAAAGTCTGTCCAAATCAAAAAGTTGCGAAGATGTCCAATGTAAATCACACCTGACCCATATTTACAAGCCTCCTCTGTCCTCTAAACCTAAGCAAATAGCTTCTCCCCAAATACCAGCAACACACCACATTGCTCCTCCATCCCTCTGTCTGAAAACACGCTGAACACCACCCACCTCGAGCCCAAGGTCCGAGATGACGAGCAGGGCGTTTCTGATCACCGACACCAGCAGGTTGGACAGGGCCATGTTCATTATAATCAGGTCCGAATTCCGTCCCCCGCTCGCATCCTTGAACACGTTCTCTCCGATCACCCCGATGACCGTGGCGTTGCCCAGGATGCCCAACACCACCAGGCTGATGTAAAACGCGGCCTGGACGGGGGACACGGCGACACGGAGCCCCATGCCCACGAGCTCGGCGGCGCCATACTCCCCGTGAGAGACATCCATCTTAGCTTGTATTTAAGTTTGAGGGAAGTAATGAAAGCTCAGTCTCTTATTGCCGATGACATATTCCATCTCATGTTCTGTTGTAGCACAGCTGGAGGCCGATCTTCGTCCTCCCAGGTCGCCAGCTGTTCCAGATGTGAACTTATGAGGCGCCGCCCAACGCAGCATGTAGCGCAGTCAGCCGGTTTGGGAGGCTGCCTCTTTTTCACGAGCTACGCGAGAAGGTGGCCTCGCCCAGCCCCAGAGCAAAGGTGCTTTCCTCGTGCATTTGGTTTAACACAAGCCCCGTTAGGCCGTAGCCAACGTCCACAGGCGGCTCATAAGCATCACATAAGCCGTGGGCCTGGGATTAATGAAACCCAGGAGATTAATCAGTTTTCCCTCACTCAAACATGCTTCCATTGCAGATAGATTCATTACTGCTCTCCGCAGGGAAGAGGATCTGCGATTGTGTGCGTGCATGTGCTTACACGTTTGGGTGGGATTTCAGTTAATGGACCCAAAGTTGATTGGTTTTTCTACAATGACAAAAAATAAAAATAAAGTTGGTCACATCATAGCATCGATTAAAGTGGAAATTTCTAAGACTCCTTTCAAAAACCCAACCCACGTTACATCTCTGGAATTACCTTTTGTCAAGAACCAATAAATCATCAAACATCGCTGATAAAACATAGAATGACTTCTGCTGGTCAATATTTAACAGGGGCAGAACCTCCATCACACATCCGCACGAGATAAAGAAGTGTGGTAAAGATCAAGATGATGAAGGACAGAAAGGCTGCAGATCCGGACGGCATCAGCTCCGGGCTCCTGAAGATATGCAGAGCAGCTCTGTGGGATAGTGGAGCATGTTCAACATGAGCCTGAAGCTGGGGAGGGTGCCACAGCTGTGGAAGACCTCCAGCGTGGTGCCGGTGCCGAAGACGCGCACCCCAAGGACCTCAGCAGCTACAGGCCGGTGGCACTGACGTCTCACCTCATGGGGACCCCCGAGAGGCTGGTCCTTGTGCATCTCCGCCCCCTGGTGAGATCATCAATGGACCCGCTCCAGTTTGCCTACCAGCCTGGCATCGGGGCGGACGGCGCTGTCGTCTTCCTGCTGCGTCCAGCTCTCTCACCTGGAGAAGCCTGGGAGCACTGTGAGGATCACGTTCTTTGATTTCTCAAGTGCTTTCAGCACCATTAAGCCTTTGCTCCCGAGGGACAAGCTGCAGCACACGGGAGTGGACCATCGCCTTCCTGGATCCTGGACTACCTTCACGGACACGAGTCTGACACGGTGGTGTGCGGCAAGGAACGGTCTTGGCACATTTCCTCTTCACCCTCTACCTTGCAGACTTCATGTGCAGCTCGACCGGCTGTCACCTGCAGAAGTTCTCTGACGACTCTGCAATCGTTGGCCTCATCACATATGAGGACGACAGGGAGTACAGAGAACTCACCATGGATTTTGTGGACCGGTGCCAGCGGAACCGCCTCCAGATCAGTGCGGGGAAAACCAGAGAGCTGGTGGTGGATGCACTTTATAAGAAGGATCAGAGCAGAGTCCATCTGCTCAGAAGACTCAGGTCCTCTGGACGCAGGGGGCTCTCCTGAGGACCTTCTTCAACACCGTGGTGGCATCGGCCATCTTTTATGGAGTGGTCTGTCGGGGCCGCAGCCTCACCACAGCTGACAGGAAGAGACTTGACAAGCTGATCAGGAAGGCCAGCTCTGTCCTGGGGGGCCCCCTGGACCCAGTGCAGGAGGTGGGAGAAAGGAGGATGACGGCCGAGCTGTCATCCATGATGGAGAACGAACCCCACCCCATGCATGACACTCTGATGGCACTGGAGAGCTCCTTCAGCGATAGGCTGCTTCACTGGGAAGGGGCGCTCCCGCAGGTCCTTCCTTCCTGCGGCTGTCACTGTATAACCAACAGAGCAGCCAGTAGAACACACACACACACACACACACACACACACACTTTTTATATATTAAAAAAAAAGTGTATTCCCTGATTTGCAATGTGTCAAGATATGTGCAACACACTTAGTACTATCTGGTTCCTATTCATGGTGATTTTTTTTTTCTTTTTTTATGTTTCTATATATTTGATGTTGTTTATAGTGTGTACCATGATACGCTCTTTACTTCCTGCTGTCCCCTTTTTGCTGCTGGAATGACATAAATTTCCCCGTTGTGGGAGTAATGAAGGTTTATCTTATCTTATGAAAAGGAAGCAAAACCATGAGCGCAATATAAAAATATTTTTATTTAGAAAAATTCGGCTGGTCTTTCCAAGAGTATTAAATTAAAAAAACCCAGTAAAAACAAAAAATAAAATAAAAAACACAAAACGGAGAATAGAAAAACCCTACAAAAGGCATTTGCTTGGTCCACAATTCCATTCAGACTCCAAATTTCTATCTTCTACGTGAGTATTCGTCCCTCCTTCCTCTCCCCCTATCCTTTCCACCTCCTCTGCGCTCCCTCTCCCGGGCCTTTTCTCTGTCCCGCTCTCGCTCTCTGTGAGCGCCGTGTTTCTTCCGGTACGCGGGGGAGGCGGAGGGCGAGGCCGACGAAACGCTGCGACTGCGTCTGGAGGGAGAGAAAAAAAAAGAGCGAATGGACGTCCGGCCGCCAGAGGAGACGCCCCACGCCCGCCGCTCGCTCCGGGGAGGCACCGGCCTCGTGTTTTCACTCTACCTGCGTTTGGGAGGCGTGGCGGGGCCCGGTTTCCTCCTTTCAGAACTGCGGCTCAGTTTGGTCATCCTGTTGGAAGGATGTGCGAGCAGGAGGGGGCAAAGGTTAAGAACTTTCGTGAACTTTCAATTTTTAGTCGCCGCCATTATACACGACGTACAAGTCAAGTGAGTGGACATTCCCAGTGTGTTGGAAAACCACAGCGCACATCAAATAGTGCGTGGAAAGTACCAGGATGACAAACTATATCCAGCGGCACATCGTAGTATGCCAACACTGCACACGACGCAGGCGAGCGTATCCCACAGTGCATTGCCAAGAGCACCCCTTCTCTTTGACAACAACTAACAGTGGAGCAGTGTCATCAACCGGCACAGAGCTGAAAGGAAGTGAAGGAGTGTCCCCCCGAAATACATCTATCTTTTCTCACATACCCAAAACTGTCTGTAGCACAGAGGTTCAGACACAGAGAAACAACAACAACAACAACAACAACCGTACCCATCTCCGTTGGAGAGTTTTCGGCTGGCGTTCTTGAGACCAATTTTGGACACGGGAGACGGGCGCCCAGAATTTGTTACCGCCGGTGACGCTAGAGCGAGAAAACAAGAGAATGGCTTCGGTTAGTCGGGCCCTGCTCAAACGACTGTAAGGATAACCCCGTCAAAACACGTTCATGAGGAGGAAAAAAATAAAAAACAAGAGTTACACAGGCAAGAGTAACACGCCGGGGTTTCGCTGAAAGGTGTCAAAACACACAGACGCGACAGAGCTCAAGGGCTTTAGGTCATGTATGAGGTCGTACAACACGTGTTCACGATACCTGTTTTGGAGGCCGGAGAGAAACTTGAGGGGGCTTCTAGAGTCGGGGTACCAATTAAGAGCAACGGGCCCTCCCCGGCCTTGGCTCGGGCAGCCAGGGCATCCAGCGCCTGGCGACACTGGTCGACCTGCTTGAGTAAGCTGGAGAAGGGGACGGGGGCGAGGGAGTAGAGCCTCAGAATCCTCCCGCAGATCTCCCTCAGGTCCTCCTCCAAGGCACCGAACAGCAGGAACCAGGGGGGCTGGTCCGGTAACGGAATCTGAGGACCAACGCAAAAACCTTTTAAGTTGCTGCAGCAGAACTCGGCGCAGCAGGAGGATTTCAGCGACGTCCGGTATTAACACGCACCTTCATGTCTGGTCTTCATTACATTATACTACATGGGCATGTGTGAATAAAGCCCGCCTCACACATGCAGTCTTTCCCAGCAATGTTGCGGAACCCTTCCTGCACGGGATCACGTGGGAATAGGAGCAGGGATCAATATTCTGGGAAATATGTTCAGACAATTTCCCACCGCAGGACCACGTATCATTTGCGGGAAAATGCCAGAACGGCCTTGTTGCGGTTGTGTTGCGGATGGAAGCGGTGACATCGCCCCAACGAGCAAGTGCAAACTACTATTTTTTCTTTGGAGAACGGGTGGAGAACATTCCTTCTCCGGAAGCCGAGAGTGTAGGACAGGCTGAAATGATCACGCTCATTTGGGGGGGGGGGGGGACTGAAGCACTGGCCTCTGGGAGCCAGGAAAAAAATTCCACCGATTCAGATTGTTTGTCTGTTGCCGACACAGATTGTCCAAACGATGGCATCCACACTGGAACAAACGTTTCCTTTCCCCATCGATTGCTTATCATGGCATGTGGGAAAAGGCACAGGACGGAAATGTTCCGGAATGCAGCCGCATGTGTGCCACGAGTGAAAATCCCAAGCGGTGTCGGAAAGGTTATGGCAGCAACTAAGCAGGAGCTGTGTGTGTTACTCTCATAATGACTACTTATTATAACCATGTTATTTTTAGCCTCACCTCCAGTGCTCGAGCCGACAGGTAGATACAGGCGCAGGCCACCGTCTCAGCACTGAACCTCAGGAACACGTCCGTCCTCAAACTGTCGTTCATGTAGTTCCTACTCATCAGAAAAGGGCGGTGAGTTTGACAAAATAATAGGGGGCGTAAAAATACATCGATTTTTTGAATTATTATTATTATTTTTTTTTTTACAGACTTCACTCCGATTCACGGCAAACATAAGGCTCAGTTGCACAGATGTGTTTATAAGTACACCTTGCTCAGTGGCTCTCATCTGGGTTTTTGTTTTTGTCAGCGCCCGACTTCACGAGTAGAATATGACAAGAGCACTCACAGCGACAGCCGTGGACTTACCAGGCCATCTGGACCAGCTTCGTGTTCTTCTCACATTCCAGAACCTGGAGGTACATGACTATTATCTGTAGAAAGACGAGCAGACGGAAAGCAGTTAGACCGGGACGGTTCCAACCAGAAAGCTGCCAACGGGACACGTTTGGGCAACGAGGCGGCCGCTCTCGCCTTGTGGGGATGCTTGACGTGCACGCAGAATCCCAGCTCCTTCAGAACCCTCCGCTCAGCTTTGATCACCTGGGCCTTCATGCTGATGTAAGCCGCATCCAGGGGCATGGGGGCCCTCGTCCTGCCGACCAGAACAGGAGGGGAGGCGTGAAAAAAAAAAGGGGGGGGGGGGGGGGGGGGGTCCAGATCGAGGCCGCATGGGAGACGACAAAAAACCCAAAACAACACGTCTCAAGAC